>NC_089257.1:1427408-1761158 GCF_963930625.1 Muntiacus reevesi
TTCATAGGTAGTGCAGACTTGAATCTGAGACTTGTGTCAGGGTTTGAAGTCTCAGAAGAGATGATTCTTTTTCCACACGATGTTCGGGTTGAGGCAAACAAGTTTCACTGTGATATCTGCTGGTGGGACGATTTTTTAATCCAGCTTACCCTTCCACTGGTGGCGGAGTATTCAGTTCTCTGGCTTTCTGCTTTATGTTTATTTTTTGTCCTGAGCCTTTCCTTCTCTCTCCGTGAATTCTGACATGCATGTAAGTGTGTGTTTCCGAGAAGCAGTGCGTGTGCATGTTTAAATCAGGGCTTTGTTTCGTGATATGTGCTCTTTCATTTTGCCTAAAATAGCTCTTATTACTTTTTCTCTATGGATATTGATGGTGTATTGGAAAACAAGGATGCATGTAATTTGATTTTATGTGTTACCACTAAGTTGAATTCTTTTGTTGTTTTCAATAATATTTCAGTGAATTCCTTACAGAACTTGTGGTGTAGCATTTCAATATCTGAGAATAATGACTCCCCCCCACCCAGTTTTCCCACATTTTTATGCTTTGTCATTTTTCTTGTGTTTTTGAAATATAAATTAAGTGCAATAATTAATATTAGTGCTTATAGCAGGTATTATCCTCTATTTAAGGACAGTAATAAAAACTCTTAATATTTAGTCATTAAATATAATATTTGGACCTGCGTGGGTTGGAAAAACTGGACTGGTAGATTCCTAGTGATCACCGGGGTCTTCTGTGCAATTTAGATGTAATATTGTGAACTGCTTTTCAAACATGTGTTTTAAACGTTCTGAGCAATTTTGTTCTGTGTTTTTGCAAGCATAATTCCTACCTGTCTGGAAAGGTAGTTTAATATGGAGGAGTTATCATACTGGATCTTTGTAACAAAAGAAAATACTATGATTTTATCTTGTGGATTGTGTGCTCAGATTTCAGAACTAAATCTTACTATCTATCTAAACTAAACTAAAGCATACCTGTGTTCAGAACATGAAGCCTCTTAAAGAAAGGTCGTAACAGCTACCAGGGCTTGTAGTGGTGCTTCACAGCTGCTGGATGGATTACAAGAAGGCCCATTTTGCCTGTGGACTAGCCTTTATATTGATTAATTTTTAAATCAGGTACCCAAATAGTTAATATTTTCAATAAACCTTCAAAAAAAAAAAAGAGGTTACTGAATCCATGCGGTTGGATCTTCTAATAATATTTCATAAATCCAGATCATTTTAATCCGATAGCTATTCTACTTCAGACTTTTTGTCAATTAACAGTTTTGGTGGCTCAGATGGTAAAGAATCTAACTGCAATTCAGAAGACCTGGGTTTCATTCCCAGGTGGGCAAGATCTCCTGGAGATGGGACTGGTTAACCAGTCTCCTTGCCTGGAGAATTCCAAGGACAGTTCCAAGGAGCCTGGTGGGCTACAGTCTATGGGATCCCAAAGAGTGAGCACAGACATAATACTTGCTATGTAATTTCTGTTAATATTCTTTATTGAGGTGTTCACTTTTCTTTTCTTTTTTTTTTTTTTCCAATTCCTGGCTTCTTAAGTACGTTTTGCTTTCCAATGATGTGGGCTGATTTCTGATGACTATTTTCTGAGCCACTGAAATAACTGCACATTTTCATATTTTTATCTATAATGGCAGTGAATTATGTTAATATTTTTCTTTGAAACTAGAATAAATTCTACTTGACCTTGCTGTTATTACATAATGCATTGCTGTGGAACTTGCTAATATTTTACAAGAATTTTACATCTATCTCTGAAGATGTGATTGGTGTGTTTACCTATGTTAGATATATGATATTATTAGATCAATTAGATGCTATTATCTAGTTTGTCAATAGGGTTATGGTATCCTTATAGAATGTATTAAGAAGTATTCTAAAATTTATAAGAAAATTGGAAATTACTGGATCCTTAAATATTTATTGGAAATCATCCACAAAGTTATTTGAGTCTAAAATTTTTTCAAAGTATCTGTCTTTGGCAATTTTTTCAGTTCATCTATAATTATTGATTTGCTAAGGTGTTTTCTCTTTTAGCCAATTTTTGTTAACTATATTTTCTATGGAAATCATATGGTCTCTTCCATCCTGTAAATTTTTAAGGCTACATTTCAATGCTTTGAGTCTTCTCTTCTTTAGTAGGCTACAAGTTCATAGCATGTATTTATTCGTTCCACCAAAAAAGTATAATTCTTGAATGTGTCTGGGTCTTTGGGGAATAATAGGATCTTTCCAGAAGGGAATATCTTATCAGGTTTCCATAAGATAAGAGAAATATTTTCCTTATTTCCACAGTGAGGAACTGTAGTAGCAGTATCTTTGGTCCCTAAAGTGAGGAAACACTGGAGTTTCAAATTTCTTTTAATACTAAGAAACAAATATAAATATATAGACATAATGCCCATAATAATAAATGTGTTATAGGTGGTCAGAATTCGGTTAGAAACAGTCTGTTTTGTACTACTAAATTAATGACAGTTGTTTGTGCTCCTAAAACATAGGATTGGCAAAATAAAACTTGTCTGCTTTATATCTGTCTCTCTTTGGGAAAGTGCATGTATGTGGGTGCATGAGACAGGGACTGATTATTTTGTATTTTTGAATACTGAGTTTGTTAAATTCTAAGATGAATCTTTTCTTTCCTTCACATTTAAATGTCCCTGAAATTAAGATGCATGTTAAAATCAATGAGTATGTGTAATATCTTAGCTCTTCTTTTTTACTACCTAGCTGTTATTAGAGTGGCAAATGTATTTTACAGTGGATGACATTTTCAATTAAAATATGGTAAATATAGTTGCTATAGAAAATACTTGAAGTTTCATCTGTGTCTCGTTTCATGAAGTATAAACAATTCACTTGGTGTGACATAGGAGAAACAGTGTAATCTACAATACATGCACTGTATTATCTTTCTACACTTTAAGAAATTAGAAATTGGAAAACCTACCTGGGTCCTAGTAAATTAAAATAAAGGGATGTGGTCCTGTATAAAGCTTACAGTGCAAGATCATAGTATACTATGATTCAATCATTTCCTTTTCCTTTGACTTCCATGAAGGAGCATCTGTTCAAGAAGTAAAGTCAACGTTATTTTATTTTTATTTTTTTTGGCTGCATCATATGGTATGTGGGGTCAGATTCCCAACCAGGGATCACACCTATGTCCCTATCAAACCTATGGAGTGGAAGTGAGGATTCTTAACCACTGGACCACCAGGGAAGTCCCTGAAGAAGTAATGTCATCTTTAAATACTAAAAAACCAAGATTAAGTAGAATTTGGTATCATATTCTTACATACATTCATTTCATCCCTTTCCACATATTTGAAACACTTATTTAAAGCTTTTATGGGTCAGACACTATTCTAGACCCTGAGAATATAAAGGAGAATTAGATGTACTAATTTGAAATTTTGTAGAATTTTAAAAACACAGTGATAAGGGAAATGATAAACAGGTACACATAGGAAAAATAAAAGTATTTATTGGCTTGGATATGCATTTTTCTTTTATCAAGCAAACTAGCTTATGCCTGAGGCAGTGTTATAGACAGTAGGGCAGGCAGTCCCATTGGCTGTATTTATCCGTGGCCACTTCACAAAATCAAACAGTGTTCAGTCCCAGGTCATGTTTAAGTCTGACAAAGTCACAGAGAGTGGCAGGTAATGGAGATCCTGCAAAACTAAGACCTTTGCATGTAACAGATGGTTGTGCGGGGCTGTGCCGGTCTATTTTACAGATGAGCTGATGGAAAGAGTAGGCCCAAAGCTGCTGACAAAGCAGAAACGATAGAGAATGCTCCCAGACGGTGTTTGGTCCGTGGCATAAGCTTAGCAAATAGTCATAGGGCAACTATCGTTGAACTGGGACCCAGGCACGGTATCCCCGCTGTGCTGAGACAGCGGTCCCCGGGGCCTAGCGCCTGCCTGGACGTCGGAGTGCAATCCTTTACCCAGTGTCTGGACACTCGTTTCCGGCACGCTCCGCGTCTGCGCCTGGCTCGCTGTCAGCTACTCTGCAGGAACAGGTTCTTCCCGTTACTTCCTGCTGGAGTTCCTTCTGATGCGGGTGTTCCAGGTCGCCAGCCCTTTGTGTCTGTGCCGTCCCGGCCTACTTAATCGTCCATGTACAGTAGAGCCCCTGTATGTGGCAGCTAACATTTTAAGAAAACATTTCAATTATATAGCTACACCTTGATCCACAATCTATAAGGAGACTACCCCCTTCAGAAAGCATGAGTCTCCTCTTCAGCCTCCGCAAGACCGCCTTCATCTCCTGGCTCCTCAGGGTGCAGGTCAGGGGGTTCAGGACAGGAATGATGACAGTGGAGGTGATGGAGACAGCTCCGTCCGCGGGGCGGGCGGAGAAGGGCCGGGCGCAGACATAGATGCAGGGCACAAAGTGGAGGCTGGCCACCGAGATGCGGTCGCTGCAGGTGGAGACGGCCTTCCCCGGCCTCCCCGGCGCGGCCCCAGCATGGTCGGGATGACTGCGTAGGCCGCAAGCAGCAGGAGGCAGATCTGCACGATGGGGTGGACGAAGCCCCCGCCCGGGAGGCCGCGATGGGGCGGCGCAGCGCCCCGGCTCGTGGCGCTGGCGTAGGGCAGGGGCCTGGAGATGGCCACGCAGCGGCCAGAGGCCGTCACCGAGAGGGGGAGATGTCCGCGCCCCGAGGAGGTGGAAGAAACACGTCTGCGCGAGGCAGCCGCGGAAGGCGATGGTCTTTCTCTCCGAAAGGAGGTGCAGCAGGCCCTGGGGGGCGGTGATGGAGGAGAAGCAGATGTCCAGGGCGGAGAGGCTGCGGAGCGGGAAGCGCATGGGGGCTGCAGGCGGGACTCGCAGCTCGCAGTGACCATGACCGCAACATTTGCTAACATAGTTGTTACATAAACTATAGATAAAAGGAAAAATAGGAGTGCACTCAGCTCTTGAGATTGTGTAAGTCCACAGAAGATAAATTCCGACACCCTGGTATGATTTTTCAAGGCCATTGGATGACATTTATTCCTTCATGTACAGCTTTGACGGAGAAGAGAATGGCACCCCACTCCACTGTTCTTGCCTGGAGAAATCCATGGACAGAGATGCCTGGCGAGCTACAGTCCATGGGGTCACAATGAATCGGACACAACGGAGTGACTAACACACACGTACAGCTTTGAAGGAAATAATGACATTACTGAGAAAATTAAATCAAGCAAAGTTTTACCTCTTATGCAGAAATTGCACACACATAATTTAAAAAGAGCATGTATCTTTCCCTTCCCCAGTGGCACAGAGGATAGGAATCCATCTGCCAATGCAGGGGACCTCAGTTCAATCCCTGTTCCTGGAAGACTCCACATGCCACAGAGCAACTGAGTCAATGGACCGCAGCTACTGAACCCCACGTGCCTAGAGCCTGTGCTCCACGACGAGAGAAGCCCCTGCAATGAGAAGCCCGAGAGAAACTCTCTGCAACTAGAGAGTACCCCACACGCAACAATGAAGACCCAGTACAGCCAGAAAGAAAGAAAGTAAAGAAAGACAGCAGTGTGCACACATCAAAAAAAAAAAAAAAAAAAAAAATCACACATCTTATTCTACGTGAACTTGCTCTGTTACCTGGAAAAATCACTCGGTTCTGCTTGCTCCAGTTCCCCAACTAGCATAGGTGGTAGGCCCGTTTCCCTCCTGTTTTCTGTGAGGAGTCTTTGGGTTCTGTTCAAGTCGATTATAGAAGTTTCTGAGGAAAGGAACTTAAGGAAGGTTCTGTATAAGCAGTTGTGGATTCCCTATATCTTCACGAGTCAGAGCCACAACTATTGAGCCTGTGCTCTAGAGCCTGGGAACTGCAATTAATGAGCCCAGGTGCTACTGAGGTTTGAGCACCCTGGAGCCCTGCTCCACGCCAGGAGAGGCCACGCACTGCAACCAAGAGTAGCACCCCCACCACAACTACAGAAATGCCTGCACGGCAATGAAGCCAGCACAGCCAAAAATAAAAATCAACTAAAAAAATTGAAAATAGTTAACTCAGATTTTGAGAAAAAGGCCATCCTCAGCCTTAGCTGAGTTATCTGAAACCACCATAGAGATAGGTGGTCCCTAGGTTACTGCCCAGTTGAGATGCATCACGCTTGGTTTGTGTTGAAACCAGCTTTCAGAGCCTTGAGAAATTATGTGGATAATAAGAAACATATGTTGCCTCTCATTTGCTCTGGAGGATATGACTACTTGTTGGGCTTCTCTGGTGACTCAGATGTTAAAGAATCCTCCTGCAGTATGGGAGACCTGGGTTCCATCTCTGAGTTGGGAAGATCCCCTGGCGAAGGGAAAGCCTACCCACTCCAGTATTCTGGATTGGAGAATTCCATGGACTGTATAGTCCATGACGTCGCAAAGAGTCAGACACAACTGAGCGACTTTCACTTTCACTTGGTTTTCCTGGTTTATTCTGGCTTTGCAGAGATCGTCCCCTTTACAGCATGTACTGATTAAGTAGCACATTTCACCCAAGAGACTTACCTGAGTCACCCATCTTGCAAGGAATTTAGACACGTTGTCGAATCTCTTCTGAAAATGCTACTTTCTTCATGTCTCTCATGCAGTCCCTTAACTTCATCTTCATTAAACCCTTATAGTTTCTGCTTAGATTGTTGCAGGAATTCCCTAACTAGTCTTTCCTTTGGTGGAGTTGTCTCTAATTCATCCTCTTTGTTGTTTCAAGAAATATTAATATATTAATATTTATAAGTCACAAATGGGCTCATTTATTACTTTGTGGGAGACCTGGGTTTGATCCCCATGTCGGGAAGATCCCCTGGAGAAGGAAATGGCAACCCAGTTCAGTATTCTTGCCTAGAAAATCCCATGGACAGAGGAGGCTGGTAGGCTACAGTCCATGGGGTCACAAAGAGTTGGACATGACTGAGCGACCTCTCTCTTTATTCCTTTATTTGAAAATTTTCAATGGTTCCCTATTATCTACAGAATAAAGATCAAGCTCCTCTTTTTTTCTTTTTATTGAGGTATAGTTGATTTACAAAGGTTGTGTTAGTTTATCTGTACAGCAAAGTGATCCAGTTATACATCTATCTACCTATTCTTTTTCAGATTATTTTCCCTTATAGATTATTACAAGATAAGGCTCAAACTCCTCTTATAGCATCCAAGACTTTTTTCCATCTTGATTATTATCTTATCCTTTGTCTTCTTTGATCCTATTTCAGGTCTTTATTTATTTGCTTATTTTTTCAGGTCTTTAAGCATTATGTAAATTCTTTCTGGCCCACAACTTTTTTTTTTTTTTAATTCAATAAGATACTTTTAATTCACCCACTTTCATTTCCTATTATCAGAGAAATGTATATCCTCTTCTGACCACCAAAAACTCCCAAATTATACAGACTTTCAAACTCCAAAAAGTGAAATCAGCTCTGAATTATTCTACAACATTTAACAAACGTCTAAAGCTGAAACCTATACGTGATGACAGGATTTTATTAAATCTTGGCGAAGGCCCATGAGTAAAACTTCAGATTAGCTTTAAAAGCCAACACACATACAATCAGATTTCCTTATGCCTAAGTCACCGCTGAGTTTTAAATCCCGTCTGGCCAGTCTTGGCTGTTACACTGTTGGTTCCTTTAACCTGTAAATGTCAAGGTCAGTCGGAGGTAAGGGTCATGTGGTCTTAGGGAAAGAGAATAAGAGAATGAGGAAAATATTTTCAAATCTCAGAGGACAGGGACTTGAGGAAAAAGTAAAAGAACTGCATGATGCATGCTTTTTGCCACATTTTGGAATATAAGCTCAAATCCAAAGTCTTCTAAGAACACTGAGCACAGGAAAAAGATGAAGTGTTCAGAGATTAACAAATAGTTTACAAATTTCAAGGGAAATTCATTCCTTCGTGGGCAAAGGAAATCTATATCCTGCAGCGGACAACATAGAACATCGCTTTCAGTGTGTTAGGGGAGATTTCTTGGAATAGGTGACATCAGAGATGATTTTGAAGGACTGGTATTACTAGAAGGGAAGGCCCACAATTTTGGACCTGTGTTCCTCTTGTTCTCCCCACCTACCGTGTCCTCCCCACTCTCATGATCTTCTCATTGATGAGCAGTGATCTTTCAGACTCCGGGAGTTGGTGATGGACAAGGAAGCCTGCTGCAGTCCATGGGATTGCAAAGAGTCGGACACGATTGAGAGACTGAACTGAACTTTTCTTTCAACATTCAGGTTCAGAGTCTCCTCTTCTGTGAACATTTTCCTGATATCCTTTTATGACTTATAATTCCCTGCACTGATTTCTCATCTGGCACCTATAACAGGTTATTCCATCTAATTTCTTCTGTCTCTCCTAAGTTCTGTATATTTCCTTGTTATATCTCAAGTCCATCCTGTCTGCTCAGTATTTCATTTATCCTAATGTCTTCAAAGCTTTCCTTAGTCTGGGGCACATGTTAGGTGCTTAGTAGTTTTTTTTTTTAATTAATGAATAAACTTCACTGGTAAGTGCACATCTGGATTTACAAGCCTTGGCTTCGGATTGTATGAGAATGAGGAAAAAGGATCTAGACAAATATAAGAAACCATTTTGTTAATGTCTTTGACTTGGCCTTAGGGATAGCAGAGATTTGTTTTCTGCTCCAGCCTATAAAATAGCTCTGTGACCTTGAGAAAGTTCTGTTGCCTTTCTGTGCCTCGGATCCTCAGTTCTAAAATGTAAGAACAGTCTAGAATGATGCAGTGTTATGTACCATCCAGTGTGATGTAGTATAAGACAGTCTTAAGAGCTTTGGAGGAGCATCAGGACTGGAATTCTATCACCTCCTCCTTTGTCACTTGGAGCAAGTCCTTTATTTTCCTTTAATTTTCCCCTCTGTAGACAGGGAAGCAGAACACTTATTTCAATGGGCAGCACAAGTAATAAACTGTAATCATCTTTGTGCAAAGTGCCTGGGACTTTCTGGTAATAGGTGTTCCAGTTACTTGTTTCTGCCACCCCATTGCCTCTGCCAATCCAAACAAACAGTATCTTCCCTGAAGGGTTACTTATGAGGGGTGTGTGTGTGTGTGTGTGTGTGTGTGTGTGTGTGAGTCACTCAGGAAAATGCTATTCAATAGAAGAACAGCTTCTCTTTGAACCAACTTGCTTATTATTGTTCCAATGAACTTGTGTGAAAACAAGCAGACAGAGGCCTTAGTTCTGGGTCATCAGGTTTAGAAATAAAGCTGCCTCCAGAGCAAAGACAAAAGAGATCCATTGAGCCACAAGCAATGTAGAGATAGGAGGCTGCCTTTGAAACCTCCATAGTTTTTTAAGAGAATTTGGGGTTAAGATCACCTTTTTGAAGGAAGCACCCATCTTGTGGAAAGAGGCTCTGTGGTCCCTATGGACAAACCCTAAGCTGGAAAAAATTCTACTCCTTTTATGCGACTCAGTCATTCCATCAAACACAAACTGCTTTCTCTCTTACCATGGTGGCCCCATCTCTGTAACTTCTTAGGAAGAGATTCCTGCTTTCCCAATATTTAACATCACTTTTTTTTTGTCGCTGAAGTTTTCAGCTATTTTTGCAGCATATGATACACCAGGTAGATTTTTCATGCTCATACCATTTATGTGTAATCCATAGTGCTTCACACTCTGATGGCTGAATGTCCTTACCTAAATCCTTCAGTATCCAAGCAGGAATCCACACATTCTGAGACTGGGTGGGTGGGCCTCAGTGTCTATGCTGCTGGGGAAATAGCACATTAGAAGGCAAAGTTCCTCTAATGGTTAGTTATTCTGGATGTCAACCTCTTCTCTTCAACCTTCATGTTGGAAAAGGCAGCCTCAGGGAGTCACGTCATCATGGCTCTCCTTCTCCCAAAGTGCCCCTGCCGTGCTCACTAGTCCCTCAGGACCAAGCCTGATATGAGAAATAGTAAAGGTAGTTTTATTGGATGTGAGTGTGGAAACAGAATGGACATTCTGGAGTTCCAGTGGGCGTTATTATACAGTTCCCAAGTCATTACTGCACACAAGTGCACACACACACGAAAATGCCCAATTTCTACTACACCTTCCAAATTCTTGCAAGACCCCAGACAACATAACTCTCAGTTCAGTTCAGATCAGTTCAGTTGCTCAGTCATGTCCGACTCTTTGTGACCCCATGAATCGCAGCACGCCAGGCCTCCCTGTCCATCACCAACTTCCGGAGTTTACCCAAACCCATGCCCATCGAGTCGGTGCTGCCATCCAGCCATCTCATCCTCTGTCATCCCCTCCTCCTCCTGCCCCCAATCCCTCCCAGCATCAGGGGCTTTTCCAATGAGTCAACTCTTCGCATGACGTGGCCAAAGTATTGGAGTTTGGGCTTCAACATCAGTCCTTCCAATGAACACCCAGGACTGATCTCCTTTAGGATGGACTGGTTGGATCTCCTTGCAGTCCAAGGGACTCTCAAGAGTCTTCTCCAACACCACAGTTCAAAAGCACCAATTCTTCAGCGCTCAGCTTTCTTCACTGTCCAACTCTCACATCCATACATGACCACTGGAAAAACCATATCCTTGACTAGATAGACCTTTGTTGGCAAAGTAATGTCTCTGCTTTTAAATATGCTGTCTAGGTTGGTCATAACTTTCCTTTCAAGGAGCAAACGTCTTTTAATTTCATGGCTGCAATCACCATCTGCAGGGATTTTGGAGCCCAAAAAATAAAGTCTAACACTGTTTCCATTGTCAGTGGAATAGTCAGTTTCCACTGACACTATTTCCCATGAAGTGATGAGACCAGATGCCATGATCTTAGTATTCTGAATGTTGAGCTTTAAGCCAACTTTTTCACTCTCCTCCTTCACTTTCATCAAGAGGCTTTTTAGTTCCTTTTCACTTTCTGCCATAAGGGTGGTGTCTACATACATTAATATTGTGTGAGTCTCCAAGTTTTGGGGAAACATTTTTATAAAGGTCTAATGTCAATACTTTGGCCACCTGATGCAAAGAGCTGATTCATTAGAAAAGACCCTGATGCTGGGAAAGTTTGAAGATGGGAGGAGAAAGGGACAACAGAGGATGAGACGGTTGGATGGCATCACCGACTCGATGGACATGAGTTTGGGTGGACTCCGGGAGTTGGTGATGGACAGGGAGACCTGGCGTGCTGCAGTCCATGGGGTTGCAAAGAGTCAGACATGACCGAGCGACTGAACAACAACTAATGTCATATGATCATTCAGTCTCAATGTGGGTATGATGCCCATGGGTGCAAAAACTGGTTCTTGAGAGCCAAACAAATCTGGGATGTTTTAGTGAGGTGTGCTTCTTCAGAAAACTTCAGAACACAAAAAGATTCCTTCCCCCAAGGGGGGAAGGGGAGGTGGGATGGATTGAGATTGGGACTGCCATATCTACTGTGTACAAAATAGATAACTAATGAGAATTTCACTAACGAGAACCCACTGTACAGCACAAGGAACTCTACTCAATGTGGTAACAAAAGGAGACATATATATGTATACATGTGGCGTATCTTTGGTATTAAATTTTCTTGAGGGACAGTAATTAGGAAAAATATCTAAAAAAGCTCTTTTAGGGGGCAATAATTTTAAAAAGCTTGAGAAGCACTGGCAGTATGATTAGGATTCCTGACCCAATGTCTCTGTCTTTTAAGAATCAGAGAAGATCACAGATGTGTGGTCACCTACGAAGACCTTTTTAGCTAAATATTAACTGATCATAAACATTTGCAAAAAATTGCTGTGTGTTGCAATTTCCTCAGCTTCCTTATTCTATTGGCCTATTGTTTTTAAATTGGAGTTTAGTTGCTTTACAACATTGTGTTAGTTTTTGCTATAAAGCAAAGTGAATCAGCCGCATGTATACATATATATGTCTCCTTTTGTTACCACATTGAGTAGAGTTCCTTGTGCTGTACAGTGGGTTCTCGTTAGTGAACTTCTCATTAGTTATCTATTTTGTACATAGTAGATATGGCAGTCCCAATCTCAATTCATCCCACCTCCCCTTCCCCCCTTGGTGTCCATAGTTTGTGGGTACAAGTGAACTTATTGGTCTATTTTTGAATGACTATTGGAGGCAGACGGGTGGAATTTGATGTGAGCATAGAAACAGAAAGGAAATTTATTGTCTCCTTATATATCTACTTTCTTGGAATCCTATTCTTGGAAGAGAGGTTGTTTATAACACAGACCCAGTGGCTGTTCTTAAATGGCTCTGCAAGCAATATGTTATTATTTTTTTTCCTTTCCTGGTACACAACATGGGTCTTGAGTGAGTCAAAAGTTACTTCTTAGGTAATTTTTTTTTGTACCAGACAGATTTGTTCTAAATTGTCTGTACATACGTAGATGAAGACTATACCTTTGCTCCAGCTCTGAAAGCTCTGGAGATGAAATGGAAAGTGGGGATGGAAGAAAGCAGGAAGTTCAGGTTAACATAAAATAAATGTGCATTTTGTGCAGCTATATCCCCAAACTATACAAGTATTTTTGAGATTAATTTCAGTGTAAAGGAAGTAGAATGAACCAGAGGACAGGGAATATTTTGTCTACTTCTAGATTTGTTCATGCATACGTCTGACTCAAAATGTATTTCTTCTCTTTTCACTAACTGGTGAAATATATTGAAGATTCTGTACTCACAATATTAAATCAAAAAGCGATTATTTTAATAATTAACTGGAAGTAGCAGTCGTTAGAGAGAAAATATTTGAAATAAATGCATCCACATTCTATGTGTTTGCTCAGTTGCTTCAGTCATGTCTGACTCTTTGTGACCCTATGTACCATAGGCTGCCAGGGTCCTCTGTCCATGGGATTCTCCAGGCAAGAATGCTGGAGTGGATTTCCATGCCCCCCTCCAAGGGATCTTCCTGACCCAGAGATTGAACCCTCCTCTCTTTATGTCTCCTGCATTGGCAGGCAGATTCCTTACCACTAGTGACACCTGGGAAGCCCCCCATTCCATCATATATATATGTTGGAGACATAAGAGACACAGGTTCAACCCCTGGGTCGGGAATATCCCCCCAGGGGAGGGCACGGCAACCCACTTCAGTATTCTTGCCTGGAGAAAGCCACAGACAGAGGAGCCTGGCAGCCTACGGTCCACAGGGTCACAAGGAGTCAGACACGACTGAAGCGACTTAGCATGCGTGCAGCACAGGCATATTTAGGACTAGAGATGTAGATCATAGGGAACATAGATTGTACGCCTGACTAATGCCAGGAGTGGTGTGAGCCTTTACAACCATAATCCTCTCAGCATTGATCATGTTTCATCCTCACAACAACCCTGTAAGTAGACACTGTCATTTCCATATCACAAATGGTAAAAGTGAGGAAAGATAGCACTTAGGTTATTGGTTTCAACTTTATACCTCATACTTCTCCCAGTCCCCAGCCAAGAGCTGATGTTCAGTCTCACCTCTCCCTTTTGTTCTTAGAGTCTCTCTAATAGAGATTCTCTAACAGAGCTTGGTGAATGTGGGGATATACAGAAATGACTGTGGACATAGAGACAGCTGCCTCTGATTCTTAGGCTAGTAGTTTGAGAAAACCTCAAACTAGGCTCAGATTAGATTTCAGTCTCAATCTGACCACTCACCCTAGTTTACTGCTCTCAAAGGGCCCAAGCCTCCTCTGCAGTCTCTTCATGGCCGCCTTCACCTCCTGGTTTCTCAGGGTGTAGATCAGGGGGTTCAGCATGGGGGTGATGACCGTGTTATTGATGGACACAACTGTGTCCATGGGCAGCGTGGTAAAGGGCCGGCAGTAGACGTAAACACAGGGCACGAAGTGAAGAGTCACCACCAGGACGTGGGAGGTGCAGGTGGAGAGAGCTCTGCTCCGGCCCTCCCTGGCGTGAGATCTCAGCATCACCAGGGTGACAGTGTAGGACCCCAGGAGCAGGAGGAACCACAGCAGGGTCACCAGCCCATTGTTAGAGATCAAGAGGAGCTCCAGAGCAAAGGTGTCGGTGCAAGCCAGCCTAACCACCTGGGGCACGTCGCAGTAGAAGGCATCCAGGGTGCTGGGGCCACAGAAAGGGAGTGGAAGCATCAGAATAATCTGGACAGTGGAGTGCAAAGCGCCACCCACCCAGGAAGCCACCACCAATCCCACCCACACCTCTCTCTTCATGATGGTCACATAATGCAGGGGTTTGGAGATTGCGAGATATCTGTCCCAGGCCATCACAGACAGGAAAAAAATATCCGCCCCTCCAGCAAAGTGGAAGAAAAAGATCTGTGCCATGCAGCCATTGTAGGAGATGGCTTTCCTCTCTGATAAGAGATCCACCAGGAACTTGGGAACGGTGACGGATGAAAAGACGATGTCCAGGATTGATTTGTTCCGCAGGAGAAAGTACATGGGGGTGTGGAGGTGGGACTCCCAGGTGATGGTCACCACGATGAGGGCATTGCCCAGCACGGTTGTGATGTACACAGCTAGGAAGATGACAAAGAGGAAAAGCTCCAGTTCCCGGGAGTGAGTGAGCTCCAGGAAGACAAACTCCCTCACGGTGGTGTGGTTGCTCTGGCCCATGATGGAGAGCACGTTCTTCCAGGTCTCCCTTTGGAAAAGATGCGTCAGGGTGAGCAGCATGGTGTCCTAAGGCAGCAACATCATTGATCACATATTGGGTTTTTTTGTTGTTGTTGCTTTGTCTTGCTTTTAAACTTTTTATTTTGTAATGGAGTGTAGCCAATTAACGGTGTTGTGATAGCTTTAGGTGAACAGCAGAGGAACTCAGCCATGTATACACACGGGTTCATTCTCCCCTCCAGTCCCCTCCCGTCCAGGCTGCCACCCAACACTGAGCAGAGTTCCATGCTCTCTACAGTTGTGGTCTAGTCACTAAGTCATGTCTGATTCTTTTGTGACCCCGTGGACTGTAACCAGACTCCTCCGTCATGGCATTTTCCAGGCAAGAATACTGGAGAAGGTTGCTGTTCCTTCTCCAGGGGATCTTCCTGATCCAGGGGTCGAACCCACGTCTCCTGTGTCTCTTGCATTGCAGGCGGATTCTTTACCACGCACCACCTGGGAAGTCCTTAGTTGGTGTGGTTGGGCCCCAATTATTATTTTCAAATAATGCTGCTCTCAACATTTTTAAATCCATTTTTGTGTGCCTATGAAAAGTCAGACATAAACATACTGGGTCAAATGATATGCTGATTTTCTAATTTTAAATGATAACTAAGATATTGTAAAGAAACAGCCTAGGGGCCCGAGGGGCAGCTGCCTACGCTGAAGGACACAGGTTCCCGAGTTTGTGCCTTCTGGAAGCTTGAAACTGTGGCAGTCCAGAAACAGATACCCAATCCATTTCACTGGTATGAAAACCTATTTCATCCCTTACACTGTCACAGGGACAATGAATTGTGTACTGGCCAAGTACAGAATGAGGCTTTCCTGATGACTGAAGTAATGGAGAATCTGCCTACAATGCAGGAGGCATGGATTCAATCCCCTGGAGGAGGAAATAGCAACTCACTCCAGTATTCATTCCTGGGAAACCCCATGGACAGAGGAAACTGGCTGAGCACGCATGTGCATGCCCGCACTCATATGCACACACACATATGGAGGTACTGTTTTGATAGTCTTATACTTCAAGCTTTGATAGTCTTATACTTCAGGTTAAGATCTAAAACGAAAACTCCAGCAGTGAAAACAAGATAATCAGACTCTAAATTGTACCTCATCTGTTAAGTTCTGATGCCTGAAGAAGCTAATGTCAACTCATTATGTGATACTCAATTTGTACAATAAATTATGAACCTGGGGGAAAAAAAAACAGCCTAACTCTATTGTAAATGCGTTTGAATACTTGATTTCTTTTTATAAGTAGATACTATGAGCTGAAGTAAATGATAATACTTTTTAACTGCTTAGGGAGATGGAATACTAAAGATTTTGTCATCTTAAGAACATAAACATCAAAAAATAAGCTAAAATATTAGCATAAAGTCTAAGTAATTTTTGTTTTATTTTGGGGGGAGAGAAGAACTTTGTGAGCATTACAAAGAAGATGGTTAGATTTGCCTAATTGAAATATGAGGATGAGTTGAGAGAGTGGTATTGACATATATGCACTGCCATGTGTCAAACAGACAGCTAGTGGGAAGACGCTGTGTGATGCAGGGAGCTCAGCTCCGTGCTCTGTGATGACCTAGGGGTGGGGTGGGGGCTGGGAGGGAGGCTCAGGCAGGAGGGGACACGTGTACACAGATAACTGATTCACACGAACAGCAGAGACTAACACAGCAATGTAAAAAAATCAGACTCCAGTAAAAAATAAGAAATTTCCATGTTTTGGAAAATAAATAAAAAACTTGAGAAAGCATATGTAAAAAATATATTAAATAGGCTTAATATTTTAGATATATAGAGTTCTAACCATTTAGTAAGAAGCAGATACTTTAAAACAAAAATGAGAAAAAGAAATAAAACAAAAATGAGTCACGATTCAGAGGGAAATAGAGTTGGTCATACCATTCATCAAATAAGCACAAATTAAAAGTGTTATGAGATACAACTCCTCATCTAGAAGATCGGCCTATGATGAAGCAATCCATTGTCAGCATTGATATGGAGAAAGAGACACCTCCATCTATGGTTAATAAGAGAGTATACAGAGACACACTTTCTGAGGTCATTCTGGAAGCATGTGTCAAGACTGAAAATCTGCAAATCTTTTGAGTCAAAAATTCTACTGCAAGAATTAATGTTAAAAAGTGACTAAACAAAATACTGTCATGAGAACAAAGAAAGGTCATCACAGGGTAGTTTAGAAGAGACTGGAGTTTAAATTACTGTCTGATTTATGAAATTGGTTCAGTAAGTTATGGGACAATAGAGTAATTCAATATTTGCAGCCATTCATGTTTATAATGTAGAACTTTATTCTTAGACATGGTAAGATTCTTCTTAACAAAAGGTTGAAGCACTGACTATATCACATAATGTTATTTTTTGGAAAAAAAACTACATGCCTAGAAGAAATTTGGAAAGATGTATACCATTATCTGTGGGTAATTGGATTTTGGTAGTTTTACTTTAAAAAGACATTCTATTGTTTCCTATTTAAAGAAATGACTGTAGGCTCTCTCTCGCCTTCAAGATGCCCCATACTCTGCTTGTGGAGTGTTTCTAAATATATCCACTTCTTACCTGTCAAAAAATAAAAAGACTGTAAATGGTTTCTAATCTTAAAAACCAGGAAAAAACCCCTCATACACATAATTACAACTTGAAGTAAAAGATTTTCCCCATTAATTTGAGCTCTGATGTTATGATTCTTGTATTTTTCTTTTCCTTCTCTGCAAAATTGTCCTAAGAAAGATACCTTATTAAGGAAAGAGGGACGGGGTGGGGGTGACAGTTCTAATTACTCTTTGGGGTGTTCTGGCTCCACGAGGCACTGGCTGGAGGCATCCAGGAATCTAGGACCCACCAAATCAGATCTCTGGAAAGTGAGATCAAAGATACTTACTGCTGGCTTCTCTTTTGGATTAAAATGATTCCCCTTGCTCCTCTTAAACGGTTTTGGATGGGCAATCAGGCCCAAGATCAAGTTAACATTGAATGGTGGCCTTTCTGTCTTGTTACCTCATAGATGCCTTGTAGAACTCAGCTATTCAACAATTCTTTTTGAATAGATGATTGAAAAGATGGCCAGTGCCTGATACGAAGTAGTCACCCAACAAGAAATTGTTCTTTAATCATCTCCAGTCTCATCTAAACTTCCCTCTATCACCCCTTATTCACTTTTGCTTCTGTGCAAATCAATTAAATGCCAACTCACAAGACAGTAAGTACATTGTAAACTTCAAAGCATTATATAATATCATCATAATGCTAATGTCGTGATATCATTGTGTTTCTCTCTCTGCTCCCAGCTAACATTTAATCGCTATTTTTTTTTTTTTAAAGAAAGACTCTGTGTTGGTTACTTTCCTACACTTTGTAGATACTCAGTAAATGTTTTTAGAATTTTTTAAAAAAGAATTTTACACTAGTATTTCTTTAAAAAAATTTTAATTGAAGAATAATTGCTTCACACTGTTGTGTTGGCTTCTGCCATACAACAGTGTGAATCAGCCCTGAGTATCCGTGTGTCTCCTCCCTCGTGAGCCTCCCCCCACCCCCTTCCCCATCGCAGCCCCCAGGTCATCACGGAGCAGCAGGCCGAGCCCCCGTGCGGTACAGCAAATCCCCGCAGCTCTCTGCCTTACACACGGTTGGGTGTGTATTTCAACGCCACTCTCCCAATCGGCCCCATCGTCTCCTTCCCCCGCTGTGTCCACAAGTCCTTCCCCTCCGTCCATCTCTCTATTCCTGCCCTGCAAGTAGCTTCTACAGAATGTTTTAATACAAAAAATAATCCAATTAGAATGTGTCTTGAGAAGCCTAATATTTTACCTGAGAAGCAACAGATTTTAATCAACCTGAGGCTTTTAGTTCTAAATGACACACCTGCTTCACGAGTTTCACGTGCAATATGTGTGGCTGAGTGCCTTCACTGCTCACCTGGAACTATCATAACATAACTGTGATAACTGGCTAGACCACAATACGAAATAGAAAGTTAAAAAAAAAGAAATGAGCATGGATATTCTATTTTTCAGGGATGGGACATGGAACACTATGGAAATCATAAAATTATACATGTGCCAAGCTGAAACTGCCTGCCATGGTGTCTTCAGGACATGCTCACCTACCTTTGCTTTAGAAAGGTGAGCTGGCCAGGTTCCCCATCTTCACCCAAACACATGCATCACCTACACTGCTCCCTGAGATGTGGGACTGGAAGTCTAATGATGTAACAGTCGGCAGGGGGAATAGCGTCAGATACTTGTAGGAAAAGTACTTTTCACTGGAGAAGCTGGCAGCTGCAGACGAAATGGGAGTTATTAAAGCGTTACTAAGCAACATGTATCTCTATTGGAATTTTCCAATCTAACTTTCTGTTATTGTTTCTTTGTAGTTAAACTCCACTTAGAGCATACTTTGTATGATTTATGAAGAGAATAAAATGTTTTATGGTCCAGAATGTGATCTGTCCTGGTAAATGTTCCATGTGAGCTTAAGAAGAATGTGTGTTATGCTATTGTTGGGTGAAATATTTTATAAATATTAATTAGCTCCCACTCATTAATAGTACTGTTCAGTTCAACTGTATCTTTACTGATTTTCTGCCTATTGAATCCATCAATTGCTGATAGAAGGATATTGATATTTCCAGCTATACAGTGGATTTGCCTATTTTCCCCTGTATTTCTACCAGTTTTGCCTCTTATATTTTGACATTCTCTTGCTAAGTATATACACATTAAGTATTGCTGTGAATTCTTTGAGAGTTGACCCCTTTATCATTATCTTTATGAAGACTCTTTCTTTATCTCTGATAATTTTCCTTGTTGTGAAGTCTGTTTTATCTCAAATTATTATACCTATTCCAGCCTTCTTTCGGTATATCTTTCTCCTTTGCATTACTTTTAATCTATCTCTGTCTTTGAACTTAAAGCTGATTTCTCATAGAAAACATATAGTTTGTTCCTTTAAAAAAAAACCCTCTATACTCTTTTATGTATTTGTTTTTATTTTGGATATTACATTATTTTATGGATATATAATTGACATCAGTTCGGTTCAGTCAGTCAGTTGTGTCCGACTCTTTGTGACCCCATGGACCACAGCATGCCAGGCCTCCCTGTCCATCACCAATTCCCAGAGCTTACCCAAACTCATGTCCACTGAGTCAACATTCTATTAATTTCAGGTACACAAAATAATGATCTGATATTCATAAATATTGTGAAATGATGACCACAAAGAAATGGAATTTAACACAAATTGCATATATGTATAGAATTTAATTCCCACATCTTTTTTTTTTGCAAAGTAGATATGAGAATTAAATAGTAATCAACTTCAAATGAGAGGTGGTATCAACTTGGCAGAGTCAGAGAATGAAGATGTGAGAGCATAAGTGATGTCCACGAATTGTCAGAGTTGGCGACCATTGAAATTCGAACTTTGGTCATCGAGAACTGTTCACCTTGCTGATTATATCAAAGAGCAACTGTGAAGTGTCTGGCCCAATGCTCCGTGAATAGCAGACAGTTAGGAAACATTAATCCTTTTATGTACATCGTGGGGAGTGGTGGAAAGCATCTTGGGGACTGATCCTTCTTCAGTTAGATAGACATACCTAAACCAATAAAACAGAAGATTTTTATTGGCGTGCAAGACCCAGAATGTTTTGCATATATTACCTTATGTAATCAGCTCTTGCCAGTTTTCAATGTCTTAAAATCTGTGGCTAAGTTTGAGCTTGACCACTTGGGTTGCCAGTTTGGGTCTGACTGGATGTGGCTGTGAGAACGACACGGCGTAAGTTGATACCCGTGCCCTTTAACCCGAGCTGAGTCAGACAGTGGGTCTGACCTTCGCCCGTGAGCGCGCCCTCTCTGGGTCCGGACCTCCTCCTCTTCCGGTGCAGCGTCTCCCTCTGTCTCAGGTGCTTACAGATCTGCTTAGCTTCCCTTTTCAGATCCTTCCTGGAGAAATGACCATGAAACTTAAAGAATACCCTTTTTTTAAAAAGGAAACGTTGGCACTTTAAAAGAGGACCAGCCTTAAATGAACAGATGAATTTCAGAATTCCAGGCAGTAAGGTGCAAACAGCGTGGATGTTAGGGATCTCCCTGGTACTGAGAATATATTCATATGAGCTCAGTCGCTCAGTCACGTCAGATTCTTTGCAAATCCATGAACTGTAGCCCACTAGGCTCCTCTGTCCATGGAACTTTCCAGGTAAGAATATTGGAGGGGGTTGCCATTTCCCTCAACTCAGAGATCAAAACTGTCTCCTGGATTTGCGAATTCTTTACCACTGAGTCACCTGGGATATGCTGCTTACTAATTCTTTGGGGAGGGGTCTAAAGCAAGCAACCTCCTCAGAAATGTTTTCTTTTAAAGTCTTTTTTCCCCCTAGGAGCTAAGTTTCAAACATGGGTCAGGAGACTCATCAGAGGATGTCATTAGACGAACAGAAGAGGAAAGGGGAAAATTTGGGTTGAGTCTATAGGAAGGCAGGAAAAACTAGAGTCGTGCCTGGAAAAGAAATGTTAAAGAAGTTCCTGCATCTGGCTGAGACTCAGAGACCCAGGAAGTCATAGATGAGCCTGGGTGGTGCATCGTCACACACAGCAAATACCCGCTGACGGTGGGCAGCCACCCCCAGCTGGTCTGTCTCATCAGGCACATGCAGCTCATCCCAGGTCCCAGACTGCTCTCTAATGAGACAGAACACTTGAAGCTCATTTATCCTTCCTCCTGATCCTGGGAGTGTGTGTCTGTGGGCAGATACTTGAAGTGAGGGGGCTTCCTAGTGGTAAAGGACCCACCTGCTAATGCAGGAGGTGCAAGCGATGTAGATTAGATCCCTGAGTCGAGAGGATGCCCTGGAGGAGGGCACATCACACTGCCCCAGTGTTCTTGCCTGGAGAATCCCACGGACATAGGAGCCTGGTGGGCTACAGTCCACGGGGTCGCAAAGAGTTGGACACAACTGAAGCAACTTAGCATTCATTCACTTGAAGTGAGAAGACAAAAAGAGATTGGAGAGGGCTGTAACCTCTAAGAATTTCTCTTCTAGAAATATTAACGTGTTAATATCCACAGCTCTAGACAGTAGGGGAGGGAGCTTCAGAGTCTATGGTTAGAAGTGCATTTAGGCAGCTGGTTCTCTATATCCTTGCAAGTGATTAGCTACATTTACCCTGTGAGTATTTCTACAAAGGAAGGATTTGCAAAAAACCCACAGCTTCACAAATTAATCACTCTCTGAGGTTTCAAGGACACATTCTCATTTACATTTTCTAAAAGCAGAGATAATTAATTTCATCCCAATCATCAGACCCTGAGATTCACTGTTAGCCACATGATAAGGAAATAATATAAACACCATACTCTGCAAAAGCCAACATTACTAGGGACAGTGAATAATTCATTTATCAAACAAATATTTAGTATATCCCTACTATTTGCCAGACACTGTGGTAGGTTCTGAAAGAACAATAGTGAACAAGAGTCACTCACTGTCCTTAAGGAAGTTGTAGACTAGTGTAAGGGTTTCTCAGGTGGCTCAGTCATGAAGAATCTGCCTGCCAATGCAGGAGACGCAAGAGATGAGGTTTGATCCCTGGGTCGGGAAGATCCCCTGGAGCAGGAAATGGCCAACCACTCCAGTATTCTTGCCTGGAAAATCCCATGGACACAGGAGCCTGCAGGGCTACAGTTCATGGTGTTGCAAAGAGTTGGGCATGACTGAGCATGTACACAGTCTAGTGTAAGGTTACAAGCTGCGCAAAGAGAGATTCCCAACAGTACTGTTAGTGCATCGACTGGGTGAACCATGATGTTCTGGGTTGGGGAAGAGGTGGACAGATCTTTATGGAGGAAGTGCTGTTTGAGCAGAGACCTGAAGGATGAGAAGCCATCTGGATGGAGGGAAGAGGAAATGCCTTGTGCATGGAGCTTGAGGGAAAAACAACCTGGGACATCATGCTGCCCAGATGCCACAGTGCTGGGGGATGGAGTGAGGAGTGAAGAACTGGAGAGGGGCAGCAAAAAGCAGGAGGGACTTTGCAGTGCTGGTTAAGGACTTCCACGTGGAGGCAGTGGGGAGCTTGGGAATATTCTTGAGAGCTAGCCTCATAAACTCAAATCAATAAAATGACAAGTGTTAAGAGGGCTAGGGACTTCCCTGGTCATCCAGTGGTTGGGAATCCATCTGACAATTCGAGGAACATGGGTTCGATCCCTGGTCTGGGAGGATCCCACATGCCGTAGAGTGATTAAGCCTGTGTGCCTCAATTTCTGAGCCCACATGTGGCAACTGGAGCCCAGGGAACAAGAGAAAGCCATGGCAATGGGAAGACCCTGCAATTCAAGTAGAGAGTAGCACCCGCTCACCACAACCAGAGAAAGCCCATGTGCAGCAATGAAGACCCAGGGTAGCCAGAAATAAATTAATAAATAGGAACAAAACTCCTAACAACAGAGAGCAATGTAGGCAGAATAATGCCCCTTCCCCCAAATGCCCAGGTCTTAATTTCAGGAACCTGCTAATAGATTGTTGTTGTGTGGTCGCTTAGTCGTGTCTGACTCTTGGCAACCCCACGGACTGCAGCACGCCAGGCCTCCCTGTCCATCACCAACTCCTGGAGTTTACTCAAACTCATGTCCATCGGGTTGATGATGCCATCCAACCATCTCATCCCCTGTCGTACCCTTCTCCTCCTGCCTTCAATCTTTCCCAGCATCTGGGTCTTTTCCAATGAGTCAGCTCTTCACATCAGGTGGCCAAATGATTGGAGCTTCAGCTTCAGCAACATCCTTCCAATGACCTCTTAGGCAAAAGGAACTGTTCAGATATGATTAAGTTATCCCTGTTTTTTAAAATAATATTTAAATTTTATTGTAGTATAGTTGATTTACAAGATTATTAGTGTTGAAATGAGGAGATTATCCTGGACTATATGGATGGGCCCAGTCTAATCAAAACAGTTTTTAAGAACAGAGAATGTTCCAGGTGAGAGCAGATGTGACATCGCCGGCTTTGAAGATGGGGAGGGGCCCACAAGCCAAGGAATGTGAGTGGTCTCTAGAAGCTGGAAAAGGCAAAGAAATGGATTCTATCTCAGAGTCTCTGGAAAAGAAGGTGGCCCTGCTGATACCTTGATTTCAACCCGGTGAGACCCCTTGCCTACACACACTTCCTTGGTGGTCCAATGGTTAAAAATCTGCTTTCCAATGCAGCGGATGTGGATTCCATCCCTGGTCGGGGAACTAAGATTCCACGTGACTCAGCTAAGACTTCCCTGGTGGCTCAGATGGTAAAAGCGTCTGCCTACAATGTGGGAGACCCAGGTTCAATCCCTGGGTTGGGAAGATCCCCTAGAGAAGGAAATGGCAACCCACTCCAGGATTCTTGCCTGGAAAATCCCATGGACGGAGAAGCCTGGTGGGCTGCAGTCCATGGGGTCACAAAAAGTAGGATACGACTGAGTGACTTCACTTCATTTCACTTCTTCAGCTAAGAAAGTCCGCACGTCTGTACCACAACAAAGACCCCATGGAGCTGAACACCGCTCCCCGCCCAACCCTGCCCCGCTGCCGTCCCCAACCAAAAGACTTCTTACCTGCAGACCTATGAGATAATAAATTTGTATTGTTTTAACCCACTAGGTTTGTGGTGATTAATTACAGCTGTGATAGTAGACTCATACATGCAGATTCTTCAGATATTGTTGTAGAGGCTACATTTTATTCTGCTTCTGTGTAGGACTCTCTCATGAGATCAAATGGAGGGTCTAGAGTCTATGAACTGAAAAAGTGAAAGCGAAAGTGTGAGTCGCTCAGTTGTGTCTGACTCTTTGCAACCCCATGGACTGCAGCCCACCAGGCCCCTCTGTCCGTGGGACTCTCCAGGCAAGAATCCTGGAGGCGGTTGCCATGCCCTCGTCCAGGGGATCTTCCCCACCCTGGGATTGATGCCAGGCCTCCAGCATTGCAGGTAGATTCTTTACCATCCGAGCCACCAGGTGCCCCCTAAAAGGTGGTGGTTGTGATACCAATTGTGAGAATAGGCTACTCTGGGGAATTTCTTTCTGTTTCTCTGAAGTAAACTCTTTCTCTTTTTTAAAAATTAACTTTTATTGGAGGTACTTTACAATGCTGTTAGCTTCTTCTGTACAGTGAAGGGAAGCAGTTGTACGTTTATGTGCATGCTAAGTCTCTTCATTCCTGTCCAAGTCTGCAATCCCAGGGACTGTAGCCCACCGCACTCTTTCATCCATGGGATTCTCCAGGAAAGAATATGGGGGTGGGTTGCCATGCCCTCCTCTAGGAGGGGTCTTCCCGACTCAGAGATCAAACCCACGTCTCTTACATCTCCCACATTGGCAGGCAGGTTTTTTAAATCACCAGCACCATCTGGGAATCCCCATATGTTTACACATATCCCCTATTTTTTGGATTTCCTTCCCATTTAGGTCACCACAGAGCACTGGGTAGAGTCCCCTGCGCTACACGGTAGGTTCTCCTTTTGACGATCCACGGTGGGGTCAGTAGACAGATGACCAACTGGAATGGCGAGAAAATACGGAAGGAGGTGCTTCCATTTTCAAGATGCACACAAACATGTCACTTAACTAAAGCCAGAGGTAGAGGCTATCATGAACCATTTAGGTCTCTGGCAGCTTGGAGACATATGTCTTCAGTCATGACCTAGGAAAACACTTTCTTCTTCCCCAGCATCTTCCTCAGGGCATCCTTGATCTCTTTGTTCCTCAGACTGTAAATGAGCGGGTTCAGCATGGGGATGACCAGTGAATAGAACACAGATACCACCTTGTCTCTGCCAAACGAGTAGCTAGAGCTGGGCCGCAGGTACATGAAAAGGGCCCTCCCCAACAACAGAGTCACCGCCATCACATGCGAGGTGCACGTGTGGAGGCCCTTCCTGCGGCCTTCCACCCAGCGGATCTTCAGGACGGTTGCCACTATGGGGCCGTAGGAGACAAGAAGGCTGAGGAACGATGTGCCCCCAACGACCGCCACCACCAGGAAATTCACCGCTTGACTGGAGAAGGTCTCGGAGCAAGAAAGTGCCAGGACCGGTGGGAGGTCACAGAAGAAATGGTCGGTGAGGTTGGGTCCGCAGCAGCGGAGCCGAAATATGGAACTGGACGGGACCAGGGAGCTCAGGAGGCCGCTGACGTAGGCCCCAACCGCCACGCGTGCACAGAGGCCCCGGGACGTGACGGTGGAGTAGAGCGGGGCCGGGAGGTGGCCGCGCGGCGATCGCACGCCATCGCCGTCAGCAGGAGGCGCTCGGTGAGA
This sequence comes from Muntiacus reevesi, assembly GCF_963930625.1. Classification (NCBI taxonomy): domain Eukaryota; kingdom Metazoa; phylum Chordata; class Mammalia; order Artiodactyla; family Cervidae; genus Muntiacus; species Muntiacus reevesi. The sequence continues at coordinate 1,453,346 of NC_089257.1, forward strand.
CCGGCGCCCTCGAAGGAGAAGACCTGAGCGGCGCAGCCCCGGAAGGAAATGCTCTTCTGTCCCCGGAAGAAGTCGGAGAGCATCTCGGGAGCCACTGCGGAAGAGTAGCAGACGTCCACGAAGGACAGGCTGCTGAGGAAAAGGTGCATCGGCATGTGGAGACGGCTGTCACCTCTCATCAGGAAGACGAGGGCTGGGTTCCAGGTCAGGGTCACCAGGTGATGCCGGGGAAGGTCACAGAGGAGGGCCTGAAGCTGTGGATGGTCGGCAAACCCCAGGAGGATGAGCACGCTCACTGATGAGCCGTTCCAGGCTTTAGTTGTGGACGTGTTTCCCGTGGAGGAGGACAAGATGCAGACCTGGAATCATGATAATAACCCACAAGACAAATGATGTCAGCAAATAATTATTAAACGCATACGAGGAAGGCAGATTATTACAGACAGTTACATGCGTGAGTGCTAAATCACTTCAGTTGTGTCTGACTCTTTGTGACCCTTCGAACTGTAGCCTGCCAAGCTCCTCCATCCGTGGGATTTTCCAGGCAAGAATACTGGAGTGGGTTGCCATTTCCTCCTCCGGGGGATCGTCCTGACCCAGGGATTACACTTGCGTCTCCTGTGTCTCCTGCATTCCAGGCAGATTCTTTACTGGCTGAGCCATCAGGGAAGCCCACAGAGAATTACCACAGAGAATTACAACACAGAGAATGCAATGATTCTCTCTCTCTTTCCCTTAGAAGTCAAATGTGTTAAATATTTGCTTTTTGATATAATACGGAGTGGTTTATATGAACTTATGCTTTGGATGCAGACTCCCTGAGTTTAACTCCTACCTCTACCATTTGGTAGCTATGTCACTTAGGGTGAGACGGCTAACATCTATAGACTTCAATATCCTTTTAAAATCTGTGGGACTTCATGTAGTCCAGTGGCTAAGACTCCACACTCCACATCTAGTCAGGGAGCTAGATCTCCTATCTCACAGCTTAAGAGCCTGCAGGTTGCAGCTAAGACCCAGGGGAGCCAAATAAATAAGTAAATAAAAATAAATATTAAAAAGGTGTTTGTTTTAAGAATAAAATAAGTCAACATGTATAAAGTGACTGGCATCTAGTAAGTCCATAAAGAAAGCTATTATTAGGACAGTTTTCTGTGTCCCAGGTGACTTATATCATGCCCTGACATAACTGTTTACCTAACATTATTCCAGTTTCAGTATTGGAATGGAGAAGCCAACATAGGGACGGGGCTCAGCTATTTAGTTGGGAAATAATCTGTAAGGCATTTTGAATCTTTTTAATCCAAAGGATTAGGCCACATATGCATAGAAATGCTCTTAATTGTCAAATATTAGGCCTGAATATATTAACGTGGTGTCAGTCTCAAAGTTGTCCAGTGTCACCACTCTAAGCTATTTGTTAAGAATTTGGACTTGGACTTGTATTTGGACTACCTGGATTCAATTCCCAGCTTTACCACTTAATAGATGTGCGATCTTGGGCAGGTCACTTGAACTCTCTATGACACCCCGTATAATTAGAGATAATAATAGCTCTATCTATCTATCTATCTATCTATCTATCTATCTATCTATCTATCTATCTATCTATCTGTCTGTCTGTCATCTATCAGAGATTCCCAGTGGCATTAGTGGTAAAGAACCTGCCTGCCAATGCAGGAGACATAAGAGATGCAGGTTCGATTTCTGGGTGGAGAAAATCCCCTGGAGGAGGGCATGAGAACCCACTCCAGTATTCTTGCCTGGAGAATCCCATGGACAGAGAAGTCTGGTGGGCTACAGTCCATAGAGTCACAAAGAATCGGACATGACTGAAGAGACTTAGCATGCACGCACATCTATCAACTTTCTCTCTCTTTTTTTAAATTGGCTGCCCTGGGTCTTTGCGCATGCAGACTTTCTCCAGGTGCAGCGTGCTGGGGCTGCTCTCTGGCTGTGGTGCCCAGCTTTCTCCTTGTGGCGCTGTCTCCTGCTGCAGAGCACGAGCTGTAGGTGCATGGGCCTCCGTAGTTGCAGGATGCAGACTCAGTAGTTGTGCTGAATGGGCTTAGTTGCTCCACAGCAGGTGGAATCTTCCTGGACCAGCGGTTGAACCTGTGTCCCTTGTGATGGCAGGAGGATTCTTAACCACTGGACAACCAGGGAGTCCCTCTATCTATCTATTTATTTATCATCTTTCTAATCTGCTTTAGGATATTCCTGACTCATAGTAAGCATTCTACAAGTGTTTGTTGTTGCTATTGTTTAAAGCCTCAATTATAAACCATCTTCAATTATATTCTTAGAATTTCCAGTGTACAAAGCATCTTTTGAGATTAGGGACTTACACTTAACCCTGCTTTGTTAAGAATTCTCATCAGTATCTCACACATCCACATGGAATCTCAGTCTTTCATGTCAATCAGAGGAGAACTTCTGCCATCAGTCTCTAAGCTGAGGTCCTGTCCCTACAGGACGCACCAGGAAAAGTGTGGTCAGAGTGTGAATGAGCCTTAAATGTTTGGAATACATCTTAATGCTTCTTCATGTCTTATCCCAAACAATTTGGAAGTCAACCAAATTACCTTCACTATCTTTTAAGTCATATTTTCAGCCTATTCTATCTACCTCTTAAAATATAGAAAATCCAATAAAATTCATTTATTTTTGAAAAGGAAAATATTTTATGAATCTTAAAGCAATATATGAGAACTGCAAAATAATTTGCTCAGCAAACAACTGTGAAATACTCACCCTAAAAACCATGTGCTGTTCCTGATTGATGCAAAAACCCCCCGAAACTGGAAAGTGTGACATTCTATCTCCTGAAATAACAGTACTTACATTTTGGTATATTCTTTTCAAGTGAAAGTAGATGCATATATGTGAGCATGTTAGTATCTTGTAGCACAGACTCTATAACTTACAGTTATTAGAGAAATTATTCCAGGACAGTGGCTTCACTCTTTGGGAAATAACACTTTCTCTATTTGCTCTGAATTTTTCTTGCTCAATTTAGGAGAGCTACTTCATTTTAATATCCCCAGTCTTTCATAAATCAATCCATTATCTAGCCATTGCTTGTCAAAGTCTCATAGACCTTCTTCATTTTCTTCTTGCAGCTTACACAGAGAGATGCTTTTAGAATTGGGGTCCACCCTCTTCCCACTCAGTAGCTCCTGCTAAAGATTTTTCAGGACCAAAGTCCTCAAATTTGAGTAGTGAGACCATGTGAGCTTCATCTTAGCCATCACCATGCCATCATTTGTACAGTTTAGGAGATCTCTTGCAATCCCAATCTTACCAATGTGTTTTTTCCCCCAAAGCCTTTAATTGTTTAATTATCTAAATTATTGGAGCGCAATTGCTTTACGTGTTGTGTTAGTTTCGGCTGTATAGTCAAGTGAATCAGCCGCATGTGTACATATATCGCCTTCCTCTTGAGCCTCCCTCACACCCTCATCCGCCAGATAAAGATGTGGTACGTATATACATGGAGTGTTACTCAGCCATGAAAGGAACAAAACTGGGTCATTTTTAGCGATGTGAATGGATGTAGAGACTGCCATACAGAGTGATGTAGGTCAGAAACAGAAAACCAAATATCGTATATTGACCAATGTGGTTTTCAGCTTTATCCTATGTTCAGAGGTTATGCACCCATTTGTGACAGGTATGTAGAGTTCTGAGAATCAGGAGAGGATTTTTTCCCTCTTGTCAAAAAGAAAGAAACCCACAAGAATGTTTAGAATAATCTGCAGCAGGTATGGAGCCACATGGAGAAATTTGGAGGCAAACAGACACAGCTCTGCTGGCGCTATCCCTGTTCTAAGTAGGGATCCGAGTTTGTGATGTGCTTCAGGCTGTAGGGGGGCACCCATTCAGGTTAGAAGGAAGGGGAGTGGGATAAAGTAGTGGTTATGACACCAGTGAGGCTTCGGGACAAGTTTAAGGGTTCTAACTCTGACTCAGCCACTTGCCAGTGGTGGGGGAGTGACCAGTTCTGGTAGCCATTCCGAGGGTCAGTTTCTTCATTTGCAAAACAGGGGCAACAGTGACACTTAACAGAGTTGTGTAATTATTGCCTAAGTCATCGCAGGGAAGGTCCACAGACCCTGAGAGTGGATGCTTGCTGAATAACCTGGCACTGTCATCGTTACCATCAGTGAGTACTCCCGCCTCACATGATAGGTTAAAGTGTGCTCTCTTGCAGAAATAAGGAATTCACTGTTGGCCCATCTAGGTATATAAGAAGTGTCTGGGGGTGAGATTGAAGAATTGAATAATCTGAGGGTTGATACGTCAACTGAAAGCCTGTTTTGAATGTTGCCATTAGGAGGGATGGTTGGATGGCATCACCAACTCCATGGACATGAGTTTGAATAAACTCCAGGAGTTGGTGATGGACAGGGAGGCTTGGGTGTGCTGCGGTTCATGAGGTCACAGAGTCGGACATGACTGAGCAACTGAACTGAACTCATTAGGAGGGAAGGTTTTCATATTTAGAAATGAAATTCCCCATCTCCCTAATCAGAAAGTGAAGCCGGACAAATTGAAACAAGAGGAAAACTTCATCCAGGGGTTTGTTCCAACATATGGATGCCTTGAATGCTATTCTGGAACATTAAATAGGTGGTATCTTAAGGGCTACGTGAAGCACTTTACATCACTGAACTCTGTTCACGACGAATGGCTTTCTCCCGTGGGAGAGGAAGAAAATCTCTTTCATTTTGGCAAGAAACCCTGGGAGGTTCAGTTTGCTTTGAATCTCCTCCCGCTCATGAACCTGTGGTGTAGGTATGATCAGCGCCAGGCCTGTTTTTCAGAGTTTGAGGGACCCAGTGACTTCGTTGGATTTATAAATGCTGGAGCTGCGTTTCTGTGGATACCACGAGCCTTCAAGGCCACGGTGAAGATACAATAATGACATAAAATGAAAAACCTAGCACATGACATTCTGCTGTATAACAGCAGAATGGATAAACACCAAGGACCTATGGTGTGGCACGGGGAGTTCTGCACAGTGTTATGTGGCAGGCTGGATGGGAGGGGAGTTCGGGGGAGAATGGATCCATGCACGTGTATATGTATATGTGTGTATATGTATATGTATGTATATGTATCTGTGAGTTCCTTTGCTGTCCACCTGAAACTATCACAACATTGTAAATCAGCTAAACTCCAATACAAAATAAAAAGTTAAAAACAAAAAATAAATATATAAAAAAAAAAAACCAAAAACAAAAACAAAAAAACCTAGCACCTGGAAGACACTCAGGAATTGATGGGATCTGGTTGAACTGATTTGTGACTCAACTCATCTCTTATGAAATATCTTCAAGAAAGTGTTAAATTTTGTAACCAAATTGCCTAATCTGTGTTTAACAGGGGCTTCCCTTCTGTCTCAGCTGATAAAGAATCCTGCAAAGTGTGAGACCCGGGTTCGATTCCTGGTTTTGGAAGATCTCCTGGAGAAAGGAAAGGGTATGCACTCCAGTATTTTGGCCTGCAGAATTCCATTGACTGTACAGTTCATGGGGTCACAAAGAGTCAGTTGGGAATGCAAGGAAAACGAGGCAACAATGTCAAGGGGAACCTCAGCCAAACTAGTTTTCTGTGATCTTCCCATCATCCTTCTTGTCACTGGGCAAGAACCCAGTGCCCTTAAGGTCTTTCTCTTCTAGGTCTGTCTATCATCTGAATGTACCAATGATTGGTGGAGGTGAACGAGTCCCTCTTGATGTAAGGTGAGAATTCAAAAGGCACCCAGACTTTCACCCAAGAATTAGGACTTAGATGGCAAAATTCAAGCCTTCAGTCAAAAAAGAGAAGGAGAGTTTCAGAGGCTTGAGGTCTCTGCAGTGTTTAAAAAATCTGCCACATGTAGTCTGGCCCAGTTACAGCCCTTCCAAGTTGCTTTGCAGACTACTTATTCATAACTGGGCCCATGCTCAAGGGTATAGCAATTCCTTCAGAAATTTTATGTCTTCTTAATTATCTTCCCAGTTGCAAGGACTCAATATAGTTCCAGAGCCCATTAAAAGATAAGTAAGGTAGAAACAAGATTTGGGATAAATTTGGGGGAAAACATGCAGAATTGAGAGGCCCATGGGGGAAAACTGAAAGCCAAAGAGCTCTTTCCTCATCTACAATCGGCTTGCACGTCTCGAATGCACTTTGAAAGTGTGCTCTGTAAGGTAAGATGAATGCGAGCATGAAGACAGAAAGTAAAAGGTGAATGACCGCACTCACCCCTCCCTCTTGTTCTGCCTGTCACTCAGCTTACGCTTGTCTCGCGATCTGCTTTGGAAGGCATCAGATCTTGCTTCAGGACTTGCTTCCAGTCCCCAAAATGCTAACAAGTTTGAAGAGCAAGCTTGAGGTTGGTTTGCTCACCAAAGATAAAAATATCCGCTTGTTGCTTCGAATGTGTGTTTTCGGGCAGAAAAGTAGAGAGAAAAGATATATAGAAAGAAGAGGGGAGGACATAATCTTTAAGAAGCTCTCTGGTATCAACTAACATCTGTACTTGGGCTCATTTGGGAAGTGTTTAAAAGCTGGGGTTAGGGGTGAATTTGAGAAAGGGTCTTTTCTTTCTCCTTGGAGACGTTTTATTATATTTGCCCTGGAGGGTCTTATATTTTTCGAAAGGGAAAGGAGTGCGTCACCCACATTTACAGATTTGTACTTAATTGATCTCTGGGGTGGTGTGGAGAACATATATTCATATAAAATCTCTGAAGACACTGCTTATTAAGCTCTATCCCAGTGGCCAGTTCCTCTGATCCCCCAAGGCTAATCAAGATCTCTTCTTACAAACAAAAATCTCTGCTGGTATTCCTTGGTGAGCAGTCAGGGTGGCTGCGGAGCATGAAGGAAAAGACAAACACTCTGCAGGAGAGGACAAGATCGCCGTACAGCTGCACATAGTCTATTCTGTTGTGTCTGACTCTTAGCGACTCCATGGACTATAGCCCAGGCTCTTCTGTCCGTGGGATCTCCAGGCAGGAATGCTGGAGTGAGCTGCCATTTCCTGCTCCAGGGGGTCTTCTCGGCTTAGGGACCGAACCCATGCCTCCTGTGTCTCCTGCATTAGCAGGGGGAACTCTTTACCCCTGAGCCACCTGGTTGTGGGCACTTTCATTTTATTTGCTAATCAACACATAATTTCCTAATGACTTATTTTGAGCTTCTCTTATCTAGCAATTCCAAAGAGTGTAATATACTCACTTGTTTTCTGGAAGTATCATGTTCACATTATTCACAAATAATTAGCGTTCCTAATCTAATTAGTGTTAAATAATTAGTGTTCCTAATCTCAGAGTAATAAAAATTGACAGTGATAGCAAAGGTCATTGTTTATAAAAATCACTAGTCCAAGATTTTATGAAAATGAAGTCTTCTTAAAACTATGTCCAAATTAGTTGGCATTTTAACTAAAATGTATAGTTCATATTTAATGAAAGTATATAGTTACTACAGAACAACAATAATAAAGATTATGATACATTTCTAATAAACTGGTATCAGAATATTATAGTTGGCAGTATTTCTTTGGAGACAAATGGGAATTTAAAAATCACATTGATAATCTGTCCTATTTGAATAGCTCTTATATAATGGTTTTCATATAGGTTGTACATCCCATGATCCTCACACAAATATCCAATATTGACATGTCTGAATGCATCTCACAGATGAAGCATGCACTTACGTGAGGTCAATTGAAGGTCACAAGGCCACACAGATGGAACTAGGTGGGATTCAATCCTATGCCATGTGATAACCTTAGTCCTTTAAAAAAAAACTATGATGCCCTCTGTTTGAGATTGCTCTTTCATTTTGTCTTGATGCCTCTTTTTAAGAATTAAACAATATGATTTGTTTAAAATGGTACTGTGAATGTGAACTTGCAATGTATCTGTTCTCAATCACATTATTCTTCTCAAAATGTATTTGTTTATGAATGTTACTCATCATTTACAATATGCCCAGGGAATTCTCCATCTGCCTGGTCTGATTTATTTACAAAAATCGAAGTACATGAAAGTTTTGAGCTCACGTACTTAAGGAGCTCATGGTAGAGTACTTAGAGCTTGATGGCATATAGCGTGTGTGTGTGCCCAGTCATGTCCGACTCTTTGCAACCCCATGGGCTGTAACCTGCCAGGCTGCTCTGTCCATGGGATTTCCCAGACAAGAACACTGGAATGGATTGCCATTTCCTTCACCGGGGGATCTTCCGCATTCAGGGATCAAACCCCCTCTCTTGCATCTCCTACATCAGCAGGCAGGTTCTTTACAAGCTGAGCCACTGGCAAGTCAAAATGCTGGGTTCTCATGTGGATTTTAGGGCTTCCCCGCTAGCTCAGCTGGTTAAGAATCCACCTGCAATGCAGGAGACCCCAGTTCGATTCCTGGGTTGGGAAGATTCCCTGGAGAAGGGAGAGGCTCCCCACCCCAGTATTCTGGCCTGGAGACCTCCATGGACTACAGTCCACGGGGTCACAGAGAGTCGGACAGGCTGAGCGACGTTCACTGTCTCGTGGATTTGAGTCCCGATTGTTGTTGCTCAGTTGCTCGGTCATGCCTGACTCTTTGCAACCCTGTGGACTGAACCCACCACTCTCCTCCATCCACGGGACCCTCCAGGCAAGAATACTGCAGTGGGTTGCCATCTCCTTCTCCATTTAGTCCCTCAGTCACCTCTTAATAATCACTCTATTCTGTTCCATTGATCTATATTTCTGTCTTTGTGCCAGTACCATGCTGTCTTGATGACTGTGGCTTTGTAGTAGAGCCTGAAGTCAGGCAGGTTGATTCCTCCAGTTCCATTCGTCTTTCTCAAGATTGCTTTGGCTATTCGAAGTTTTTTTTTTTTTTTTTGTATTTCCATACAAATTGTGAAATTATTTGTTCTAGTTCTGTGAAAAATACCACTGGTAGCTTGATAGGGATTGCATTGAATCTATAGATTACTTTGGGTAGTATACTCATTTTCACAATATTGATTCTTCCAATCCATGAACACGGTATATTTCTCCATCTGTTTGTGTTCTTTTGATTTCTTTCATCAGTGTTTTATAGTTTTCCTTGTATACGTCTTTCATTTTTTTAGGTAGATATACTCCTAAGTATTTTATTCTTTTTGTTGCAATGGTGAATGGTATTGTTTCCTTAATTTCTCTTTCTGTTTTGTCATTGTTAGTGTATAGGAATGCAAGGGATTTCTGTGTGTTAATTTTATATCATGCAACATTACTGTATTCATTGATTAGCTCTAGTAATTTTCTGGTAGAATCTTTAGCATTTTCTATATAGAGGATCATGTCATCTGCAAACAGAGATAAATCCACATACCTATGGACACCTTATCTTTGACAAAGAAGGCAAGGATATACAATGGAAAAAAGACAACATCTTTAACAAATGGTGCTGGGAAAACTGGTCAACCACTTGTAAAAGAATGAAACTAGAACACTTTCTAACACCATACACAAAAATAAACTCAAAATGGATTAAAGATCTAAATGTAAGACCAGAAACTATAAAACTCCTAGAGGAGAACATAGGCAAAACACTCTCTGACATAAATCACAGCAGGATCCTCTATGACCCACCTCTCAGAATATTGGAAATAAAAGCAAAAATAAACAAATGGGACCTAATGAAACTTAAAAGCATTTGCACAACAAAGGAAACTATAAGCAAGGTGAAAAGACAGCCCTCAGATTGGGAGAAAATAATAGCAAATGAAGAAGCAGACAAAGGATTAATCTCAAAAATATACAAACAACTCCTGTAGCTCAATTCCAGAAAAATAAATGACCCAACCAAAAAATGGGTCAAATATCTAAACAGACATTTCTCCAAAGAAGACATACAGATGGCTAACAAACACATGAAAAGATGCTCAACATCACTCATTATCAAAGAAATGCAAATCAAAACCACAATGAGGTACCATTTCATGCCAGTTAGAATGCCTGCTATCCAAAAGTCTACAAACAATAAATGCTGGAGAGGGTATGGAGAAAAAGGAACCCTCTTACACTGTTGGTGGGAATGCAAACTAGTATAGCCACTATGGAGAACATTGTGGAGATTCCTTAAAAAAACTGGAAATAGAACTGCCATATGACCCAGCAATCCCACTTCTGGGCATACACCCCAAGGAAACCAGATCTGAAAGAGACACGTGCACCTCAATGTTCATCGCAGCACTGTTTATAATAGCCAGGACATGAAAGCAACCTAGATGCCCATCAGCAGACGAATGGACAAGGAAGCTATGGTACATATACACAATGGAATATTACTCAGCCATTAAAAAGAATTCATTTGAATCAGTTCTAATGAGATGGATGAAACTGCAGCCCATTATACAGAGTGAAGTAAGCCAAAAAGATAAAGACCAATACAGTATACTAACACATATATATGGAATTTAAAAAGATGGTAACAATAACTCTATATGCGAAATAGAAAAAGATACACAAATGTACAGAATAGACTTTGGACTCTGTGGGAGAAGGCGAGGGTGGGATGTTCTGAGAGAGTAGCATCGAAACAAGTACACTATCAAGGGTGAAACAGATCGCCAGCCCAGGTTGGATGCATGAGACAAGTGCTCGGGCCTGGTGCACTGGGAAGACCCAGAGGGATGGGATGGGGAGGGAGTCGGGAGGGGGGACTGGGATGGGGAACACATGTAAATCCATGTATGGCAAAAACCACTACAATATTATAAAGTAATTAGCCTCCAGCTAATAAAAATAAAAATAAATAAAATTTATGATTCTAAGGAAAAAAAAACAACAACTCACTCTACAATTTAGGCACACTTCCACGAGGTGGTAGCAACATTCCGTAAGCAGTGGTTCACCAACCTTTTTGGCACCCAGGGACAGGTTTCAGGGAAGACAATGTGTCCATGGATGTGGGTGTGGGGGGAGTTGGTTTCGGGAGGATTATTCAAGTGCATTGCATTCATTGTGCACTGTATTTCTGTCATTACATCACCTCCATGTCAGACTGTCAGGCATTAGAGAGGGAGGTTGGGGACCCCTGCCATAGGGGGTCTAAACTAGTTGGCATCTTTGAAAATAATGGTTTGTTAATTGATACTTTTGAATTGTGGTGCTGGAGAAGACTCTTGAGAGTCCCTTGGACTACAAGGAGATCAAACCAGTCCACCCTAAAGGTAATCAGCCCTGAGTATTCATTGGAAGGACTGATGTTGAAGCTGAAGCTCCAATATTTTGGTCACCTGATGCACAAAATTGACTCACTGGAAAAGATCCTGATGCTGGGAAAGATTGAGAGCAGGAGGAGAAGGGGACAACAGAGGTTGAGATGGTTGGATGGTGTACTGATTTAATGAACATGAGTTTGAGCAAACTCCAGGAGTAGGAAACTCCAGGGAAGCCTAGCATACCGCAGTCCATGGCGTTGCAAAGAATCTGACAGGACTTAGCTACTGATGGACAACAGCAGGGTAGTTATCTCAGTTGTAACACTGTTGTTTGAGCTCTTAATCTTCTTTACCGCTTCTGTGTATATGAAAGTGAAAGTGAAAGTTGCTCAGTTGTGTCTGACTCTTTGCAACTCCATGTCCTGTGTTCTCCAGGGCAGAATATATATATATAGTGGAAGTTTAAATTTTTTTAGAACCTACCCTGATCTAGGAATGGAACCAGGGTCTCTTGCACTGCAGGCAGATTCTTTACCAACTGAGCTACCAGGGAAGCCCTTGAATTTTTTTAGGGTTTTTTAAAAATTAATTTTTGTTGGAGTATAGTTGCTTTACGATGTTATGTTAGTTTCTACTGTAAAGTGAGTCTATATATGTATACATATATCCCCTCTTTTTTAATTTCCTTTTCATTTAGGTCAACACAGAGCACTGACTGGTTGCATTTATGATTTAAAGCCCTCCCAAACCTCTAAATGTCCTTCTCTATTGCCCCTTATCTTTGGTTGGAGAAGGAAAGGCAACCCACTACAGTATTCTTGCCTGGAGAGTCCCATGGCCAGAGAAGCCTGGCGGGCCCCAGCCCACGGGGTCACAAAGAGTCAGACACGACTGAGAGACTAATACAGCATTATCTTTGGAACGCCCGGTGAAAAGACAGTGAATCTATGTAAACTTAATGTTTTTTACTTATTGCCAGTGGAAGAAATACTTACTGAGATAACTTTTAAACTCCAATTTGAGAATCAAGATTGTATTTTACCTCCAAGCACCTCTGGGTTTTGCTTTGAAACACTCAATGCATTCTTTAAAAATAGGCATAGTAAAATGTTAAACAAGCATGAAAGTAAATCCTATTTTAGGAGAAGCTGCCAGCAAACAAACTCTAAGAGGCATAGGACCTTGATGAGTTAAATTTTGGGTTGAATTACAAAGAAATATTTCCTAAGTATTTGTAATTCTATGTGGAGTTTCCTTGCTTTTTGTGTTTTCATACATTCTGATGCTTGCTTAAACTGCTTTAAAATCTTTAATTTAACCATATTTGAAATTTTATATTTTAAAGTAAGGATATGGAGAGTTTATGGTTATATCTGCTTCCCTGGTAGCTCAGTTGGTAAAGAATCTGCCTGCAATGCAGGAGACCCTGGTTTGATTCCTGGGTGGGTAAGATCTGCTGGAGAAGGGATAGGCTACCCACTCCAGTATTCATGAGCTTCCCCTGTGGATCAGTTGGTAAAGAATCTGCCCACAATGTGGGAGACCTGGGCTCGATCCCTGGGTTGGGAAGGTTCCGTGGAGAAGGGAACAGCTACCCCCTCCAGTATTCAGAATACCCACTTCGGTATTCAGAATACAGTATTCTGGCCTGGAGCATGCAGTCCATTGGATCTCAAAGAGTCGGACGTGACTTTCATTTCATTTCGATGGTTATATCTCGGTGAGTTAAATAAGGCAACTTTATTTCTCATTCTTAAGCTTTTTGTAGAGAAGCCTGACAAATACACTGCGTGTCCCTACTCTACATTTTCCTGTCCAGTGTAGACATTGCTAATTTATAATTTGATCTTTATACTTGACCTTCTTTGTAGATAATCATTATCACCATAATCAGAGTTTGCATGGCAGATGAAATCTATTACCACTCTCTTTTATCAGCCTTTTTTAATCCTGAGAAAATGTATAGGTCATAATTAGAGGTTTACCTTCTAAACGATCCCAGATCTGAATTCAGTATCAAAACTCATTCATAGTTAGTTGAATTTGACTCTACTAGCCTTCGGATTTCCTGAACCAGTTTATCTTCAAGCCTAGCGAAGAATGTTTCTCTTGACAAGAAAATCTTGCCATCTCTCCTTCACATTCTATTCTGGGGGTCACTTATCTGCTTTTCTTTGAACAATCTGCATGACTAAAAATTTCCCCTGAATTTGTTTATTACTGTTTGTCAAGGGCTTCCCAGGTGGTGCTAGTGGTAAAGAACCCACCTGCCGATGCAGAAAACATAAGAGATCTGAGTTCAATCCCTGGGTCAGGGAAATCCTCTGGAGGAGGGCATGGCTACCCACTCCAATATTCTTGCCTGGAGAATCCCATGGATGGAAGAGCCTGGCAGGCTACAGTCCATGGGGTCGCAAAGAGTCGGACATGACTCAGCGACTAACACTTTTACTTTCACCTTCATATAGAATTATTTCTGTCAGCTCATTTTTATTTTCAGACTGAAGATTGCTAACTTGATCTCCATGAAACAGATGAACTTCTTTTGGTAAACTTTACTCCGATGTAAGGGCTTCCTGGGTGTCACTAGAGGTAAGGAATCTGCCTGTCATTGCAGGAGGCTAGAGATGCAGGTTCGATCCCTGGGTTGGGAAGATCCCCTGGAATAGGAAATGGCATCCCACTCCACTATTCTTGACTGGAGAATCCCACGGACAGAGGAGTCTAGTGGGCTACAGTCCATGGGGCCACAAAGAGTTGGACATGACTGAGCACGTTCCTATATAGAAAGTTTCAAAAAACAAAAAATTTTCAAAAAACAAAAAATCAGTTTCTCAAAATTTCAGCCTTTTGGAGCCTGAGGAATTCTTGGAGAGGGAGCCCAATTTCCTCAGGCCCAGCAGGGGTGAAGGGGTGGGGTTGACAGACTCACCCAAAGCAACACAACCAGGTTGTAAAAATGTTGGGAGCAGCACCTAACATGTGAAAGGGTCGAGGAGCTGTTTTCATCAGGATGAAACTAAGTTACAGCAAAAATCAGATAGGAAGGGAAGAACTCTTGGCTGTGACCCTAGAGATAGGGTTGACTTCCCTGGTGGCTCAGAGGGTAAAGCGTCTGCCTACAATGCGGGAGACCCAGGTTCAATCCCTGGGTCAGGAAGATCTCCTGGAAAAGGCAATGGCAACCCACTCCAGTACTCTTGCCTGGAAAATCCCATGGATGAAGGAGCCTGGTGGGCTACAGCCCATGGGGTCACAAGGAGTCAGACATGACTGAGAGACTTCTCTTCGACTTTCAGTTAACATTACTGAGTGATATGTATATACACATCTCTATATATCTCTATACATCTCTATACATATCTATATATCTATATTTTCATTAGCTCTATGCTAAGATGCACTTATTCACATCTCATTTCAGGATCACACCAATCTATTTGAAGTAGGAATTATTACACCAGTTTTAAAAGTGAGGAAATTGATATTTAAAAGATTCAAAATTTTGTTAAATGTGGACTCGTGGGCACAGTGGGGGAAGGAGAGGATAGGACAGATTAAGAGAGCAGCATGGACATATACACTATCATGTGCCACAGAGACGGCTAGTGGAAAGCTGCTGCTTGGCATACGGGGGCCACCTGGATGCTCTGTGATGACCTAGCGGGCTGGGATGGGGGGTTGGGAGGCCCGGGAGGGAGGGGATATACGTGCACATATGGCTGATTCATGTTGTTGTATAGCAGAAACTAACACAACATCCTAAAGCAATTATACTCCAATTAAAAAAATATATGTGGATGGAATGGTAAGATATCTGGGGTTTGATTCAAAATAATCCATCAGGAAAGGACTGTCAGAGGATAAAGATGAAACAAGATATTGCTAACCAAGGGGGTACATAGAGGTTAGTTATATTAATCTCTTTATCAGCGTTATGTGTTTGGAATTTTCCGTTATAGAAAAATTTTTTGTAAAGGAAAAAATAAACACCGCTTGGAAAAAAATTAAAAACTTGTTACATGTCTGTACGAATAAAATGACAGAGCCAGAATGGGAGCCCACCTCGCTCAGTTAGAAGTTTGTTCTCTAAGCACTGTATTTTAGCACATGCCTTGGTCTGTTTGTGTGTGGGTTCCTGCTAATGAAGGGTCCCTTGAAGTGGAAGGCTTCCCACCAACACAGCAGGACGTCTCCCTGGACCTGGACCAGGGGAAGCTCAAGGAGAACACGGCAAGGGGCTGTGACCTAGACTCCGGCGACCGGTGGTTGGCCCTGTTCTCCACCACCCCCAGAGAGTAATGAGCGCTCAGCAATGTTTAGCTCTGACGACTGCTGGGTTTTTACCTTTGGACCCAGGAGTGACAAAGCCCACGTGGAGGCACAGTGCGGCTACCCGTCTCCATGAACGTAATGACGTAATGACGCATCAAGGGCCATTGGAAGACCTGATAATCAAGGAAGGGATTCCAGAAGCAGATGCTACTGTTTGCCTGAGGCCAAAGTATAAAAGAACGGACTGAACCAGAGGCCAGAGGCAGAGCTGATGAAACAGACATAGAGCATTGGGGAACGCAGATGGACTGAAATTTGTAAAAGGTGTTATTGGAGCAAAGCGACCAATAATTCTTCTCTTTTGGCTTCAGAACTCAGGACACTTCTGCCTGATGTAACTCAGTAAGTTTAGCTCCTTTCCTCCCGCCTCACTTACCCAACAAATGACAACTCTAAATTTAAGCACTTCCCACATTTTATCTGTCTAAGGGGCAGAGTAAATCTATTCATCTCCAGGGATGATTAAATGAGTCAATATAAATCAAGTCCTTAGAACAGTGCCTGGTACTCAGTAAGCCCTAATAAATGGTTGTGATTTTATTTTATATCACATATTGTGTGCTCAGTCACTCAGTCGTGTCTAACTCTTGTGACCCATGGACTATACACTGCCAGGCTCTTCTGTCCACGAGGTTTCCCAGGCACGAATACTGGAGTGGGTTGCCATTTCCTCCTCTGGGGGATCTTCCCAATGCCAGGATCAAATCTGGGTCTCTTGCACCTCTTGCATTGGCAGGCAGAGTTTTGACCACTGTACTACATGGGAATCCTCCAGTTGCATGCTATGTTATTATAACTGAGCACTTATTATAAGCCACACACTCTGCTAAACTCCAAGAATAAACAGTGAAGAAAACTCATTCATTAAACAAATATTTACGGAGCCTATGTCCCAGACACTGTTCCAGGGACTCAGGATAGATAAATACACAGAACAAATACAACTCTCTGCCTGCCTTTGAGTAGCTTATGTTCTTAGGGAAGATTTCATTAAGATGAGAAACACCAAACTCATCTAATTTCCTCTTTGATAAGATGAATAGATCAATATTATAGTGAAGAATTGTTGGTTCTTCTTGTTTTTTTTTATTAGCATCCCAAATCTTTCTTTATTTAATAAAAGAATGTATATTTATTACTAGCCTAGGGTTTTGTGAAAGTGTTAGTGGCTCAGTCGTGTCCAACTCTTTGTGGCCAGCCAGGTTCCTCCATCCATGGAATTCTCCAGGCAAGAATACTGGAGTGGGTAGCCATCCCCTTCTCCAGGGGATCTTCCTAACCCAGGAATTGAACCTGGGTCTTCTGCATTGCAGGCAGATTCTTTACCATCTGAGCCACCAGGGAAGTCAATAGGACTTTGTATATACATTGCAATTGTAAATGTGAAAATCCTATACACCGTATATAAATATGAAAGTCCTATACACCATAGGACTTTGTAAATACATTGCAATTGTAAATATGAAAATCAATTCCAACACATTTATTAAGTTAATGTCTTTAAAGAAAGGGACTTAATAATCATAATAAGAAGAAACTGCAGTGAAAGTTGTGTAGGATGGACGTCTAGTGTTCAGAGTGCAAGTTGGCCGCAGTCACTGCTCTGTGGTGAAATGAGACACAGTTGCAAGATTATCTGGATCACAGTTAGTCTTCTTGGCTTTTACTGTTCAGTCGGTGAATAATTGTGGGGAGATTTACAATTTTTAGCAAATACAAAGCTAGAAATAGTACTTATTTTTAACAATTTGATAGAAATATCTTTAACAGACAAAAATTGCACACAGTTGAGGTGTACAGCTTGATGTTTATACACATATATATGCATACACTATAAAAAGATCAACATAATCAAGTTAAATAGCTTCTCTATCATCTCTACATAGTTACCCGTGTGTGTTTGTGTGTCTGTGTGAATGTTTAGTGTGAGAAGATTTAATTTAAGATCTATCCTCTTAGTAAACTCCCAGAGGTGGCAATGGACAGGGAGGCCTTGCATGCTGCAGTCCGTGGGGTTGCAAAGAGTTGGACACGACTGAGTGGCTGAACTGAGCTGATCCCCTTAGAAAACTTTCAATATACAGTAATGTTACCTGTTGTCACCATGCTGTTCATTAGACCCCCAGAACTTACTTATCCTGTGTGAGTGAAACCTTGTACCCTTTGACCAACATCTCGCTCTTCCCTTTACCCCACTCCAGCATGGAAACCATTGGTCTACTCTTTACTTTTATGAATTTGACTTTTAAAAATTCCACATGTAAGTGGGGTCACACAGAATTTGACTGTCTGTGTTGGCTTATTTCATTTTGCAAAGTGTCCTCCATGTTTGTCTGCATTGTTACAAATGGCAAGATTTTCTTTCTTTTTTCAGGCTGAATAGTATTCCATTATCTGTCTATCTATCTTAAATCTTCTTTATCCATTCATCTGTCAAGTTTAGATTGTTTCCATAGCTGGACTATTGTGAATAATGCTGCAGTGAACATAGAAGTATATCTCTTCAAGGTACTGATTTCATTTCCTTTGGATATATACCCAGAAGTGGAATTGTTGGGTCATGTAGTAGTTCTGTTTTTATTTTTGCAGGAACCTCCATACTACTTTCTATAGAGGCTGAACTCATTTACATTTTCACCAATAGTGTGCAGAGGTTCCCTTTTCTCTACCTCCTCACCAACAATTGTTAATAATAACCATCCTAAAAGGTGGAAGGTGATATGTCATTGTGGTTTTGATTTCCATTTCTCTGACAGTTAGTGATGTTGAGAATCTATTCATGTAAAACAATTTTTAATATGATGAATGATGAACACAGTCATCGTTCAATCAATGGTTGCAATGGTTGCAAACATGCCTGGGTAATCAAATTCCATAAAATAATAAAATACATAAACTTTAATTTTACCATCAAGTCTTCCCCAGGGCACTTCTGCCTTTTTACATCCATTTATATTTCTTCATTTTGATGCTATTGTCAGTGCCAGCCTGTATTTCTTAATGCAGAGTGTTTATGGGCTTACTTCATGTCTTAAAAATGATAATTGTGTCTGGCCTGGTGACATCCAAATTTCCCCTTGCCTCGCCCCAAGTATTATCCTTAAATATGCAATGAATCCTCCCCAACTTCTCTTGCTCAGAAAGTGCTGGTTTCTGCTTTTCCATGACTTGGCCAATTTCAGTCAACTTTGCTGTTGCTTACTTCTTTCTCCTCACACCCAAAGGTATGCAAATAGCGCTGTATCCCATAACGATGCTGATCACGCTAGTCCAAATTTTGAGCTTTTTATGATTTTATGCAGTGATGTGTATAAAAACTTATTATAGGGACTTTCCTGGTGGTCCAGTGGCTAAGACTCCACACTCGCCGAGCAGGAAGCCTGGGTTGGTGGGGGAACTGGATCCTACATGCGGCACCTGAAGGTCCCGCATGCCACGACTGAGACCCGGGGCAGCTAAATAAATAAATAAAAATAAATATTTAAAAAGTTTATATAATTAAAAAAATGCCTAGTTCTAAGCATGCATTTACTGATACATGTATATACACTGCACATATGTGTGTTTATATATAGTTATATCCCTTTCCCTTTAATTTTGCTACCTAAAAGAATGGATTGTTTTCATTATGGGTTGAATCTCCTCCCTCAAAATGGAACATGCAAAATATTATAACCAGTTGTATTTACTTCCTTTTTTGGATTCTTATACTAAATATATGTAAAATAGAAGAAATTCTTAACTTTATTGTTAATCTGGGTTGATATTTTCAAGTCAGAAAGTCTAAAAAGCCATAAGAAACCCAAACCTAAAGGAGCCCTGAGACTCAACCTTCCATTTTTCAACTGAGAAAATAAAAAGATTAAATGACTTTTCCACTGTCTCCAGGGAGTTGGGAATGGAGTTTCGAACAAGATTCAGATTTCTGACTCCCAGTCTCTCTCTCCTCTCTTAGACTGCTACTCTTGTCAGCAAAGTATAGAGCACGCAGATTTTAAACAGTACGAAGGGATTATCATAGGCTGACTTGTTCCCAGAAGACTTTGCCTAGCAGGTGGCTAAACTTGGTATCAGCTGTATGGTATTACAGGAAATATCCACTGGTGGCGAAGTCTAACTGACCACAGGCTTGCTTCCCTCTTTTGTGCAGGAAGCAGGTCTGCAGCTGCAGGAAGGAACAGCACCGTTGTGACGGAATTCATCCTCCTGGATTTTCAGGGCAGCCCCAAATGCAGATTTTCCGTCTTGTGTTATTTCTGGGCATTTGGGCTTCCCTAGTAGCTCAGACGGTAAAGCGTCTGCCTGCAATGTGGGAGACCTGGGTTTGATCCCTGAGTCGGGAATATCCCCTGGAGAAGGAAATGGCAACCTACTCCAGTACTCCTGCCTGGAAAATTCCATGGATGGAGGAGCCTGGTAGAAGGCTACAGTCCATGAGATTGCAGAGAGTCGGACAGGACTGAGCGACTCCACTGGGCATTTACCTCCCGACCCTAGCCTGGAACCTGAGCCTCATCGCCGTCATCCGGGTGGACTCACACCTCCACACGCCCAGGTCCATCTTCCTCAGTAACCTGTCCTTCCCGGACGTCTGCTGTGTGTCCTCCACGGCCCCCAAGACGCTCTCTGACACCAGCACAGCGCAGAAAACCATCTCCTTGGTGGGCTGTGGCGCAGTGCTGGGTCTTCTGCAGGCTGGGGCCGACGCGAGCTTCCTTTGCTGACCGCGTGCTTCCTTTTGGCGGCCGTGGCTCTGACCGCGGGGCTGCGATCTGCAGCCCGCTGCCCTGCACGGGCCTCCTATCCCACACCCCTTCTTTCAAGAAGGCGGCTGGGGCCTACATGGGTGGCTTCCTCAGTGCTGTGACTGAAACCTGCTCGGCCTATCGGCACGATTTCTGCGACCTTCCTCCAGTCCCGGTTCTGTCCTGCTCTGATACTTTCCCCTGCCGGGGGGTGACCTTCCTCGCGGCTGTGGGCGTTGGGGTGCTGTCTGTCCTTGTGGTCCTCGTCTCCTGTGGTTGCACTGCTGCTGCCGTCCTATCAGGGCAGCTAAAGGGAGGACCAAGGCCTTCAGCACCTGTGCCTCTCATCTGGCTGCTGGGACCCTCTTCTCGGGTTCTGGTCTCTTCATGTACATGCGACCGAGTTCCAGCTGCTCCCTGGACGGGACAAGGTGGTGTCCATATTCACTGCTCTGGTGATCCCTATGGTAAATCCCATCATCTACAGTCAGGAACAAGGACATTAAAGATGCCATGAGGAAAGCTGTGTAATTTCTCATGGGGATTGCTTTTTCTGACCCTGATATAATGTTCGCAGTGAAGCTGTGAGCTGGTTCACTTGTTCAGACTCATGCAGCTTTGAACTAGTTGATCTACATAATTTGTGCTGATTACACCCACCCCTCCTTTTTTTTTTCCAATATCCCTCTAACAAGTTTCCTATTGCTTATTGGAAAAAAGATTTGGCCATTATTTGTTTCTAGAATGAATAGCAGTTGTATAGATTGAGATTAGCAGAAAACGTCACCATGACGAAGGCTGATCAACTTGGAATATCAAAGTACCAGTGTGTGTCTGTAGGCGGAAGACATTGAAAAAATTGTTAGTCCAGTATTCAAGGCGGAGATTCTTCAGGTAGGTTCAGAATATAGCACTGTAACCTGAGGAGGGGGATTGTTGTTTAGTTTCTAAGACATGTTGGGCTCTTTTGTGACCCCATGAACTGTAGCCCACCAGGCTTCTCTACCCATGGGGATTCTCCAGGCAAGAATATTAGAGTGGGTTGCCATGCCCTCCTCCAGGGATCTTCCCAACCCAGGAATCAAACCAGGGTCTCCTGCATTGCAGGCAGATTCTTTACCGGCTGAGCTACCAGGGAAGCCCTATACAGTTGCTAAGTGTTCTTAAATCATCAGACTTATGGTTATTAATATAAATATGCCATCTTTATTTTTGTGGTCTTATGCAAGTTACTTACAAGCCCCATTTTTCTCATGTGTAAAATGAGAATGATAACTGTATCTACCTCATTTAATTGATGCAACAATTAAGTGAGAATATACATGAGAAGGGATCAGCCAAGTGCCTGGTATGTGGTTGTGTTGTTGCTGTTTAGTCCCCGAGTCGTGTCCAACTTTTGTGACCTCTTGGACTGTAGCCCCCCAGGCTCTTCTGTCCATGGGATTTCCCAGGCAGCAATACTGGAGTGAGCTGCCATTTCCTTCTCCAGGGGATCTTCCGGAGCCAGGAATTTAACATGCATCTCCTGCATTGGCAGGTGGATTCTTTACCACTGAGCCACCAGGAAAGCCCCTGCCTGGTATATAATAATATTTAACAAATGTTAGCTCATATTGTTAGCCATTTAGTCAATATTACTAGTTAATTTTGTTCAAAGCAGGAGAAATTCAGGTTAATGTGCTAAAAAGAGACAAAGCACATAGCTTTATAATGTCTACTCAAATTGGGACATAATAGTCTCAGTAAAAGGCATGCCTGTAATTTCTCACATTTGCCACTTCTTTTGTATATTAGGAAGCAGTTCTTTGGGAAGTAGAAAGAACTTAAGCTCATAGAACTGGCCACGTGTGGAAATCTGATCACTGTGCTAATTTTTTAAAATTGATTTTGATTGAAGTGTAGTTGCTTCACGATGTTGTGATAGTTTCTATTGTACGGTAAAATGAGTCAGCCATGTGGGTACAGATACCCTTCCCTTTTGGACTGCCTTCCCATTCAGCTCACCACAGTACATTAAATAGAGGTCCCTGTGCTATATACACAGTCAGTTATCTGTATTATACATGGTATCAAGTTGCTGTTGTTCCGTTGCTAAGTCATGTATGACTCTTTGCAAAACCATGGACTGCAGCACACCAGGCTCCTCTGTCCTCCACTGTCTCCCTGAGTTTGCCCACATTCATGTCCACTGAGTTGGTGATGCCATCCAACCATCTCATCCTCTGCTGCCCCCTTCTCCTTGAACCTTCCATCTTTTCCAACATCAGGGTCTTATCCAATGAGTTGGCTCTCTGCATCAGGTGGCCAAAGTATTGGAGTTTCAACTTCAGCATCAGTCCTTCTAATGAATATTCAGGACTGATTTCCTTTAGGATGGACTGGTTGGATCTCCTTGCAGTCCAAGGGACTCTCAGGCGTCTTCTCCAGCACTAGAATTCAAAATCACCAATGTTTCAGTGCTCAACCTTCTTTATGGTCCAACTCTCACATCTGCCCATGACCACTGGAAAACCATAGCTTTGACTAGACAGACCTTTGTCAGCCAAGTGATGTCTCTACTTTTTAATATGCTGTCTAGGCTTGTCATAGCTCTGTGCCAATTCTTGCTGCTTCCTGGACACCTTGTCTTTTCCTTATGGCCCTTTTCCTCTACCTTTCTTTATATGTGCTTCATTTCACCAATTTTCCTACTGCCAGAGTCAGTACACAAGTCTCATGCTTTGGATTTATGTGAAGCTGTCACTGGTCTATTATTGTTTCTATTTTTTTCCTGAACAAAGATTCTGACTATAAGATCTTTATAAAAATCTCTTTTGTTTGGCCATATATATATATTTGCTAGTAATGGA
This sequence comes from Muntiacus reevesi, assembly GCF_963930625.1. Lineage (NCBI taxonomy): Eukaryota > Metazoa > Chordata > Mammalia > Artiodactyla > Cervidae > Muntiacus > Muntiacus reevesi. Next base: position 1,476,469 of record NC_089257.1, read on the forward strand.
AATTTTCTTTTCTCATTTACAAGATAGATGTTTCTTCAGTTGATCCAACTACCCAGGAGAAAGTAATGTTCATTCATTGGTAATAATGAAATCTAGGGACTTCCCTGGTGCTCCAGAGGTTAGACTCTGTGCTTCCACTGCAGGGGATATGGGTTTGTTTCCTGCTTGGGGAACTAAGATCCTGCATACCATGAGGCATGACCAAAGAAAATCTAGTTCTTAAGACAGGAATTGGCACAAAGTTTGAATAAAGCAAAAATGGTCTGGTAAGTAAGCCACATGTTAAATAAAATTTCCCAAAGGAGTGCATTCATTATGGAGTATATATGCAGATATTCATCAAACAGAATATTTTTGGCTCTGAGAGAATCAGGCATTTTATAGATATTGGAAACAGGATGAGGCACATCTCATTCCAGGGAGCAGCTAGCCAGATGGAGATAAATCTACTTTACTAAAATTACCACAATCCAGGGTGTGGTGCTCATTTCACAACAACCCAAAATCTTTTCCAGATGGCTTGAAGTTAGCCAAGTTCAGAAGAGCTGCCTGCATATGCTGGAAGACTGATTTTAGTTTTCAGGGAAGAGCAAAGCCGCCAAGCTTGTCCTTGGGATGGTGGCACAATGCTTCATCTTGTTAAAGAAACCACATACAAAGGCAAATTACAGTGGAAAGTCTATTTGGAGAGAAAGGAATCAAAGCCAAGTGGATAATGTATATCAACACCAGGTACTGGGTCCAAGCAGGCTGAGACCCTGGGTTAGGGTCCTACCAGTTTTTCTCCCCAAACATTCATTTTCCTCTCCTCTAAGTGACCATATTCCCTTTTAATCAATATATTATCTACAGATTGATTAACTGACAACTTTTCTTTCTTTTGGCCTAAGAAATATTTTGTCTCTAAAATGTTTCCTTCACACATTTTAGTTTCCTATCGTGATCTTATTTTGTGCTTTGATTTTTAGCATTTCAAGAAATCTGATTACTGTCCATGTGTATCATCTACATTTCTCTAATTTTTGGTAGGTATATATGATCACACAGAGACACACACACACACATACGTGCACACACACATGCACACATACACATACTCACACACTGACTCTCAAATTAGTGACTGATGCATTAAATGAGCTCTGATGAGATTTTAAACATTTTACCTAAAGATTACTAGTCTCATGTTTCTGGCCGTAAACCTAGGCAAACCTAGAATTCTATGATGACCCACATGAATAAGTTCATATTTGCATTGCCCTTCCTGTGTCCAGATAGCTGATTTGAATCTTCCTGATGGGGCTTCCCAGGTGGCGCTAGTGGTAAAGACCTCGCCTGCAATGCAGGAGACACAAGAAACATGGGTTTTATCCCTGGGTTGGGAAAACCTCTGGAAAAGGAAATGGCAAGCCACTCCAGTATTCTTGCCTGGAGAATCCCATGGACAGAGCAGCTTGGTGGGCTACAGTCCATGGGATTGCAAAAGAGTTGAACACAACTGAAGCGACTTAGCATGATCTACAATTGAACAGGGACAGTCTGAGTCTTACATGGAAGGAGATAAACCACGTATCTGAGAATTCTCCCATCAGTTTGACCTACAGCTACTCTCCCTGATTTCTTATTGTGTCTCCTTGTCCCTAACATCTCCCAAATAACTGGGAGAGAAAAGCCAGGTGTTAATATCTGACCTTTGCTGCTTTTTCCCCATCCTTACTCTTCTTGCTTCCTTCCCCCTTTCTAATGCTGGCCCAGATCTCCCATGTGCAATGCTGCTTATGGATCTGACCAGGAATGAGGTACCCCTCTTTTCTACAAGTTAAAAAATAGCCATGGCAAACTCTTGTAGCCATGGATTGGCACTTTTAGAAACTGGACATGGCAGGATGTTGCATCAGTGTTGCCAGACTAGATGGCTGGCACCATCTGGTTGGAAGACAGACAAACCACACACTTTGGAGGGACCACACTCTAGAAATAGACAGGCCCCTGGAACCCAGGGAGCCCTCAAGGAAGAACAGAGGTTTCCTCCCTCTCAAAACAAAGTTTTTCTGAAATAGAATCACACATTAGACTGGACTTTAATGTTAACATAAATAGAAAACCCAGCATGTCTAAAGTATCACATTGATATTGCGTGGTATATTCTTGTTATTACAATGAAACCTTCTTCTTATGCAAAGGGAGATTAGGTTGTTTTCACTTTACATGCATGTATGCATGCTAAGTCATTTCAGTCATGTCCGACTCTTTGCGACCCCATGGACTGCAACCCGCCAGGCTCCCCTGTCCACGAGGACTCTCCAGGTGAGAACCCTGGAGGGGGTTTCCACATGCTTTTCCAGGGAGTCTCCCTGACCCAGGGACTGAACCCGTGTCTCTTAGGTCTCCTGCACTGGCAGGTGGGTTCTTTTTACCACTAGTGCCACCTGGGAAGCCCTGTTTTCATCTTAAGAAACCTTTAAGGGACAAAATTGATCCGTATGGCTCAGAGGGAGGAAGACCTTATATCAGACTCAATAAAATTCATAGTTCATTTTCTAGCAACTAGAAGTTAAAGAAGTAGCCTGGCAGGGATCATCTCATTCTTGGACTTGACCCCCAGTCTGGAATACAACTGGGATGAGGCTCATTCTGGGACTGAGACGCAGCTGAGGTGTCCTTGAACCTAATCACCAAGAGGCGGGCTGTGAGAAGTCCTTCATCTCAGCACATCTGCCAGCCCAACCTTTCCTTTACTGATTTCATGTGTTCTCTAACACACACTGCTTATAATTTGCTGTGTCATTGGAGCTATTTCTCTCGGTGACACCCTTTTCTTTGCAGTCCCTCTTTTTACCAGAAGGCAAAACAAATATTCCTTCACTGTTTAACACTTTTGGTGTCTGTGGCTTCTGTATCTCAGAAGATTTTGGAATTGTTTTTCATCATACATGCCACCCCTGGTAGTTTTTCAACAGAAGGTCATATGTGAGACTTTCCTGTGTTAGCCAGTTAAATGTCTTTGATGGAAATTCTAGCCCTCTATGTTAATTTTATTTAACAATTACAATGAGGTGTAACTCACCATGAAGGAAAAAAATAGTTAGTGTGAGGGGAAAATAACCTTTTCTGTCTTCAGCCATCATTGCTGGAGTGGAACTGATTCCTACTCTGGGTTTCAGGGTTGAAGATAATTAGATAATTAGATAATTCAAGATAATTAGAAAATATCTGAAATACAAATCAAAGCCACATGAAATGTCATCTCACACCAGTCAGAATGGCCATCATCAAAAAGTCTATAAATAGTAAATGTTGGAGAAGGTGTGGGGAAAAAGGAATCTTCCTACACTGTTGGTAGGAATGTAAATTGGTGCAACCACTATGGAAAACAGTATGGCGTTTCCTTAGAAAACTAAAAATAGTTACCTTATTATTCAGCAATCCCACTCCTGGGTATACATCTAGAAAAGATGAAAACTCCAACTCAGAGAGGTAGGTGCACCTCATAGCAACACTGTTTCCAAAGCCAAGGCATGGAAACAATGCAAGTGCCAATCAATGGAAGATTGGTTTAAGATGGACCATAAGAGACAGTTAAACATTGCCATTCGCAGCACACGGATGGACCTAGAGAATATATCATACTAAGTGAAGTAAGTAAAAAAAACAAACAAACAAATTTTATATGATATCACTTACATGTGGAATCTAAGAATAATACAAATCAATGTATATACAAAACAGAAATAGACTCCCAGATGTAGAAAATGTTTTCGATGTTAGTAATAATATTCCCTTGCTAGCACATTAAAAGTGCATCAACTATATTATTTAAATACTGCAGCTAATAAACATTACAGTGTAAAAAAATCAGGTAACAAAAATGTCATTTAGATTAACATAAGTAAATGTTTAAAGTATTATAAATGTAAAGGAACCACATTCTATTGGAATCATATTCCCTTAATTTTTTTTCTGTCAACTCAGATTCTAACCATCTTTTGTTCAGGGTGTCTCTGTTCATGGTGTCTCTAAGCTCTTTTGGCATTTGTGCATTTTTGGTGAGGGGCTCTGTCTATAAGCCATCCTGAGATTCCTTTTGCTGTTACACCTCTTCTCTTTGGCTCAAGAACCTAATAACTTATCTGCTTGAAAGAAAGGGGTGATCAGATATATGGTGAAGAATATATTAGGTAAAAGCTTGAATAATATTTCAAAAATACTATCTTTAAGCTGTCACATACAGCTAAGTGAAAAATTTATAAAGAGGGTTGGATGGGGATAAAAGAAGAGATTAAAGACTTGTAGAAGCATGACCAGACATTAATTCTAATCTATCACAGCTAATATATTAGAAATAACCTGGGCCTCTTCTGTCCCCTCTAAGATGTCCTTCCCAGGCAGTGTCTGGGGACAGAAAAGCCAGACCTTGAGGACCAAAGGACAGGGCTTAGTCCACCCTAGTGTCTTGGCTACAAAACAAGAATTGCTTCTCCACTAGTACATTGGGAGACAGATGACAGCAAAGTGGGGCAAAAGGAGGTGAGGAGTTACGTCTTGGTGTGTACTTTGGGGAGATTGGTTCATTTATCTTTTCAAACTTTCCTACACACTGTGCCCAGTTCTCCCTCTTTTCCTCCTTTTCTCTGCCCTTCTTCATATAATCACTTTTCTCCCTTTCCTTTTCTTTCATCCTTGAAACCAAACAGATAGAGCCATAGGAGAGGAAAGAGAACTATTTATTTTTCTTCTTTCTGATTCCAAATCTCTGGAAGGTCTTTCTGAATATGATCCATATACAGAGTCCCATCCAGAAGTGGGGGGGGGGGGGAGCTGAAAGCTGGTTCCACATATGACATTAGAGAGTCGAGACTCCCTCTGTAGTACCCAGTCAGACTCAGCATTTCTGGAGGTTTCTGATGTCCTGGTGTTTCTTTCTGCCAGACAGAGGTCTCTGATGATTGTTCTTATGCTTTGGTGATGTAATTTATTTTACTGATCCCAAGGATGGAAGGGACTTCTATACTAGTCCAATGGTTCTTGCAAAAAGAGAGGAATTCCCTTGCTGTCAAAATGTCTCAAAAGATTAATGCCTTGAAGGGAGATCTTGGAACCCAAGTTCAGTTCAGTTCAGTTCAGTTCAGTCAATCAATCGTGTATGACTATCTGTGACCCCATGGACTGCAGCACGCCAGGCCTCCCTGTCCATCACCAACTCCCAGAGTTTAACCAAACTCATGTCCATTGAGTCGGTGATGCCATCCAACCATCTCATCCTCTGTCATCCCCTTCTCTTTTCACCTTCAACCTTTCCCAGCATCAGGGTCCTTTCAAATGAATCAATTCTTCACATCAAGTGGCCAAAGTATTGGAGTTTCAGCTTCAGCATCAATCCCTCCAATGAGCACCCAGGATGATCTCCTTTAGGATGGACTGGTTGAATCTCCTTGCAGTCCAAGGGACTCTCAAGAGTCTTCTCCAACACCACAGCTCAAAAGCATCAAGTCTTTGGCGCTCAGCTTTCTTCACCGTCCAACTCTCACATCCATACATAACTACTGGAAAAACCATAGCCTTAACTAATGGACATTTGTTGGCAAAGTAATGTCTCTGATTTCTAATATGCTGTCTAGGTTGGTCATAATTTTTCTTCCAAGGAGTAAGCGTCTTTTAATTTCATGGCTGCAATCACCATCTGCAGTGATTTTGGAGCCCCCCAAAATAAAGTCTGCCACTGTTTCCACTGTTTCTCCATCTATTGGCCATGAAGTGATGGGACCAGAGGCCATGATCTTACTTTTCTGAATGTTGAGCTTTAAACCAACTTTTTCACTCTCCTCTTTCACTTTCATCAAGAGGTTCTCTAGTTCTTCTTCACTTTCTGCCATAAGAGTGGTGTCATCTGCATATCTGAGGTTATTGATATTTCTCCTGGCAATCTTGATTCCAGCTTGTGCTTCTTCCAGCCCAGCATGTCTCATGATGTACTCTGCATATAAGTTAAATAAGCAGGGTGACAATATACAGCCTTGATGGACTCCTTTTCTTATTTGGAACCAGTCTGTTGTTCCATGTCCAGTTCTAACTGTTGTTTCCTGACCTGCATACAGATTTCTCAAGAGGCAGGTCAGGTGGTCTGATATTCCCACCTCTTTCAGAATGTTCCACAGTTTATTGTGATCCACACAGTCAAAGGCTTTTGCATAATCAATAAAGCAGAAATAGATGTTTTTCTGGAACTCTCTTGCTTTTTCAATGATTAAGCAGATGTTGGCAATTTGATCCCTGGTTTCTCTGCCTTTTCTAAAACCAGCGTGAACATCTGGTAGTTCATGGTTCATGTATTGTTGAAGCTTGGCTTGGAGAATTTTGAGCATTACTTTGCTAGCGTGTGAGATGAGAGCAATTGTGTGGTAGTTTGAGCATTCTGGGGGATTGCCATTCTTAGGGATTGGAATGAAAACTGACCTTTTCCAGTCCTGTGGACACTGCTGAGTTTTCCAAATTTGCTGGCTTATTGAGTGCAGCACGTTCACAGCATCATCTTTGAGGATTTGAAATAGCTCAACTGGAATTCCATCACCTCCACTAGCTTTGTTTGTAGTGATGCTTCCTGAGGCCCACTTGGCTTCAGATTCCAGGATGTCTGGCTCTAGGTGAGTGATCACACCATCGTGATTATCTGGGTCATGAAGATCTTTTTTGTACAGTTCTTCTGTGTATTCTTGCCACCTCTTCTTAATATCTTCTGCTTCTCTTAGGTCCATACCATTTCTGTACTTTATCGAACCCATCTTTGCATGAAATGTTCCCTTGGTATCTCTAATTTTCTTGAAGAGATCTCTCGTCTTTCCCATTGTATTGTTTTCCTCTATTTCTTTGCATTGATCGCTGAGGAAGGCTTTCTTATCTCTCCTTGCTATTCTGTGGAACTCTGCATTCAAATGGGAATATCTTTCCTTTTCTCCTTTACTGTTTGCTTCTCTTCTTTTCACAGCTATTTGGAAGGACTCCTCAGACAGCTATTTTGCTTTTTTGCATTTCTTTTTCTTGGGGCTGGTGTTGATTCCTGGCTCCTGTACAATGTCATGAACCTCCATCCATAGTTCATCAGGCTCTCTGTCTATCAGATCTAGTCCCTTAAATCTATTTCTCACCTCCACTGTATAGTCATAAGGGATTTGATTTAGGTCATACCTGAATGGTCCAGTGGTTTTTCCCATTTTCTTCAACTTTCACCGTATTAGAGAGAGGATTTTCCTACTTAGGTCTATTTCTGATCTTCCTATATTTGTAAAATCTGGAATGAGGAAACTTCACATTAATGCATTTAATGGACACATACTACCAATGTCCATTTACTATCTATTGTCCCCTCCAAAAGAATTACAGTATATCTTCAAGAGAATTTTCTAATTAAGGGTGTAGATTATACATGAAAGGCACAGGTTAACTTGACTTTGATGATTCAAGCTTGTATAGCTATTCAGCTGCAAGAATGAAAAATATGAAGAGTACTTTTGTTTGTAGAATGAAAGCATCTGCTTCTCTCATGTTTTTCTCAGCAGATGCCACCGATCAGGTCCATGGAAGGGGACAGAAATCACACCTCTGTGGTCATGTCTGTTCTCCTGGGAATCTCAGATGACAAATAGCTGCAGCTGAATGTCTTTCCGATCTTCCTAGGGATGTACCTTGTGACCCTCATCTGTAACCTGGGTCTTCTCATCCTGATCAGCATGGACTCCCACCTCCATACACCTATGTATTTTTTCTTCAGTGTCCTGTCTTTTATCGACATCAGCTATTCTTCTTCTATTACAGCAAGGATGCTTTCAGATTTCTTCAATGTTGAAAAAGCGATTTCCTTTGTAGCCTGTGCCGCCCAGGACTTCGTTGCATCCTGCTGGAGTCTGACCGAGTGCTGCCTTTGTTCCTCCTGGCCTATGACAGGTCCGCTGCTGTGGGCAGCCCCTGCAGTACTCCGCCGTCATGGCTCCTGGCCTCTGCCAGAAGAAGGTTGCTGGGGCCTTTGGGAGTGGTTTCCTTGGTAGCTTAGTTCAAGCAGTCTCTTGCTTTAATCTCTGCTACTGTGGGCCAAATCTCATCGGGCATTTCTTCTGTGACATACCCCAGATTATTTCCTTGTCTTGTTACAATCCCTTCATTAGTCAAATTATTATTATTTTTTTGTGGCTGGGATTCTTTCTGGATTTGGTTCTTTCCTCCTATCCTATGGTTTCACTGCAGTTTCCATTCTGGAAATCTCCTCCATCAAAGGCAGTGCCAAGGCCTTCCACACCTGTGCCTGCCGTGTGACAACTATGACTCTCTTCCTTGACACAGGCCTCTCTGTGTAACTATTTCCTAAGTCTAGCCAACCCAAGAAACAGGACAAGGTGATGTCAGTGTTCCATGTTATCCTTATCCCCAAGTTAAACCTTTTTATGTTTGGTCTGAGGAACGAAGAGATCAGAGAGGCCCAGAAGAGAGTGATAGAGGGCCACATGCGGGCATCGGTAAGGGTAACTTTGGTGCTGGTGTTATTACTCTTATAAGGAAGACAAGGGTGAGAATATGTAAGAGAATATTTGTAGGACACAGGAATAACTAAGTAGAGAGATAAGGAAAAGTCTGGCTTCCTTTTTTTTGGAAGCATTACGTTTATTTTTTCATTTTGTTTTTCTTATGTTTTATTTTTATTGATTTATTTATGATATAGTTGTACAATATTTTATATGTTTCATGTGTACAACATACTTGCCCACAATTTTTGAAGTTGTTATTCCATTTATAGCTATTATAAAATATTGGCTATAATTTCCTCTGTTGTGTAATACATCTTTGTAGCTCATTTATTTTATAGCTAGTAATTTTCTCTCTTAACCCCTTCCATGTATCTTACCTCTTCCATTTTCCCTCTTCCTTCTCCACTCCATCAACCACTAGTTTATTCTCTATATCTGTGACTCTTTTCTGTTTTGTTATGTTCTCTAGTTTGTTTCACTTTTTAGATTCTACCTTTAAGGGGTATCATGTAGCATTTTCCCTTCTCTGACTTATTTCACTTAGAAGAATCCCTCTAAGTCCATCCATTTGCTGTAAATTAGAAAATTTCCTTCTTTTTTATTTGGTGAGAAGAATTCCATTATATCTATATCACATTTTTTAACCCATTCATTTATTGATGGACACGGGCTGCTTTCACATCTTGGCTATTATAAATAATGTTGTTATGAATATTGGGGTTCATGGATCTCTTCTCCTAGTGTTTTCATTTTTTGAATGTGTGCTCATGAATGGAATTGCTGCGTCACGTGGCAGTTCCATATCTAGTCTTTTGAGAGCCCCCTCCACCTTGTTTTCCATGGTGGCTGCTGGTGCCACTGTGCTCAGCTGCTGTTGTGTTTAATTTAAAAGCCTATTTCCGTGCTTAGACCCTGGCAGACAAAACCAGGCCCGGAAAACAGGGGTTCTGATAGGTATTATATTTAGTGAAAGGACAAGAACTTAGGAAGCCAAACACACTATTCTTTTACTCACCGTTTTGTTCTTTCCTTTTTAAAATTAAGCATTTATTTATAGATCAATAAAAATATAATAGAATAGTGTATAAAATTAAATACATGCAAATTAATTAAAGTGGACAGTTTATAATCTTAATCTTGAGCAGAAAGTGTGTATGTGTGTGTGAGTGTGAAAAACACACATGCATCGAGACAACAAGAGAGAAGGAAAGAGAAAGAAGAAAAGAGAGACAGAGAAGGGGGAGGAGAGGAAAGAAGAGCAAAGAGAGGTCAAGAGGAGAAGGACAAAATCGTCTACTTTTATTCACAAATCACCTCCTCCTTCCTTCTTACTCCTTGAGCCTTTTTGTGGAGTGTATTGTGAAAAAGAGATGGCAGAAACGAATGGTAGAAAAAAAAGTCACTTTCAAGGTTAAGAGTAGGGGAGAAGCTAGGAAGGTAGAAAGCAGCCACAGCTATCAGTTACTGGGTTTAGGTGGTCCTAGAAGCTGAGCAGGGACTGGGCCAGGGATGAAAGCTGCCATGCTTCTGCGAGTGTGGCGACAACCCTTCTTTAATTTCACAAAGTGTGATTTGTGACCAGAAGCGTGTCCTCCATTGCTTGGCCATGGTGCACCAAGTCTGTTTTGGTCTTCTGTCTGCAAAGCTATGTTAAGAATCTGTTCAGTTTGAAGGATTAAGCTCGTCCAGCTTTAATCAGAGGAATGTATAAACACTACCTTACTGGCAGGAGCTAAATCATGCAATTAACTCTGCCCACACCGCTCCTTCTCCCTAGCAGCAAGATCAGCTGAAGTAGATAAGGAAGTGTGCTCCTCTGTGCTTAGTCACTCAGTCGTGTCCGACTCTTTGTGACCCCGTGGTCTGCAGCCTACCAGCCTTCTCTGTCCATGCGGACTCTCCAGGCAAGAATCCTGGCGTGGGTTGGCATACCCTCTTCCCAAAACACCTCTATATCCTTAGTAATGGCAGGGTCCCTAAGGCCCAGGTGGTTCTAGTGGTAAAGCATGTGCCTGCCAAAGCAGGAGACTTAAGAGATGCAGTTTTGATCCACTGGCTCAGAAAAATCAACCTCCTGATCCCTGGATCAGGAAGACTCAGACATGATTGAAGTGACTGAGCATGCACCTGAGCCCCAGGTTGAGCCAATAGATGGGGAAACAGTGGAAACAGTGAGATACTATATTTTTGGGCTCCAAAATCACTGCAGATGGTAACTGCAGCCATGAAATTAAAAGACACTTGCTCTTTGGATGAAAAGCTACAACCAACCTAGACAGCATATTAAAAAGCAGAGACAGTACTTTGCCAACACAGGTCCATCTAGTCAAGCTCTGGTTTTTCAGTAGTCACGTATAGATATGAGAGTTAGACCATAAATAAAGCTGAGTGCTGAAAGAATTGATGTGTTTGAACTGTGGTGTTGGAGAAGACTCTTGAGAGTCCCTTGGACTGCAAGGAGATCCAACTAGTCCATCCTGAAGGAATACAGTCCTGAATATTCATTGGAAAGACTGATACTGAAGTTGAAACTCCAATACTTTGGTCAGCTGATGAGAAGAACCGACTCACTGGAAAAGACCCTGATGCTGGGAAAGATTGAAGTTGGGAGGAGAAGGGGACAAGAGAGGATGAGATGGTTGGATGGCATCACTGACTCAATGGACATGAGTTTGAGCAAACTCTGGGAGATGGTGAAGGACAGAGAAGCCTGGCATGCTGCAGTCCATGGGGTTGCAGAGAGTCAGACACGACTGAGTGACAGAACTGACTGACTGAGCGCCAATTTAAAAAAGACAAAAATAAAAAAAGTTTATGGGAATCATTTTAATTAGATATTTCAAATGAAGGATTAGTAATACAGCTTAATATATTGGAAAGAACTCCAACTCAGAAGCCAAAACTTACATCTGGTATTAACAGAAGGCAAGGTATGGATTACATACTCTTATAATAAATGAAAATGAAAGTAAAATTGTTAGTTGCTCAGTCGTGTCTGATTCTTTGCGACACCGTGTACTGTAGCCTGCCAGGCTCCTCCGTGAATGGCATTCTCCAGCAAAAATACTGGAGTGGGTAGCCATTTCCTTCTCCAGGGGATCTACCCCATCCAGGGATGGAATCTGGGTCTCCTGCACTGCAGGCAAGAGTCTTTACAATCTGAGCCACCAGGGACGCCCATAATAGCTTAATAAGTGTTCTCAAATTCAGTTCTATTATCAGCCCCATTTTATAGGTGATAATATTTAGAGGTTTAGAGAAGTTAATTTGCTCAAATCACAGAACAGTCAAGTGAAAGAGATGGTATTTACTCCAGATTTGCTGATACCAATGCCCATAGTTGCAACCACAATAATTTGTGGACATCTCATGAATAGTTTTCTTGTATTCCTGATTGCCTTGATTTCCCCACTTATGCATAGGAAATAATACCATATCTGCTTCACAGGGCTGCTGTGATGATTGATTCAGGTCAGATATTTAGGAAGATGTATGTATGTATATATATATGAAAGTGGAAGTGAAAGTTTCTCAGTTGTGTCTGACTCTTTGCGACCCCATGGACTATACAGTGCATGGAATTCTCCACACCAGAATACTGGAGTGAGTAGCCTTTCCCTTCTCCAGGGGATCTTCCCAACACAAGGGTTGAACTTAGATCTCCTGTATTGCAGGCAGATTCTTTACCAACTGAACTATCAGTTGGTAGCTTTCCCTTTAACAAACTTGTATTCATTTGAGTTGGAAGAGACATGGTGACCATCTAGTCCAGTAACTTCAATCTGAAGCCAGTTTAGCTAAGAGATTTGCCCAAGATGGCACACCTAACTAGTAATAGTTTCAATACAATAAACTTGATATGTAGAGACACCCTGTTTACAAAGCACATTCATTTTAGATAGGTATACCATCTGTGCAATCTTGGGCAAATTTCTTAGCTCCACTGGCTTCAGGTCCCAGCTGGGAAACTGAAGTTACTGGACTAGATGATCATCATGAATCTTCCAGTTCACATGAATCCAAGTTTGTTAAAGGGAAAGCTTTAATTATGAGATCGTCATAGGAATATGGGGGAAGAGGGGGAATTGAACCTGAAGGGACATGGCAAAGTGGTGCATGAAATTAGCAGGGACAAAACTCCATGACAACCTTGACTCCAGAGAGAAAGTACCTGGAGATTTCTCACCTCCTTGTCTTTTTCCTTTCATTTCTGCCCTTAAAAACACATTTACGAGTCTCCCCAGTGAGGGCATCTCTCTGAGTGCCCGTGGACAACCAATTTCATGGCCCAAATTTTCTGTTCTGAAGTGCAATAGGAATATTTCTTGGCAAAAGAAAAACACAGTTTTGACCTTTCTGAAGAACTCTGTCTTCCTGGGTACTGTGTCAAGGTGAGAGGGCACGATTTATAAAGAACAATGGATTCTGTGTTGTCTCCATCGCTATGTGATTCTTTCAGTTGGGCCTTTGTGGAGGAAGGTTTGTAATCTGTAACCTAAAATGTCAGGTATTACTCTGCGGTGAGGGATGAATGTTGAATTCTAGTCCTGCAATTTTGAAAGGATACTGTCTTGAACTCTGTTGTCTTGTGGTTTTTCACCTGTAAAATGGGGGCAAATTATCATGTAGAATCAAATGGCATGTCTGTAAAGTTTAACACACTGTGAAAGTTAAATGCCCCGGGAGTTGGTTATGGACAGGGAAGCCTGGCGTGCTGCAGTCCATGGGGTGGCAAAGAGTCAGAAACGACCGAGAGGCTAGACTGGACTGAAAAGTTAAATGAATGCTGTATTAAGGTAATATTTTCCTGAATTTAGGGGAATAATGTATGATCAAACGTAGTTGTCTATGTTTACCATCTCTCTTTCTTTTCTTCTTTTTTGCAAAGACCCTTTAGCTTAATTTATTCCCTTGAGGATCTGCTTTTATATAAGAACAATTGGATTTACATTTCGGTATATAGTTTTGAGTCATAATTTCTGAAGAGTAAAGCCAAATTAGTTGCTAACTGATTCAAATAAACCTCGTGTACAATTCTATTGGTCTTTTTAAAAATTAGTTTTTTTAAATTAAAGGACAATTGCTTTACAACGTTGCTTTGGTTTCTGCCATACGTCAACGTGAATTAGCCACAGGTATACTTGTGTGAGTTCCCTCTTGAACCTCCCTCCCACCTCCACCCCTTCCCTCCCCTCTAGGTTGTTACAGGTCCTGGGTTTGCGTTCCCTGATTCATGCCGCAGATTCCCACTGGCTTCTTTACCCGTGGTGGTGTCTGTGCTTCCATGCTACTCTCTCCATTCACCTCACCCCTCCTTCCTTCCCCCCTCGCCTGTGTCCGTGAGTTCATTCTCTATGCCTGCATCTCCATTAGTGCCCTGCAAATTCATCAGATCCATCTTTCCAGATTCCATGCATATGTGTTAATATGCGATATTTGCTTTTCTCTTTCTGACTCCACTGGTCTTTTGAAATGCGTCAAGCAGATCTCCAGCATCATCCTCGGAGACCCCGGGGGACTGGAGATTCTAGAGCAGGTGACGCAGATATCAGAGATGCCCCCATTCCACGCACAGGAGGGTGCACATGACCGTCCCTCTGAGTCTTCTTTTCTTACCTTGTTCCTCATCCAGTGACGTTCCTGCCTTTCCTCCCTGATTTTGTGCCCTGCACCACTCTCCCAAACGACCATGTCCTGAGTAGATCACACTTGGGCAGGGTTTTAATAAGCTCTTTCTGTCATTCTGGCTCTGCAGCAGGCTTGTGAGGTGGTAAGCATTATTAATCCCATTATAAACGAGGCAACTGAGGCACGGAAATGTTAATACATTGCCAGAGGTCACACAGCCAGCAGGTATTAATAAAAGGAAAGTCTGAAAGTCTATTCTCCGTCCTTCTCTTACTGTAATTCTCTCTCTGTCATTTTCCCTCTTCCTCTCTTGATCCTAACAACTAAGGGTTAGAGATTTGCATATCTTAATAAGTTGTTCTTGTAAATAGGAGTTGTAGAAAATTGAAAACCAACAGATAAGTATAAAGAAGAAAATTAAAATGTCACTCATTACTTTTGGCATTTGTAATTGGAACACGTATTGTATGCGTGTGTGTAAGAGAGAGAGAAGTTGAGAGAGAGCAATTATATAATTGTTTTCTTCCAGAAATATTAGAATTATTTTGTGTACTCATCATCACTATATGTGTATGTCCATCTCTTAGTGACATACTCTTTGTATTCATATTAAAGGTCTTACTCTGTTGTCTTTTTGCATATTTTTTGACTATGTTTCCCATTTCATTGTGTATTTCAAAATTATATAAGGGGGTTTTTCAACTGTAGCCAAGTTTCTAATTGTTCTGTCATAGTTTTTTCTCTAAAAGTTTCTGGTTTATTGTTATATTTGAGAAATATAACCCCAAGCAACGTTGTAAAGCAATTGTCCTTTAATTTAAAAAAACTAATTTTTAAAAATATAACCCCAAGATTATACAAAGGTGTATCTATTCATTTCCCCAGTGCTTTTTACTTACAATAAGCCAGACCTCACATAATACTTAGAAGAGACTTTCCTATCAATTTAAATCAACTAACTTTGTCACATATTAAATTCTTAGCCATATTTGAATTTATTCTTAAAGTTCTATTTATCCTTTTGGCATATGCCCATTTCTATAAGAATAATGAAATACCAATGTTCATTAGACTTCTAAATATCTGAAATTAAAGTCCTTTCCAATTACTTTTTTCTAAATTTTCTTTCTTTTTTTTTTTTTTTTGTTATTATAAACTTCCTCTTTTAGCACAAGGGAAGGTACTTTGTAGCATAGCAAAACTTCCAAGTTTGATTGCAAATCTTCCACATGACTGGGGGAACAGAGACTCTTGGAGTGCACAAATAAAACCTGTGTGCACCAGGACCCCCAGTGATCCCCCGACGAGGCTGAGCAAACCTGCCTGTGCGTGTCGCAGGGTCTCCTGTGGGGGCGCGGTCAGCAGGGTCCTGCTGTGAGGACAGGGGCCCTGGCAGCCGCAGTCCTGGGAGGCACGGTGTGTTGGCATAAGTCCTCTTGAGGAGGTCTCCATTTGCCATACTATAGAGCCTGTAGACTCAAGGACTGGGATTCCTCCGGCTAAAGAGCTGACAGAGAGGGCGCACAGTCCCATTCGTCTGCAGACAATTCGATTCAAGGTTTACAGAGCACGGTCCTGCCCCCCAGAGCTAGACCTAGTTTCCCCCACGGCCAGTCCCTCCCGTCAGGAAGTTTGCACAAACCTCTTATCCTCATCCATCAGAGGGCAGACAGAAGAAGCAAGAACTATAATCCCACAGCCTCCAGAATGAAAACCACAAGCAGAGAAAGCTAACCAAAAGCATCACATGGATCACAGCCTTGTGTAACTCAATGAAGCTATGAGCCACGCCATGTAGGGCCAAGCAAGATGGACAGGTCATGGCAGAGAGTTCTGACAAAACGTGGTCCACTGGAGAAGGGAATCGCAAACCACTTCAGTATTCTTGCAGTGAGAACCCCATGAACAGTATGAAAAGGCAAGAAGATATGACACTGGTAGATGGACTCTCCAGATCAGTAGGTGTCCAATATAATACTGAGAAGAGCAGAGAAATAGTTCCAGATAGATTGAAGAGCCTGGGCCAAAGTGGAAACTACTCCCTGTTGTGGCTGTGTCTGGATGTGAAAGTAAACTCCAGAGCCATAAAGAACAAGATTGCATAGGAACCTGGAATGTGAGGCTCATGAATCAAGGTAAATTGGATGTGGTCAAGCAGATGGGAGAGGGGACACTGACACTTTAGGAATCAGTGAACTAAACTGGATGGTAAAGGGCAAATTAATTCACATGACCATTATATCCACTACTGTAGGCAAGAATCCCTTTGAAGAAATGGGGTAGCCCTCATAATCAACAAAAGATCCCAAAATGCAGCACTTGGATGCAATCTCAAAAACGAAGGAAAGATCTTTATTCCTTTCCAAGGCAAATCATTCAACATCACAATAATCCAAGTCCATGCCCCAGCCACTAATGCCAAAGAAGGTGAATTGGAATGGTTCTATGAAGAACTACAAGACCTTCTAGAACTAACATGAAAAGATGTCCTTTTCATCATAGGGGATTGGAATTTCAATGTAGGAAGTCAAGAGATACCTGGAGTACCGGACAAGTTTGGCCTTGGAGTACAAAATGAAGCCGGGCAAAGGCTAACAGAGTTTTGTCAAGGAAACATATTGGTAATAGCAAACATCCTCTTCCAACAACGCGAGGTGACTCTACTCATAGACATCAACAGATGGTCAATACTGAAATCAGATGGACTTTATTCTTTGCAGCCAGAGATGGAGAAACTCCACACAGTCAGCAAAAACAAGACTGGGAGTTGACTCTGGCTCAGATCATCAGCTCTTTATTGCAAAATTCAGGCTTAAACTGAAGAAAGTAGGGAAAACCACGAGGCCACTCAGGTATGACCTAAACCAATTCCCTTATAGCTATACAATGGAGATGGCAAATGGATTCAAGGGATTAGGTCTGGTAGCAAGAGTGCCTGAAGAACTATGGACAGAGGTTTATAACACTGTACAGGAGTCAGTGACCAAAACGATCCCAAAGAAAAAGAAACGCAAGAAGGCAAAATGGTTTTCTGAGGAGACCTTACAGATAGCAGAGAAGTGAAAAGCGAAGAAGAAAGGGAAGGGTATACCCAAGTAAATGCAGAATTCCAGAGAAGAGCAAGGAGAGATAAGAAAGCCTTCCTCAGTGAACAGTGCAAAGAAGTAGAGGGAAGCAATAGAATAGGAAAGATTAGCAATCCCTTCAAGAAAATTACAGATACCAAGGGAACATTTCATGCAAAGATGGGCTCAATAAAGGACAGAAATGGCAAGGACCTAACAGAAGAAAAAGAGATTAAGTAAAGGTGACAAGAATACACAGCAGAACTGTACAGAACACTCTTAGTGACCAGTTAAGCATGATGATGTGGTCAGTCATCTACAACCAGACATCCTGGAGTGTGAAGTCATTTGGATCTTAGGAAGCATTACTATGGCCAAAGCTAGAGGAGGTGATGGAATTACATCTGAGCTATTTAAAATTCTAAAAGATGATGCTGTGGAAATGCTGCACAAAATATAGCAGTAGATTTGGAAAACTCAGCAGTGGCCACAGGACTGGAAAGGGTCAGTTTTCATTCCAATCCCAGAGAAGGGCAATGCCAAAGAACATCCAAACTATCATACAACCACACTCATTTCACATGCTAGCAAGGTAAAGCTCAAAATCCTTCAAGCTAAGCTTCAGCTGCATGTAAATCGAGAACTTCCAGATGTAAAAGTTGGGTTTAGAAAAGGCAGAGGAACCATAGATCAAATTGCCAACATTTGTTGAAGCATAGAAAAAGCAAGGGAATTCCAGAAAAACATCTGCTTCATTGACTGCGCTAAAGGCTTTGACTGTGTGGATCACAACAACCTGTGGAAAATTCTTAAAGAGGTGAGAATATCAGGCCACCTTTCTTTTATTCTGAGAAACCCATATGCAGGCCAAGAAGCAACAGTTAGAACCAGACATGAAGCTATAGACTGACTCAAAATTGAGTCAGGATGATGTCAAGGCTGTACATTGTCATTCTGCTCATTTAACATACATGCAGAGCACATCACGTGAAATGTCAGGCTGGATGAATCACAAGCTGGAATCAAGATTGCTGGGGGAAATATCAGCAACCTCAGATATTTAGGTGATGTCATTCTAATGGCAGAAAGCGAAAAGAAACTAAAGAGCCTCTTGATGTGGGTGTAAGAGGAGAGTGAAAATGCTGGCTTAAAACTGAACATTCAAAAAATGAAGATCATGTCATCCAGTCCCGTTACTTCATGGCAAATAGATGGTGAAAAATTGGAAACAGTGACAGATTTTATTTTCTTGAGCTCCAAAATCACTGTGGATGGTGGCTGCAGCCACAAATGTAAAAGATGTTGCACTCAGAAAAAAAGCTACAACAAACCTAGACAGATATTAAGAAGCAGAGACATCTCTTTGCTGACAGAGGTCTGTATAGTCAAAGCTATGGTTTTTCCAGTAGTCATGTATGGATGTGACTGTTGGACTATCAAGATGGCTGAGCACTGAAGAATTGATATACTTTAATTGCGGTGTTGGAGAAGACTCTTGGGAGTCCCTTGGACTGCAAGGAGATCAAACCAGTCCATCCTAAAGGAAATCAACCGTGAATATTCATTGGAAGGACTGATGCTGAAGTTGAAGCTCCAATACTTTGGCTACCTGAAGCAAAGAGCTGACTGATTAGAAAAGACCCTGATACTGGGAAATCCTGAGGGCAAGAGGAGAAGAGGGTGACAGAGGATGAGACAGTTGAATGGCATCACTGAGCCAATGAACATGAGTTTGAGCAGACTCCGGGAGAAAGTGAAGGACAGAGGAGCTTGGTGTGCTGCGGTCACAGAGTCAGATGCGACTTAGCAAGCAAACGCCAGTGACAAGGTACACAACATAATGATTCGATACATGCATGTACTGCCAAACGGTTACCACGGTAAAATGGTTAGCATTCATCACCTTCCATGGCCATAATGTCATTCCTTGTTATGAGGTCTTTTGAGGTCTATTTTCTTAGAAACTTTCAAATATGCAATACATTATTATTAACTAATATCATCAGATTGTAGATTGTATCCCCAGAACTTATCTTCTAACTGCGAGTTTATATCTTCTGATCATTTCTAACCAGTTCCTCCATCTTCTATTCCTGCCTCTGTCAATCACAATCTGATTTTCTTAAAATGAGATTTATTTTTAGATTCCACATACAGGGAGCTAATACAGTATTTGTTTTTCTCTGTGTGACTGATCTCACTTAGCCGAATGTCCTCAAGATCTACCCAAGCTGTTGCAAATGCCAAGATTTTTTTTTTTTTTCTTTTTTTCCCATTTATTTTCATTAGTTGGAGGCTAATTACTTTACAACATTGCGGTGGTTCTTGTCACACATTGACGTGAATCAGCTGTGGATTTACATGTATTCCCCAACCTGATCCCCCCTTGCACCTTCCTGTCTACCCGATCCCTCTGGGTCTTCCCAGTGCACCAGGCCCGAGCGCTTGTCTCATTCATCCCACCTGGGCTGGTGATCTGTTTCACCCTAGATGATATACATGGTTCGATGCTGTTCTCTCAAAACATCCCACCCTTGCCTTCTCCCACAGAGTCCAAAAATCTGTTCTGTATATCTGTGTCTCTTTTTCTGTTTTGCATATAGGGTTATCATTACCATCTTTCTAAATTCCATATATATATTTTAGTATACTGTATTGGTCTTTATCTTTCTGGCTTACTTCACTCTGTATAATGGGCTCCAGTTTCATCCATCTCATTAGAACTGATTCAAATGAATTCTTTTTAACGGCTGAGTAATGTTCCATGGTGTATATGTACCACAGCTTCCTTATCCATTCGTCTGCTGATGGGCATCCAGGTTCCTTTCATGTCCTGGCTATTATAAACAGTGCTGCGATGAACATTGGGGTACATGTGTCTCTTTCAGATCTGGTTTCCTTGGTGTGTATGCCCAGAAGTGGAGTTGCTGGGTCATATGGCAGTTCTATTTCCAGTTTTTTAAGAAATCTCCACACTGTTCTCCATAGCGGCTGTACTAGTTTGCATTCCCAACAACAGTGTAAGAGGGTTCCCTTTTCTCCACACCCTCTCCAGCATTTATTGCTTGTAGACTTTTGGATAGCAGCCATCCTGACTGGCGTGTAATGGTACCTCATTGTGGTTTTGATTTGCATTTCTCTGATAATGAGTGATGTTGAGCATCTTTTCATGTGTTTGTTAGCCATCTGTATGTCTTCCTTGGAGAAATGTCTGTTTAGTTCTTTGGCCCACTTTTTGATTGGGTCATTTATTTTTCTGGAATTGAGCTGCAGGGGTTGCTTGTATATTTTTGAGATTAATCCTTTGTCTGTTTCTTCATTTGCTATTATTTTCTCCCAGTCTGAGGGCTGTCTTTTCACCTTGCTTATAGTTTCCTTTGTTGTGCAAGAGCTTTTAAGCTTAATTAGGTCCCACTTGTTTATTTTTGCTTTTATTTCCAATATTCTGGGAGGTGGGTCATAGAGGATCCTTCTGTGATTTATGTCGGAGAGTGTTTTACCTATGCTCTCCTCTAGGAGTTTTATAGTTTCTGGTCTTACATTTAGATTTTTAATGCATTTTGAGTTTATTTTTGTGTATGGTGTTAGAAAGTGTTCTAGTTTCATTCTTTTACAAGTGGTTGACCAGTTTTCCCAGCACCACTTGTTAAAGAGTTTGTCTTTTTTCCATTGTATATTCTTGCCTCCTTTGTCGAAGATAAGATGTCCATAGGTTCATAGATTTATCTCTGGCATTTCTATTCAGGATTTTCTTTTTCATGTCTGAATATTTCATATATATAGGTATGTATATGTGTATGTGTATATATATATATATATGTAATTTTTTAAATTCATTCACCTTTCAGACAAGATTGGACACACTCAGAGTAGCATGGCCATCATATCCATTCACCGTTCAGTGGACATCTAAGTTGTTTCAATGTTTTGGCTATTGTAATAATTGTAAATAACTCTCTAGTGAGCATGAGCTCTTTATGTATTTTGGATGCTAATTCCTTACTAGATATGTTTCTGCAAATATTTTCTCCCAGTTCATGGGTTGCCTTTTCCTTTTGTTTATTTCTTTTGCTTTTTAGTTTGATGTAATCTCACACACACAAAAAACCGACTATAGATTTGCAATGTAATTTGAAATCAGGAAGCATAATGTCTCCAGCTTCAGTCTGTTTCTCAGGATTGCTTTGTCTCTTCAGGGCATTTGTGGTGCCATGCCAATTTTAGGATTGCTGTTCTATTTCTGTGAAAAGTGTCATTGGAATCTTGATAGGTATTGCATTGAATCTATCTATGGCTTTGGGCATTATGGACAATTTAACTTTTATCCATTTTTTCAGTCCATGAATATGGAAAATCTTTCTATTGTGTCTTTTCAGTTTCTTTTGTCAATGTCTTATAGTGAGTGTTCACTTTGGAGATCTTTCATCTTCTCAGTTATTTCATTCCTGAGTGTTTTGTTTTTTATACTACTGTAAATGGAATTGTTTCCTTTGTTTGTTTTTTTCAGATAATTTGTGCTAGTTAATAGAAATGCAGCTGATTTCTGGCTGTTGGTTTTGTATACTGCAACTTACATTTGCTCATAAGATCTTACAGTTTTGGGGTGGAGTCTCTAGGATTTTCTGTGTTAAATATCATGTTTTCTATAAACAGAAACACTTTCAATTATTTCCAGTTCTCTTGATATTTATTTATTTATTTATCTTTCATGCCTTATTGACCCAGCTTGGATTTCTAGCACTATGTTGAGTAGAAATGATTAGTTACTTTTCTTATTCCTAATCTTATGAGAGATGCTTTCAATCATTCACCACTGAGTATGGTAGATGAAGACATGTTACTATGCCCTTTATTATGTTGAGATGAAGTCCTTCGACACTTGACTTGTGAATTTTTGTCATGATTGGATATTGAATTTGTCAAATGCTTTTGGGCATTTATTGAGAGGATTATGTGATTTTTACATTTCATTCTATTAAAGCAGTGTATCACATACATTGATCAACCCATTCTTGCGTCTCAAGAATGAACCCTACCAGATCATGGTGTATGGTCCTTTCTATGTGCTGAATTTTATTTGCTAGTATTTTGTTGATAGTTTAAAAATCTCCATTTATCAAGGGTAATGACCTGTGATTTCATTTTCTTGTAATTTCCCTATCTCACTTTGGTATCCAAGTAATATTGGCTTTGCAAAATGATTTTGGAAATGGTATTTTCTCTTTAACTTTTTGGAAGACTTTGACAATGATTGGAATTAATTCTTCTTTAAATGTTTGATAGAATTCACTGTGAAGTCTTCTGGTCCTGGGCTTTTCTTTGTGGTAGGTTTTTAATTAGTGATTCAATCTCCTTAGTCTCTGTTGTCCGGTTTAGTCTTTCTGTTTTTTCTCGATCCCGTTTCCCTAAGGTGTATATTTCTAGAAATCTATCTATGTTTTCTAGGTTGTCCAATTTGGCAGGAAAACCAGAGACCAAGAGGAGCTCTCTCGTCGTGGTGTTGAAGCAGTAGTGGGGAGGGCACGGCTGTCAGGGAGGAGCTTCTCTACTCCCCTAGTGTGGTCCTTCTTGGTCAGTGTGGTCCAGAGAGGTGCTTCACATCCGTCTCTGTGTTTTAGGATTTTCACACTGGTATCCTTCTTATGAGTAGTTACTAGTTACTTTTTAGTGAGGGGAACTGAAATTAGGAATGATCTATACTGCCATCTTGATTATGACACCCAGAACTAAGACTCTAAAGTCTGAACCCTTAATCAAAGTTCTATCCTATTTCCTAAGAAGAAAAATATCATAAAAACAGGTCAATAATGTGGGCAGTAGTGAGTTGTACTAGTTTATTTTTAAAATATTTTACATGATGTCCTCCCTAGGAACACTTACTATATAACTTAATTGGGCATACTTGCAGTGTTTTGTCAACAACTCAAGATTACATATCATGATATACTTCTCTAGGCCATTTAGGAGCCACTGTAATAAATATATTTGTAAAAAGATTGAGAGGTTATTATAAATGGAGTAACTTTCTTACGATTAAAGGAAAAAATATAAAAAATCTCTCTAGATGATCATCTAGAAGAGCTGCTTCAAATTTATTCTGTCATGGTACCAGTTATGCTATATTATTTTTAAGCAACAGTTATACATTATTAGAGGTCTTTGAAAAACTCAGCATTTTAATCAATGATCTCTTCCTTATATATAGTAATCACAAGATTTGTATTGCTTTTTAAAAAAGTTTTCAACTTTTAAAATATATCCTTTAATTATCATGAGAGCTCATGAGATAACTGAGAACCTGAAACCCTGAGGAGGCACTTCCTGACGATTCAAGATGAAAAGCTGAGATCTTTTCTCCAGGGTAGTGGAGCATTTCCTTTTATCCAGTGCTCAATGGAAGAAAAACACGGCATATGTGTCTGTGATGCCATCATGTCACCTGAGCCAGCGATGCATTCTCTTGTCTCTTTTCTGATTTTAGGAGTACAAACCAATGATCGAGGGAGGAAATATTACAAAGACCATGCATTTTATCCTCTTGGGATTCTCAGATTTTCCCAGAATCATAGTAGTACTCTTTGTCCTATTCCTGGTGATATACATTTTGACCCTGACGTGGAACCTGTCCCTCCTCATCTTAATAAGAATGGACTCCCACCTCCACACCCCCATGTACTTCTTTCTCAGTAACCTGTCCTTCATAGATATCTGCTATGTGACCTCCACAGCCCCTAAGATGCTCTACGACTTCTTTCAGGAGCGGAAAATGATCACCTACGTGGGTTGTGTTGTTCAGTACTTTGTGTTTTCCACCATGGGGCTGAGTGAGTCTTGCCTCATGACCGCCATGGCTTATGACCGATATGCTGCCATTTGTAACCCACTCCTCTATTCCTCAGTCATGTCGCCCGCTCTCTGCGGTCGGATGGTGCTGGGATCCTACTTGGCTGGACTCTCTGGCTCTATGTCCCAATTGTGTGCAATGCTCCAGCTCCACTTCTGTGGGCCTAATGTCATCAACCACTTCTTCTGTGACATGCCCCAGCTGTTAGTTCTGTCCTGCACTGACACTTTTTTTGCACAACTCTTCACTGCCATATCAACAATAATCTTTGGGATAATAAATGCCTTAGTTATCATGATATCCTATGTCTACATTGTCATCTCTATCATGAAGATCACGACAGCAAGCGGCAGGTCCAAGGCTTTCAACACCTGTGCTTCCCACCTGACAGCAGTCACTCTCTTCTATACTTCAGGTACGTTTGTCTATTTGAGTTCCACCTCTGGTGGTTCCTCCAGCTTTGACAGGTTTGCATCACTCTTCTATACGGTGGTGATTCCCATGTTGAATCCTTTGATTTACAGTCTAAGGAACAAAGAAATCAAAGATGCCTTGAAAAGGTTGCAAAAGAAGAGAGGGTGTTGCTGAGGTCACAGATTGAGATTTCTGATGGATTTGTCTTGTTAGAATGACCTACCTTATCCCTCAATAATATTTATATGAATGGACAGCAACAAAGTCCATTCTGCCTTTCACAAGACTTAATTTGTCGCAGATAATATGCCAAAGTGGACCAACAACTGAATCAAACTACACAAACACATATCTTTGAGTCCTAGAGACCCATTGTTTTTATCTTCCATGTGGTGTGACCTCATCATTTATTAATCTCTTAACAATTATTGAGCTCCGGGAGTTGGTGTTGGACAGGGAGGCCTGGCATGCTGCGGTTCATGGGGTTGCAAAGAGCCGGAGACAACTGAGCGACTGAACTGAACTGAATTATTTGTGAAACATCAAGATTTAGAACCTGTTGCTTGTTTTCTGCTGCTGACAGGCTTCTGACCCTAAAGGAGAGATACCCCTGACAGAGGCCCCAGGATTGTGTAAACCTTGTCCCCCAAATATTCTGATACAGCATAATCCAGGCATGGTGGTCTTCATGTCCATTCTGTGTTTCTGGCTGGAATGAGAATGGACACACAGAGAGGATGTGTCTTTGGACAGAAACAAGTATACAGTTGGCCTAGTTGTGCCTTCCTGGAAGACGAGTCCGATACAGCTAATGTTTGAGAAACACCTTTTTCAGTGCTTATTATCTAATAAGGTACTGATAACATTCTAGGTCCACCGCTGCTGCTGCTGCTAAGTCGTTTCAGTCATGTCTGACTCTGTGCGACCCCATAGATTGAAGCCCACCAGGCTGCCCCGTCCCTGGGATTCTCCAGGCAAGAACACTGTTGTAGTCTAAATAGGAGGACATGATCTGATAAATAAAGAGAGGTGGAATGCAGTGTGTGGCCCATTCAGAGCTGCTAACTTATGATTCTGATGTAATGCTTTGCATCTAGTGTCCAGTGGAAATTTCTGATGGGGATGATATTCAAAATCCATGTCACAGTCAGTAGCAATTGCTGATATTATGGAAGTCAAGCCCCTCTTTCCCTCCCTCATAAGTCTGGAAATTTTACCCCTGGTTGACATAGCTAGTGGGAACATACTGTCAAAATAATTCCCGCTATTTCAAGCATCTGATCATATTTGATGTGATGAGAATTGTGTGAGAATTCATGGCAATAATAAAGTTACCAAATATTCAATGTTGCAGAATAAGAGCCAATATGGTAAAATGAATATACATTCCTCTCTGTTGTCTGTGTTCAACGTGTCATGTGCTAGAAATTTATGGTTGTATGCAGGTAATATAATCATCAAGATGGCATGGTTAGAAGTACTTAAATGCTGATATGTTCCTGGAAACCTCAAACCTCAAGGGGCAAGAAAGAAAATAGTTTGTGGGATAAGCAGGGTTATCAGCTCTAGCCAATTTGTGTCTTCAGAAGCAGGATGTAAATTTTTGGTCCCATGGTCTGGTTATAAAGAACAAGTTTTCCCGACTGTTGAGTTTCCAGATCTCCCAGACTTTAACAAACTGACTGAACTGTGTCATTATTTTATATTTTATCCTTAGAGAGTCATTGGGTTCTTCATGCTGTTTTAGGGTCTCAATGCCAATGGTTCCATGAACTATCCTACTTAAGTAACAACTGTAAGTGAAAAGGTATTTGAAGCCCTGGTACAATTTTCCATTAGTTCACACATGACTTTGACTGAGAGAAGGGGATCTGTTGAACTTTTGCAAGAGTATAATTAGGGCTACCCCATGCCAAAGAAATAGTGCAATATAAATAAAGGATATGTGCCCACTCCACCCCCATCCAAACAGGTACATTTTCTTAAGCATTGCTCTTTAAAAATGTGTAAGAGTGTATGCAAAATCTGTTTCTAATAGTCTATGAAGTCTTCAGTAGAAGAGAGACATCTGCTACATGTTGACAATACAGTGCTGATTAAAATCACTATGCTGTGCATTAGACCTCCAGAATTTATTCATCCTCTAATTGCAAGTCTTTGCCCTCTAAATTCACTTCTTCAATTCCCCTGCTCTTATCAAAGCTGAATATTTTTCTGTTGTTTGTACATATCACGTCTTCTTTATTGAATGATCTGTTGATGAACACTTAGGTTGTTTGCATATTTTGACTTTGTGATTAATGTGGCAGTAAATATGGAATTACATATCTTTTTGATATCCTATTTTTATTTCCATTGGATATATACCCATAAGTGAGATTGCTGGATCATATGGTAGATCTATTCTTAATTTTTGAGGAATCTCCATAATGTTTTCTGTAGCAGCTGAGCCCCATTTTCATATCCACACCCACAGTGTACAAGCATCCTCTTATTGCCCCATCCTTACCAACACCTGTGCTCTCTCTTTTTCTTAATGATTGCCATTCTAACCTTTGTGAGGTGATGCATCATTGTGGCTTTAATTTACATTTCCCTGATGATTAGTGATTTGAATACAAAGAGAACCAAACCGAGCATATCACAGATGAAATGTCAAAAGGTAAAGAGAAGGAGATAATCTTAAAGCTGCAAGAGAAAATCAACTTGCTACAAAGAAGAGAACTTCCTTAAGGCTATCAGTGCCTTTTTCACTAGGCTGTTTCAGCCCAAGGCAGTGGCAGTATATATTCAAAGTGCTGAAAGAAAACTTTGCCAACCAACAGTACTCTACCTGGATAAGTTGCCCTTCAGGATTGAAGGAACGAGAGGTAGGTTTTCAGGAAAACAAATCTGAGGATTTTACACTAGACTGAGTTTACAACAAATGTTAAAGGGACTTTTTCAATCAGAAATAAAAGGTCATTAATTAGCAACACAACACATATAAAAATATAAATCTCTCTGGTAAGAATAAATAATGTTGAATTCTGAATATGCTAGAGTAGCCATGTTGCTATATCACTTATTAATCTGGTGTGAAGATTAAAACTCCAAAGAGGTAAACATAACTAACACTCCAATAATTTGTTAATGGACAAACAAGATAAAATAATGTAAATTATTACATCACAAAAGTAAAATGTGAGAGAGAAAGGTAAAAAATTATTCATGTATGCATTTGAATATTAAGTTGTTTTCATGTTAAAACAGACTGTTTTAGGATAAGATCTTTATTTTAATTTTTCCATTTATTTTTATTAGTTGGAGGCTAATTACTTTACAATATTGTAGTGGCTTTTGCCACTATTGCCATGTATTGACATGAATCAGCCATGGATTTACATGTGTTCCCCATCTTTAACCCCTCTGCCACATACCTCCCCATCCCATGCCTCTGGGTCATCCCAGTGCACCAGCCCTGAGCACTTGTCTTATGCATCCAACCTGGACTGGCAATCTGTTTCACACTTGATAATATACATGTTTCGATTCTATTTTCTCAGATCATCCCACCCTCGCCTTTTCCCATAGAGTCCAAAAGTCTGTTCTATACAGAAAGGATAAGATCTTTAATGTAAGCCTCATGGTTAATACAAAGCCAAACTATAGTAAACTCACAAAAGATAAATAGAAATGAATCTAAGCTTGCTGCTGCTGCTGCTGCTAGTTCCTTTAGTCGTGTCCAACTCTGTGCGACCCCATAGATGGCAGACCACCAGGCTCCCCCATCCCTGGGATTCTCCAGGCAAGCATACCACTGCACAAAGCAGCAAATTATAAAGAAAGCAGAAGAAGAGAGAAAGGAATTACAAAACAGAAAAATAAACAAAATGGCAATAGTATATTCACATCTGTCAATATAATTTAAATATAAATACAAAATTCTCTGATCAAACATAATGAGTGTTGAACGCAAATAAAAATTTGAGCCCAGCTATAGGTACCTACAAGAGAGTCATTACAGCTTTAAGAACTGAAAGAAATTGAAATAGATTGAAAGTGAAGGGATGGAAAAAGTAATTCCATGTAAGTAAAAACCAAAATAGAGCAGGATTAAGCTATACTTATCTCAGAAAAATTAGACTTTAAGACAAAACGTACTGCAAGAGGCAAAGAAAGTCATTATACAATGATAAAGGGATCAGTCTCACAAAGGGATATAGCATTTTTAAATATATATAAACTCAGCAAAGAACATGTAAATATACAAATAAAATATTAACAGACTTGAAGGAAGAAGCAGATAGCATTACAATAATAGTAAGGAAAATCAATATCCCAATTTAACAATGGATAGATCTTCCAGACAAAATATCAATAATGAAACATTGGAAATAAGCTACACATTAAAACAGAGATGTGTAAATGGCACAGAACATATGCACAAAGGAAGGAAAAGACATTCTCTTTACAAGCGCATGTAAATCATCCTCTGAGATAGAGCGTATGTTAGGGCACAAAACAAGTCTCAAGGAATATACGAAGATTGAAGTGATATCAAACATCTTTCCAGGCACAAATGTGTGAATTTAGAAATTAAATGCAAAAAGAATACTGGAAATTTGCAAATTTGAGGAGGTTAAACAACATGCTACTGAGCATGATGGGTCACGGAAGAAATAAAAATCAAAATTAAAAAAAAAAACAAATGGGACCTAATGAAACTTAAAAGCTTTTGCACTACAAAGGAAACTATAAGTAAGGTGAAAAGACAGCCCTCAGATTGGGAGAAAATAATAGCAAATGAAGAAACAGACAAAGGACTAATCTCAAAAATATACAAGCAACTCCTGAAGCTCAATTCCAGAAAAATAAATGACCCAATCAAAAAATGGGCCAAAGAACTAAACAGACATTTCTCCAAAGAAGACATACAGATGGCTAACAAACACATGAAAAGATGCTCAACATCACTCATTATTAGAGAAATGCAAATCAAAACCACAATGAGATACCATTACACGCCAGTCAGGATGGCTGCTATCCAAAAGTCTACAAGCAATAAATGCTGGAGAGGGTGTGGAGAAAAGGGAACCCTCTTACACTGTTGGTGGGAATGCAAACTAGTATAGCCACTATGGAAAACAGTGTGGAGATTTCTTAAAAAACTGGAAATAGAACTGCCATATGACCCAGCAATACCACTTCTGGGCATACACACCGAGGAAACCAGATCTGAAAGAGACACGTGCACCCCAATGTTCATCGCAGCACTGTTTATAATAGCCAGGACATGGAAGCAGCCTAGATGCCCATCCGCAGATGAATGGATAAGGAAGCTGTGGTACATATACACCATGGAATATTACTCAGCCGTTAAAAAGAATTCATTTGAATCAGTTCTAATGAGATGGACGAAACTGGAGCCCATTATACAGAGTGAAGTAAGCCAGTAAGATAAAGAACATTACAGCATACTAACACATATATACGGAATTTAGAAAGATGGTAACGATAACCCTATATGAAAAACAGAAAAAGAAACACAGAAGTACAGAACAGACTTTTGAACTCCGTGGGAGAAGGTGAGGGTGGGATGTTTCAAAAGAACAGCATGTATATTATCTATGGTGAATCAGATCACTAGCCCAGGTGGGATGCATGAGACGAGTGCTCGGGCCTGGTGCACTGGGAGGACCCAGAGGAGTCGGGTGGAGAGGGAGGTGGGAGGGGGGATCGGGATGGGAAATACGTGTAACTCAATGGCTGATTCGTGTCAATGTATGTCAAAACCCACTGAAATGTTGTGAAGTAATTGGCCTCCAACTAATAAAATAAAATTAAAAAAAAAAAAAAATTGGGACATCCCTGGTGTTTCAGTGGTTAAAAATCTGCCTTGCAATGCAGGGAACATGACTTTGATCCCTGGTTAAGGACCTAAGATCCCACATGCTGCAGAGCAGCTAAGCCTGCACACTCCAATGACTGAGCCCATACTCCACAACTAGAGTCCATGGAGTGCAATGAAAGACCCCACATGCTTCAGATAAGACCCAATGCATCAAGACAGTATGGTACTGGCACAAAGACAGAAATACAGATCAATGGAACAGAATAGAAAGCCCAGAGATAAATCCAGGAACCTATGGACACCTTATCTTCGACAAAGGAGGCAAGGATATACAATGGAAAAAAGACAACCTCTTTAACAAGTGGTGCTGGGAAAACTGGTCAACCACTTGTGAAAGAATGAAACTAAAACACTTTCTAGCACCATACACAAGAAGAAATGCAAAATGAATTAAAGATATAAATGTAAGACCAGAAACTATAAAACTCCTAGGGGAGAACATAGTCAAAACACTCTCTGACATAAATCACAGCAGGATCCTCTATGACCCACCTCCCAGAATATTGGAAATAAAAGCAAAAATAAACAAATGGGACCTAATGAAAATTAAAAGCTTTTGCACAACAAAGTAGATGTTAAGCAAGGTGAAAAGACAGCCCTCAGATTGGGAGTAAATAATAGCAAACGAAGCAACAGACAAAGGATTAATCTGAAAAATATACAAGCAACTCCTGAAGCTCAATTCCAGAAAAATAAATGACCCAATCAAAAAAATGGGCCAAAGATCTAAACAGACATTTCTCCAAAGAAGACATACAGATGGCTTACAAACACATGAAAAGATGCTCAACATCACTCATTATCAAAGAAATGCAAATCAAAACCACAATGAGGTACCATTGCATGCCAGTGAGGATGGCTGCTATCCAAAAGTCTACAAGCAATAAATGCTGGAGAGGGTGTGGAGAAAAGGGAACCCTCTTACACTGTTGGTAATGCAACAGTGGAATGGAATGCAAACTAGTACAGCCGCTATAGAAAACAGTGTGGAGATTTCTTAAAAAACTGGAAATAGAACTGCCATATGACCCAGCAACTCCACTTCTGGGCATACACACTGAGGAAACCAGAATTGAAAGAGACACGTGCACCCCAATGTTAATCGCAGCACTGTTTATAATAGTGCTTCCAAGACATGAAAGTAACCTAGATGCCCATCAGCAGACGAATGGATAAGGAAGCTGTGGTACATATATATCATGGAATATTACTCAGCCATTAAAAAGACTTCATTTGAATCAGTTCTAATGAGATGGATGAAACTGGAGCCCATTATACAGAGTGAAGTAAGCCAGAAAGATAAAGAACATTACAGCATACTAACACATATATATGGAATTTAGAAAGATGGTAATGATAACCCTACATGCAAAACAGAAAAAGAGACACAGATGTACAGAACAGACTTTTGGACTCTGTGGGAGAAGACGAGGGTGGGATGTTTCAAGAGAACAGCATCGGAACAAGTATACTATCAAGGGTGAAACAGATTACCAGCCCAGGTGGGATGCATGAGATAAGTGCTTGGGCCTGGTGCACTTGGAAGACCCAGAGGGATCGGGTAGAGAGGGAGGTGGGAGGGGGTATCGGGATGGGGAACACATGTAAATCCATGGCTGATTCATGTCAATGTATGACAAAACCCACTACAATATTGTAAAGTGATTAGCCTCCAACTAATAAAAATAAATGAAAAAAAAAAAAAAAAGAATATGATGACAGAAAAAAAGAAAGACCCAACGCAGCAAAATAAATAAATAATGAATATTTTTAAAAAATGTCTTGAGACAAAGGAAGTAGAAATATAACATATAATTGATGAAATGTAGAAAAATCCATTTTAAGAGGGAAATTCATAGCAATGAATGACTGCATAAATAAAGAAGGTGTTCCAAAGTGACTATATCGATTTACATTTCCACAAACTGCAAAAACATTCCTTTTTTTCACATGCTCTCCAGCATTTATTGTTTGTAAACTTCTAGATGATGGCCATTCTTACCAGTGTGAGCTGATATCTCATTGTAGCTTTGATTTGCATTTCTCAAAATGCCAGCAAATATGGAAAACTCACCAGTGGCCCCAGGACTGGAAAAGGTTGTTTTCATTCCAATCCCAAAGAAGGGCAATGCCAAAGAATGTTCAGCTACTGCACAATTGCACTCATGTCACATGCCAGCAACGACGGAGCAGCTTCACTTCACGTCACTTTCAGGATTCAATGGTGTGTGAACCAAGAACTTCCAGATGTACAAGCTGGATTTAGAAAGGGCAGAGGATCCAGAGATCAAGTTACAAATATCCACTGAATCATAGAAAAGCAAAGTAATTCCAGAAGAACATCTACTTCTGCTTCATTGCACTGAAGGCTTTGACTGTGTGGATAATAACAACCTGTGGAAAATTCTTAAAGAGGTGGAATACCTGACCACCTTACTTGTGTCCTGAAAAACCTGTATGCTGGTCAAGAAGCAACAGTTAGAACCAGGCATGAAACAGCAGACTGGTTCAAAATAGAGGCAGGAGTATGTCAAGGCTGTTTATTGTCACCCTACTTATTTAATTTATATGCAGCATACATCACATGAAATGCCAGACTGGATGAAGCACAATCTGGAATCAAGATTGCCTTATGTTTTAAAATCCGTCTTGAAAATCTGTTCAGTCTCAATGGTTAAATCATTGGTTTTTATCACAAAGTTATATAACTACCAGCAAATTGAAAGTGAAAGTGGCTCAGTGGGTCTGACTCTTTGCCACCCCGTGGACTATACAGTCTATGGAGTTCTCCAGGCCTGGATACTGGAGTGGGTGGCTGCTCCCTTCTCCAGGGGATCTTTCCAACCCAGGGATCAAGCCCAGGTCTCCCATATTTTGAGCAGATTCTTCATCAGCTGAGGTATAAAGGAAACCTAAGAATACAGGAGTGGGTAGCCTCTCCCTTCTCCAGCATATCTTCCCAACCCAGGAATGGAACTGCGGCCTCTTACATTCCAGATGGATTCTTTACAAACTGAGCTATCAGGGAAGTCAGAAGCATCAGTGAGGAGTAGTAGTGTTTGTCTCTCAGTCGTGTCCTCCTCTCTACGACCCCATGGACTGTAGCCCGCCAGGCTCCTCTGCCCACGGGATTCTCCAGGCAAGAATGCTGCAGTGGGTTACCATGCCCTTCTCCAGAGGATCTGCCTGGCCTAGGGATCGAACCTGGGTCTCCTGCATTGCAGACGGATTCTTTATCATCTGAGCTTTACCATCCCTGACCCAGGGAACCTCGGTCTCTATTATCAAGAGTTAAATCACATAATAAACTCATTACCCACCCATCTCTTTCTCCCTAGAAGTAAGATTAGTTGAAGAAGATGAAACTGAGAATGATGCCCTCCTAAAGTATCTCTATATCCCCAGGAATGACAGGATAGATGAGCTCCATTTAAAACAAGCAAACAAAAGAGTCCCAAAAATGTTTGTGAGAATTATCTTAAGTAGATATTTTTAGTGAATGATTAGTAATTCAGCATATTTTGGAAAGAACTCCAATTTAGAACATATTAGTTATACCTGTTATTTGCAGGAGGTGGGGGAGCAGGCAGGATCTAAGTTCCACAACGAGGGATGGAACCCATGCACCATGCATTGGGAGCTTGATTCTTTACCACTGGACCCCAGGGAAGTCCCCATTACACCTACTATTAACAGAAGGCATGCTGCATACTACACACTCTAAATAATTTAAGAGCATTATCTAACTTGAATCTATCAGTCCTATATTATAGGTGATAGTACTAAATCTCAGGTTAATTTGCTGGAGGTCACACCCTCATCAAGTAGAAAAGCTAAAACTCAACTCAGTTTGTTCAATACAAATGCCTGTGGCTTTAACCATGATAATTTATGGCCCCATCATGAATTAGTTTTATTGTATTCCTTTTTGCTTAAATTTCTCATTTAGGCAAAGGACATAATGCCATGTCCATCTCTCAAGGTGTTGATTGAGTGAGGTTAGGTATTTGAGAAAATGTACGTATGTATATGGGCTTCTCAGGTAGCGCTAGTGGTAAAGAAACCGCCTGCAGGAGACAAAAGAGACACAGGTCAGTTCCTGGGTCAAGAAGATCCCCTGGAGGAGGGCATGGTCACCCATTCCAGTATTCTCGCCTGGAGAATCCCCACAGGCAGAGGCGCTTGGTGGGCCACTGTCCACTGGGTTGCAAAGAATAGGACAGAACTGAAGTGACTTAGCTCGCATATAGGTATGTGTATGTCTATAAAATGAAATTGCTTTGCAAACAGGAATCTGTTCATATGTATGTATTTTGTTGTGTTCAAAGTATTTTTCCAGCTAACTGTGACATCTTGGGCAAAATTGTAGCTCCATATATTCAGATCCTCACTTGGAAATCATAGGTATAGGACTAGAGGCTCACCATGTCCATTTCAGTTCATAGGACTCCAATTTCACGAAAAGAGAATTTCGATGATGAGATCATGTCGGGCCCAAGGGACAGTGAGAACTGACTCAGGAGGGACACGGTGACACAGGGCGTGAGGTTAGCAGGGACAAAGCCTCCATGACAACCAGGACTCTAGAGAGCAAGCACTTGGAGTTTTGTCCCCTAATTGCCTTCCCTCCCAGCTAACTCTGCCCTTAGTAACACATGAAAGAGGATATTCAGTGTGGGCATCTCTCTGGCTGTGAGTGTATAATGGTTTAAAGGTTCCCATCTCAGAGAGCAGTAGGACCCACCTGGAAAATTCCTTTGGAAAAGGAATACAAAATTTCAACCTTGGCAAGAACTCTGTCTTTCTGGGCATCTGGGTCAAAGTGAGAGGGCAAGATTTAGAGAGACTAGCAGGCTGTGTGCTGTCTCTATAGCCATGTGAAGCATCCAGGAGGACCTTTGCAGAAGAAAGTTTATAGTCCTCAGGATCTCCCATCTTTCTACTCTTCCCCCACTCTCAAATCCATATGTTCCACTTATGGTTCTTCCTGAAGTTTTCTTTCTCATTTATACCAGTTCTCCAACCTTCAGTGAAAAGATTGATCTGTAGTGTAAACATCAGGTATTGTTCTGGGGTGATGGATGGGTGTTGAGTTTCAGTTCTGCAGTTTCTTAAGGATGGGATCTTGAACTTTGTTACCTTCTGATTTTTTTTTCACCTGGAAAATGAAGGTAAAGGATCATGTAGAATAAAATGAGATAATGTCTATTAAACCTACTACCTTGTGAAAGTGAATTGTTTGAATCAAAAATAATCATTTACTGAACTTCATGGGAATTAAGTATGGTTTAAACATGCCTGACTTATTCTTGCCAAGAGCACTTCTAATTTAATTTGTTCCCTTGAGGATGCTTTCATATAACAATAATTGATTTGATATCTGCTTCAATATATAGCTTTGAATCATCAATTTCTGTACAGGAAAGCCAAACTAGTTACTCCGTAATAATAAGTCAGCATTACTCATGTATAATTCCATGGCCTTTAGGTTGTACTTCACTAGTTTTCCATTGTCATCTTTGGAGATCCTGGGGTTCTGAGGATACTAGAGTGGGTGACACAGATATCAGAGGGGCCCCCCCTATACACAGGTGTGTGTTAGTCGCTCAGTCGTGTCCGACTCTAAGACCTCCATGGACTAGAGCCCACGAGTCTCCTCTGTTGGTGGAATTCTGCAGGCAAGAATACTGGAGTGGGTTGCCATTTCCTTCTCCACCAAACAGACGTAGTGGTTGTTTCACTGCCTCCTTTGAATCTTCTTACATCGTTCTTTATCGGTGACATTCTTAGCTTTCTTAACCTTCACAAACTCCCAAGTGACCATGTCCTTAGTAGATCAGATTTGAAAAAGATTTTGACATATATGTATGCCCACCCCTTATTGGCTTATGCTTTTTATGTTAAAGGTTTTACCACATTGCCACTTTGTTGTGAAGTAATTGGCCTCCAACTAATAAAATAAAATTAAAAAAAAATAAAAATAAAAATAAAACTGTAGAAACCAAAAAAAAAAAAATATTTTGTGGTTATATTTGCCATTTCATCAACTGTATTTCAAAATTATTTTAGGTAAGTCGAGTTTTCAGTCATAATCAACTGTCAAATTTTTATAGTTTTCCCTTATAGTTTCTGATTCATTGTTCTATTTCAGAAATTTCTTTTTCATCCCAAGTTTATATAAGAGCATAGCTATTAATTTTGCTAATCCTTTAAAAAAAACTGAAATATAGTTTATTGACAATGTTGTGTTAGTTTCAGGTATGCAGTCAGGTGGATCAACTGTACACATACGTGTAAATAT
Source organism: Muntiacus reevesi (assembly GCF_963930625.1). NCBI lineage: Eukaryota > Metazoa > Chordata > Mammalia > Artiodactyla > Cervidae > Muntiacus > Muntiacus reevesi. The sequence continues at coordinate 1,513,127 of NC_089257.1, forward strand.
ATACATATTCATTTTCAGATTCTTCTCATTGTAGATTATTGCAAGATATCAACTATTTCCCTGTGCTGTACAGTTTGCTCTTGTTGTTTATCTATTTTATATGTAGCAGTGTATAGATGTTAATCCTAAACTCCTAATTTATGTCACCCCTCTACCCTGCTATCCTCCTGGGTGCTTTCTATGTCTCTAAGTCTATTCCTCTTTTGTAAAGAAGTTCCTTTGTATCATTTTTTAGGGTTCACATCTAAGTGATATCATATGATACTCGTCTTTCTCTTTCTGACGTTTCATTTCGTATGATAGTCTCTAGGTCTATCCGCGCTGCTGCAAATGGCATTATTTCACTCCTTTAATGGCTACACAATATTTGTTTGTCTATGTTTTCTGCCTCTTCTTTTTCTTTCTCTTAAAAAGTTTAGCTTCTTTTTTTCATTTTCCTTTCAGCCCTGACGCCCCCATGTCACTTTTGCACCCAGTAATTATTTATGTTCACATATTTTTAAAAGAAGATAACAGGAAGTTGTGTTTTATTTCATAAGATGTAGTTTCTAACCATTAAAACATTTCTCATTCTCTGATTTCATTTGCATAATTTAAATTTTTTTTTCATTTTATTTTTAATTGGAGGATAATTATTTTACAATGTCGTGTTGATTTGTGCCTTGCATCCACATGAATCAGCCACAGGTGTACGCATGTCCCTGGTTCTCAAGCATCCCTCCCTCCCCCCTCCCATCCCCCCTTCTAAGTTGACACAGAGCTCCGGTCGTGGGTTCTCCGTGTCATAAAGCAAGCTCCTCCTGGCTGTCTGTGCTGTATATGGTGATGCATGTGTTCAGCGCTGCTCTCTCAGTCATGCCACCTCTCCCTCCCCAGCCGTGTAAGATTTCACTGTATGTAACACGTCTTCTTCATCCATGCCGCTGTTAATGGACATTTGTATTGCTTCCATACCTTGGTTATTGTATGTGGTGCTGCTATGAACATTGGAGTGTGTGTATCTTTTTGAATTAGAGTCTCCTCTGAACAGATGCCCAGGAATGGGATTGTAAGATCAAATATTGGCTGCAGCAATTTACAGTCCTGCCCAACACTATGGGAGAGTTCCCTCTTCTCCACATCTGTTCCAGCACTTATTATGTTAAAATGGTTTGATGATGGCCATTCTGACTGAACAACAAGAACAACAACAGCATTCTGACCAGTGTGGGATGATTGTTCTGCAGAACAGTTTACTTTTGCTTTAGGGCCAAAGGATTCATTAAGAAAAAAAATCACTTGTTACATACAAACAAATAATTTCAATTTTTATAGAATATCTGACTTAATTTCAATATACATTCATTAAAGGAAAGGAAATAGAAAAAACAGAGAGAAGTAACAGCATACACATCACCAAATTGGGCCAACAACCTACATGCACACGTGAACGGCGCTGGGAGGTCCCGAGTAATAGCCATCTGGCGTCTCTGTTGGGAGAGGGTCCCAGGTGGTGCGTCCCCCAGAAGGGTGAGACTTCCAGTTTCAGTCCGGGGGGCTCCTGTTTGCAATCCGCGGCTGGAAACTGATATCATCATCAGTTTGTGTGCAAATATGCAGCTTTGATCTTACTTTAACTTTTACAATGCTGCTTGTTTCACCTTGAGAATCGTAAGACTTCTTGGACCCTGGAGTGTTGGCCAGACCTCCAGGGCCTCAAGAATTCCAAGACCCACTCCCCTTTTGGTCTAAAGTGCCATCTGACTTGCTGTGATTGCAAGCAGGCAGAGAATCCAGGCCGTGTCCAGGCAGGTCAGAAGCAGGTGAGAGGCCTGTTTCTGAAGTCTGAACAAGACTTCCTCCATCTAATTTCCCTAACAGGTGATACCTCATTGTAGCTTTATCTGCGTTTTTTAAGAAATAGCAATACAGAAAAGCATTCCATGTGCCTATTGGCCATCTGTGTGTCTTCTTTGGAGAACTGTTTCTTTAGGTCTTCTGCTCATTTTCTGATTGAGTTGTTTGGTCTTTTTGCTACTGAGTTTTATGAGCTGTCTCTATGTTTTGGAAATTAAGCCTTCATTGGTTCCATCATTTGCAAATGTTTTCTCCCAATCTGTTGGCTGTTTTTTTGATTTTGTTTATGGTTTCCTTTGCTGTGCAAAAACTTTTAAGTGTGCTTTATTTATTTTTGCTTTTGTTTCTTTTACCTTGGGAGACTGTTACTGTCATTTATCAGTCAGTGTTTTTCCTCTGTGCTCTTCTAAGTGTTTTGTGATGTCCTGTCTTATGTTTAAGTCATTAAGTTAGTTTTGTTTATTTTTATGTATGGTGTGCGTATTCTAACTTTTTTGATTTACATGTGGCTATCCAGCTTTCAAAACATCACTTGCTAAAGAGGCTGTCTTTTCTCCATTGTGTACCCTTGCCTCCTCTGTTGCAGACTGACTGACTGTGCGTGGTTTGGCTCTCGATTCTGCTCCATTGATCCACGTCTCTGTGTTTTGCCAGAACCAGTCTATTTTTTTTTTTAATTTTTATTTTTTTAATTAGTTGGAGGCTAATTACATCACAACATTTCAGTGGGTTTTGTCATACATTGACATGAATCAGCTATGGAGTTACATGTATTCCCCATCCCGATCCCCCCTCCCACCTCCCTCTCCACCCGACTCCTCTGGGTCCTCCCAGCCCACCAGGCCCGGGCACTTGTCTCATGCATCCCACCTGGGCTGGTGATCTGTTTCGCCATAGATAATATACATGCTGTTCTTTCAAAACATCCCACCCTCACCTTCTCCCAGAGAGTTCAAAAGTCTGTTCTGTACATCTGTGTCTCTTTTTCTGTTTTGCATATAGGGTTATCATTACCATCTTTCTAAATCCCATATATATGTGTTAGTATGCTGTAATGATCTTTATCTTTCTGGCTTATTTCACTCTGTATAATGGGCTCCAGTTTCATCCATCTCATTAGAACTGATTCAAATGAATTCTTTTTAATGGCTGAGTAATATTCCATGATATATATGTACCACAGCTTCCTTATCCATTCGTCTGCTGATAGGCATCTAGGTTGCTTCCATGTCCTGGCTATTATAAACAGTGCCGCGATGAATTTTGGGGTGCACGTGTCTCTTTCAATTCTGGTTCCCTCAGTGTGTATGCCCAGAAGTGGGATTGCTGGGTCATATGGCAGTTCTATTTCCAGTTTTTTAAGAAATCTCCACACTGTTCTACATAGTGGCTGTAGTAGTTTGCATTCCCACCAACAGTGTAAGAGGGTTCCCTTTTCTCCACACCCTCTCCAGCATTTATTGCTTGTAGACTTTTGGATAGCAGCCATCCTGACTGGCATGCAATGGTACCTCATTGTGGTTTTGATTTGCATTTCTTTGATAATGAGTGATGTTGAACATCTTTTCATGTGTTTGTTAGCCATCTGTATGTCTTCTTTGGAGAAATGTCTGTTTAGATCTTTGGCCCATTTTTTGATTGGGTCATTTATTTTTCTGGAATTGAGCTTCAGGAGTTGCTTGTGTATTTTTGAGATTAATCCTTGGTCTGCTGCTTCATTTGCTATTATTTTCTCCCAATCTGAGGACTGTCTTTTCACCTTACTTATAGTTTCCTTTGTTGTGCAAAAGCTTTTAAGTTTCATTAGGTCCCATTTGTTTATTTTTGCTTTTATTTCCAATATTCTGGGAGGTGGGTCATAGAGGATCCTGCTGTGATTTATGTCAGAGAGTGTTTTGCCTATGTTCTCCCCTAGGAGTTTTATAGTTTCTGGTCCTACATTTAGATCTTTAATCCATTTTGAGTTTATTTTTGTGTATGGTGTTAGAAAGTGTTCTAGTTTCATTCTTTTACAAGTGGTTGACCAGTTTTCCCAGCACCACTTGTTGAAGAGATTGTCTTTTTTCCATTGTATATCCTTGCCTCCTTTGTCGAAGATAAAGTTTTCATAGGTTCCTGGATTTGTCTCTGGGCTTTCTATTCTGTTCCATTGATCTATATTTCTGTCTTTGTGCCAGTACCATACTGTCCTGATGACTGTGGCTTTGTAGTACAGTCTGAAGTCAGGCAGGTTGATTCCTCCAGTTCCATTCTTTTTCCTCAAGATTACTTTGGCTATTCGAGGTTTTTTGTATTTCCATACAAATTGTGAAATTATTTGTTCTAGTTCTGTGAAAAATACCATTGGTAGCTTGATAGGGATTGCATTGAATCTATAGATTGCTATGTGCAGTATAACCATTTTGACAATATTGATTCTTCCAATCCACAAACACGGTATGTTTCTCCATCTGTTTGTGTCCTCTTTGATTTCTTTCATCAGTGTTTTATAGTTTTCTATGTATAGGTCTTTTGTTTCTTTAGGTAGATATACTCCTAAGTATTTTATTCTTTTTAGAACCAGTCTATTTTGATTGCTGTAACTTCACATTATTGTCTGAAGTCTGGGAGGGTTATGCTTCCAGCTTTGTTCTTTTTCCTTAGAACTACTCTGGCAATTCTGGGCCTTTTGTAGTTGCCTATTAACTTTAGGATTATTAATTTTAATTCTGTGAAAAAAGTCACAGGTATTTTGATAGGAATCACATTAAATCTATAGATTGCTTTGGGTAGAATGGCAATTTTAAAGATATTAATTCTCCCAATTCAATAGCATGGGATATCTTTGTATCATTTTCTATTTCCTTTGCCTTATTTTCAGTTTCCTTTGTTAATTTTTTATAGTTTTCAGTGTGTGTGTCTTTCACATCCTTGGTTAGGTATATCATTTTTTTGACATGACTTAAATGGAATTGTTTCTTTTTTACTTTCTGTTTATTATATTTCATTTTTTGTTTAAAGAAATGTAAAAGATATTTTTATATGATCTTGTATCCTGCTACCTTACTGAATTCATTTATTAGTTTTATTAAGTTTTTGTGTAGAGTCTTTAGGGGTTTCTGCATAGGGTTTTAAATTATTTGCATGCAATGACAATTTTACATGTTCCCTTCCAGTTTGGGTCCATTTTATTTTATTTTTTTATTTTCTGATTTTTGTGGCTAAAACTTCCAATACGATATTGAATAAACTTGGGATTCTTGTCTGGTTCCAGACGGTTTCAGTTTTTCACTGTTAAGTGTTATACTGGCTGTGGATTTGTCATAAGTGGTATTATGCTGAGATATGTTCCCTCTATATCCATTTTGGTGAGAGTTTTTATCATGCTGAATGGTGTTTATGATGTTGAATTTTATCAAATGCTTTTTCTGCATCTATTGAGATAGTGCAGTTTTTGTCTTTTCTTTTGTAAATATGGTGTATCACATTGATTGATTTGCGTACGTTGAACCATCCTTGTGACCTGGGGATGACTCCAACTTGATTGTAGTATATCATCCATTTTAAATGCTGTTGGATTCAGTTTGCTAATATTTTGTTGAGGGTTTTTGTATCCATATTCATCAAAGCTATTGGCTTGTAGCTTTCTTTACTGTAGGGTCTTTGTCTAGTTTTGGTAACAGGGGGATAGTGGCCACATAGAGTGACGTTGGGAGCATTCCTTCCTTTTCAGTGTTTCTTGTTATGTTCCTTGTTATGCTGAGGTCCATTCCTTTTATACTCTGTTTGATGAGTTGTTGTTCAGTCGTGCAGTCACGTCCGACTCTTTCCGACCCCATGAACTGCCACACGCTGAGCTTCCCTGTCCTTCACCATCTCGTGGAGCCTGCTCGAACTCAATTCCATTGAGTCAGTGATGCCATCCAACCATCTCATCCTCTATTGTCCCCTTCTCCTTCTGCCTTCAATCTTTCCAAGCATCAGGGTCTTTTCTAATGTCAGCTCTTCACATCAGGTGGCCAAAATATTGGAGCTTCAGCTTTAGCATCAGTCCTTCCAATAAATATTCAGGCTTGATTTCCTTTATGATGTACTGGTTGGATCTCCTTGCAGTCCAAGGGACTCTCAAGAGTCTTCTCCAATACCACAGTTCCATAGCATCAATTCTTCGGTGTTCAATCTTCTTTACGATCCAATTCTCATATCCATACATGACCACTAAAAAACCATAGTTTTGACTAGACGCACCTTTATCAGCAATGTCTCTACTTTTTCACATGCTGTCTAGGTCTGTCATAGCTTTTCTTCCAAGGAGCAAGTGTCTTAATTTCATGGCTGCAGTTACCATCTGCAGCGATTCTGGAGCCCAAGAAAATAAAGTCTCTGATTGTTTCCATTGTTTCCCCATCTACTTGCCATGAAGTGATGGGACTGCATGCCATGATCTTAGTTTTTTGAATGCTGAGTTTTATGCCAGCTTTTTCACTCTCCTCTTTCACTTTCAACAGACTCTTCAGTTCCTCTTAGCTTTGTGCCATAAGGGTGGTGTCATATGCACATCTGAGGTTATTGATATTTCTCCTGGCATTGTTGATTCCAACTTGTGCTTCATCCAGCCTTGCATTTCGCATGATGTACTCTGCATATAAGTTAAATAAGCAGGGTGACGATATACAGCCTTGATGTACTTCTATTTTAATTTTGAACCAGTCCATGTTCCATGTCCAGTTCTAACTGTTTCTTTTTGACCTGCATACAGGTTTCTCAGGTAGCAGGTAAGGTGGTCTGGTATTCCTATCTCTTTAAGAATTTCCCACAGTTTGTTGTGTTTACACAGTCAAAGGCTTTGGCGTAGCCAATGAAGTAGAAGTAGATGTTTTTATGGAATTCTCTTGCTTTTTCTGTGATCCAGTGGATGCTGGCAGTTTGATCTCTGTTTGATAAGAGTATTTTTAAAATCATGAATAGATGCTATATTTTGTCAAATGCTTTTTCTGCATCTGTTGAGAGGATCGTGTGATTTTTATCCATTCCTTTGTTAACATGGTATGTTACATTGATTGATTTGTGTATGTTAAGCTATTCTTGTGACCCTGTAATAAATCGAACTTGTTCATGGTGTTTGATTCTTTCATAAATTGTTGGATTCAGTTTGTTAATTTTTGTTGAAAATTTTTGCATCCTTTTTCATCCAAGGTATTGGTCTGTATTTTTTTTTTTTTTTTGGTAGTGTCTTCACCTGTGAGCCTCTGGGTAATAGTGACCTTGTAGGATGAATCTGAAAGTGTTCTCCCCAATTCAGTTATTTGTAATAGGTTATGAAAGATTGTTATTAGTTCTTTTTTATATGTTTGATAGAATTCCCCTATGATGCTATCCGGTCTGGGACTTTTGGTGGGAGTTTTCTTACAAATTCAATTTTACTACTAGTAATCAGTTTGTTCAGATTGTCTATTTCTTTTTGATTCAGTCTTGGCAGGTTATACGTTTCTCAAAATTTTTATTTCTTCTAAGCTGTCCCATTTGTTGGTGTATAGCTTCACAGTATTTGCTTAAGATTTTTTTTTAAAAATATATCTTTTATATATAACTGGTCCCCAATATACGACTGAGTGACTGGACAATAAGCACACGAATGAGTTCCACATGAAGCGGGCATTGCATGTCCGATTGGCTTATAAATCCAGCAAAATTAACCTAGGTACCCAACTGACATAATCCGCTATATAGTATGGTACTTTTAGAGGTTTATAACACTTTTCACACAAATAATACAAAAAAGACAACACACACACACACACACACATTTTTACTCTTACAATATAGTAACTTGAAAGGTACCATAGACTACCAGCTACTTTACTGCCGCCTCTATGCTTGCTTTCAGACGTTGAGGGCTTAAAACAAAGATATTATACTACTGTACCCTATACAGTATTTTATAGTAAAGTACACTAAAGCCAACTTATAGAAGATGGAAGCATGTGGCAGTGTATGCCAGATACTTGAACTAACTTGCCTGATCAGACATACAAATGCATGTTTACATCTTTGAAGGTCTGCAACTTGAAAGTTTATATATAAGGGATTTACTGCATTTCTCCTCTTTCTTTCTTTTTTTTTTTACTAGTTCTTGTGTGATCTTTATTATTTCATTCCTTCTGCTGACTCTAAGCTTTATTATTTTCTTTTCTTTCTATTTTTTTTCCCACTATTTCTTATGTGGTGTTTATTATTTCATTCCTTCTGCTGACTTTACGCTTTATTATTCTATTACTAATTCTTTTAGGTGGTACATTAGATTTTTCCTTTTTCCTAAAGAAGGCCTATAATCTCTATGAAGGTTATACTCAGTTCATGATTATTAGAATATTGGTTGTATTCTATACACTGTACGATGTATCCGGTAGCTTATTTATTTTATAAATACTAGTTTCTACCTCTTAATTCCCTACCTTTGTCTTGCCCCCACTCTCTTCCCATCTGATAACTATCAGTTTGTTCTCTGAAACTGTTATTCTCTTTTTATTATTTTCATTCATTTGTTTTATTTTTTAGATTCCACATGTAAGTGATATCATATAGTATTTGTCTTTCTCTATCTGGCTTATTTCACTAAGTGCAATACTCTCCAAGTTCAATCACATTTTTGAAAATAAGCATACCTTCTAGGTCCCACCAAAATATCAGATTTATAAATCATGATATAATTTTCCCGCTATTTAGAAGCTGCTGTGTTAAATATATTTTAAAAAGTTTTAGAAGTTATCTTGTGAGTAAAAGAAGAAAATTTAAAAATCTATCTAGATGGCCTTCTGGGAGAGAATAGCTATTTCGAACTTATGCTGCATGAGGCACTTGTGCTTTGTTATTATAAAGCAGCAGTTATACATAGACTTATCAGCAGTCTCTTAGAAAACCATTATTTTAATCTATGAGCTCTTATTTATATATAGTAACCACAGGATTTCTGTTGTTTTATTTCAAAATTTTTTTTATTTGAATTTAAAAAAATTTATTTATTTTAATTGGAGGCTAATTACTTTACAATATTGTAGTGGCTTTCCAGCCTTTTCAATATGTCTTTTAATTTTCATGAGACCTACCTCATGAGATAACTGAGAACCTGAAACACTGAGACATTACTTCTTGACAAGTTGAGATGAAAGACTGAGGTCTTTCAACAGAACAGTTAAGCATTTCCCCTTTTCCAGGGGTCAGTAGAGGGGAAATATGAGATTTGTAACGCTACCATCTCATCTGAATCAGCAACGCATCGTCTTGTCTCTCTTCTGATTTTAGGAGCATCAAATCAATGATTAGGAGAGAAAATATCACAGAGATCACTTATTTTATACTGTTGGGATTCTCAGATTTCCCCAGAATCTTAGAAGTGCTCTTTGTCGTATCCCTAGTGATATACATTATGACCCTGACTTGGAACCTGTCCCTCCTCATCTTAATAAGAATGGACTCCCACTTCCACACGCCCATGTACTTCTTCCTCAGTAATTTGTCTTTCATGGATATCTGCTATGTGACTGCCACAGCCCCCAAGATGCTTTACGACTTCTTCCGGGAGCAGAAAGTTATCACCTATGTGGACTGTGTGATTCAGCATTTCGTATTCTCAACCATGGTGCTGAGTGAGTCTTGCCTCATGACCGCCATGGCTTATGACTGATACGCTGCCATTTGTAACCCACTCCTCTATTCCTCAATCATGTCATCCGCTCTCTGCGGTCGAATGGTGCTGGGATCTTACTTGGCTGGACTTTCTGCTTCTATGTCCCAATTGTGTGCAATGCTCCAGCTCCACTTCTGTGGGTCTAATGTCATCAACCACTTCTTCTGTAACATGACCCAGCTGTTAGTTCTGTCCTGCACCGATACGTTCTCTGCACAACTCTTTATTGCTTTATTGACAATGATCTTTGGGATAATAAATGTTTCCATTATCTTGATATCCTATGTCTACATTGGCATCTCCATCCTGAAGATCACTTCCGTGAAAGGCAGATCCAAAGCTTTCAACACTTGTGGTTCCCACCAGACCGCAGTGAGCCTCTTCTATACCTCAGGGATGTTTGTCTATTTGAGCTCCAGCTCTGGCAGTTCCTCCAGCTTTGACAGATTTGTATCGGTCTTCTACACAGTGATGATTCCCATGTTGAATCCTTTGATTTACAGTCTGAGAAACAAAGACATCAAAGATGCATTGAAGAGGTTGCAAAAGAAGAGCGGGTGTTGCTGAGGCCATAGACTGAGATTTCTGATGGATTTGTCTTTTTAGAATCACCTTCAGCCAGTCAGTTCAGTCATTCAGTAGTCTCCGACTCTTTGTGACCCCATGAATCGCACCACGCCAGGCCTCCCTGTCCATCACCAACTCCCAGAGTTCACTCAAATTCATGCCCATTGAGTCGGTGATGCCATCCAGCCATCTCATCCTCTGTCGTCCCCTTCTTCTCCTGCCACCAATCCCTACCAGCATCAGGGTCTTTTCCAATGAGTCAACTCTTCGAATGAGTTGGCCAAAGTACTGGAGTTTCAGCTTCAGCATCAGTCCATTCAATGAACACCCAGGACTGATCTCCTTTAGGATGAACTGATTGGATCTCTTTGCAGTTCAAGGGACTCTCATGAGTCTTTTCCAACACCACAGTTCAAAAGCATCAATTTTTCGGTGCTCAGCTTTCTTTATAGTCCAACTCTCACATCCATACATGACCACTGGAAAAACCATAGCCTTGACCAGACAGACCTTTGTTGGCAAAGTAATGTCTCTTTTTTCCCTAAACCCTCAATAATATTCACAAGAGAGGACTATAAAATTCCTGGCGCCTTTGACAAAGATGTCTTAATTTGATATGCAATATGCCAATATGGACCAACAGGTGACTTGTTGCCACATGAACATGATGTCTTTACATCCTGGAGATTCAAAGTTTTCATCCTCCATGAGGAGTGGCCTCAACATTTATTAATATATCTATAAGACTTGTGAAACGTTAAAGTTTAGAACCTTACTATTCTCTTTTGCTTCTGAGAGGGAGACCTGTTTAATCTCGGGCTTCTGACCCTGAAGGAGAGATAGTTGCCACAGACCTCAGGAGTGCGTAAACCTAGTCTCCCAAATATCCTGATGCATCGAAATCCAGACGTGGTGGTGGCCAAGGTTTGTTCTGTGTTTCTGATGACAATGTACACAGAGACAAGGTATACTATTGGCCTGCTTGGACTTCCTTGATGGCTCAGCTGGTGAACAGTCCGACTGCAATGCGGTAAACCTGGGCTCGATCCCTGGGTTGGGAAGATCCCCTGAAGAAAGGAACAGCAACCCATTCCAGTATTCTGGCCTGGAGAATTCCATGGACTGTACAGCCCATGGGGTCACAAAGAGTTGGACGTGATTTAGTGACTTTCACTTTACTTCGCTTCACTTCATCGGCCTGATTGTGCCTCCTCGGAAGACCAGTATGACATAACTTATGTTTGTATAAGTCCTTCTCAGGGACAATTACCCAATAAGCTTGGGAATATATCCTAGGCTCCACCACTGGAGCCTAGTGGAGGTGGCTAGTATCTCCTAGATACTAGATACAGTACCTAGTGGCTGTACCTAGTGGCTGTATCTAGATTATAGATACAGCCTATCTGTAATCTATAGAAGGTGGAGGTGGCTTGAATCATAAAGAGAAATGGAATAAAGCATGTGTTCCCTTTTGTGTCATTTACTGACAAGTTTCATGGTGTAATTTCTTGCCTCTAGTGTACAAAGGGGATTTCTGATGGGGATGATATTAAAAATCAGTGTCACAATCAATAGAGATTTCTAATATTGTAGGACTCAAATCTCTCTCTCCCATCAAATATAGAGAATTCACCCTAAGATGGCAGGCTTCCCAGGTGGTGCTAGTGATAAAGAATTTGCCTGCCAATGCAGGAAATGCAAGAGACACAGGTTTGATCCCTGAGTTGGGAACGAGAGAATCATTTCCTAGGTAGGTAGATGGGAAGTCTAGGGGTCTGCAAGGAGACAGAGGTCTGGAATATTCAAGAAGGAAGAAAAGACAAACTTTTTACTTTTTTCCCTCTACATTCTTTAGAATTATATAGCAAAAATGTATCCTGCCTGAACACAGTCTCTGGATTAAACCCTCTGGCGAATTCTGTTATCTTAAAACATAAATTATGGGAGTAGATCTGGTCTTTATAAGGATGTATCCTGCCTGAGGACAGTCTCTGGATCAAACCTTTTGTGTAATCCTGTTATCTTAAATAGTAAATTATGAGAGTAGGTCTGATGAGGTCTCTACAACCTCCAGACATTCTTTGGATTCATTGAAGAGTATAAAACTCCTTTGCTGACACTAGCAAGGGGTACTCTTCCTACCTCCTTCTGATGTCTATGTCAGAAGCTTTATCTCCTTTGTATTTTAATACAACTTTATCACACAAAAGCTCTGAGCTATCAAGCCTCATCTCTGGCCCCGAATTGAATTCTTCTCCTCCGGAGACCAAGAATCCCAGTGTCTTTGCCTGATTCAGCAACAACCTTTCAGGAAGATCCCTTGGAGTAGGAAGTGGCAACCCACTCCAGTACACTTGCCTGGAGAAATCACATGAGCAGAGGAGCCTGTGGGCTACAGTGCGTGGGACTGCAGAGTCAGAGGCAACTAAGTACATCCTTGTTGGACACAGACAGTGTGATCATGCTACCAAATCATTTCTGCTATTTCAAGCATCTGAACATGTTTGATATGATGAGAATTGTATGAGAATTCATGGACATAATAAAGTTACTAAATATTTCATACCGTAGAAGAAGAACAAATATGAAAAACTGGTATAAAGTCTTTTCTTTTATCTGTGTTCAACATTTGATGTCCCCAAAACTTGTGATTGTATGGTGTGGTATAATGGTTGGAGTAGAAAGGTTAGAGTTACTTTAATGCTGATATTTGCCAGGAAACCTTAAGGTGCAAAAGAGGAAAAAGATTTAAGATAGGCAGTGTTCTTAACTCTGGCCAATTTTCATCTTCAGTAGGAGGATGTAAGTTTGTGGTCCTTGTGATCTGTTTAAAAATAAGAACAAGATGGGTACTGACTGTTGACTTGCCAGATTTCCCAGACTTCAAGAAACTGAAATAAAGTACACATTACTCCCGGCAGTAAGAAGCCTTTGCCCCACAGTGAGAGAGTCGCCCCCGCTCACGGCAACTGAAAAAGCCCAAGTGCAGCAACAAAGATCCAGAATAGTCAAATACATAAATTTCTAAAAAATAAATAAATATTACAATTCAGTGAGTTTGACAAATGTATCAGTTTAGTTCAGTTCAGTGTCTCAGTCATGTCCAACTCTTTGTGATCCCATGGACTGCAACACTCCAGGCCTCCCTGTCCATCACCAACTCCTGGAGTGTACTCAAAGTCATGCTCATTGTGTCAGTGATGCCAAACATCCAACTCATCCTCTGTCGTCCCCTTCTCCTCCCACCTTCAATCTTTCCCAGCAGCAGGGTCTTTTCAAATGGGTCATTTCATCACATCAGGTGACCAGAGTATTGGAGTTTCAGCTTCAAGAATGAATATTCAGGACTGATTTCCTTTAGGTTGGACTGGTTGGATCTCCCCGCAGTTCAAGGGACTCTGAAGAGTCTGCTCCAATACCACAGCTCAAAAGCATGAATTCTTTATAGTCCAACTCTCACATCCAGACATGCCTACTGGAAAAGCTATAGCTTTGACTAGACAGATCTTTGTTGGCAAAGTAATGTCTCTGGTTTTCAATACACTGTCCATGTTGGTCATAACTTTTCTTCCAAGCAGTAAGCATCTTTTAATTCATGGCTGTAGTCACCATCTGCAGTGATATTGGAGCCCCCCAAAATAAAGTCTGTCACTGTTTACCCATCTATGTGCCATGAAGTGATGGGACCGGATGCCATGATCTTAGTTTTCTGAATGCTGAGCTTTAAGCCAACTTTCCCCTCTCCTATTCACTTTCATCAAGAGCCTCTTTAGTTTTTCACATTCTGCCACAATGTTGGTGTCATCTGTATATCTGAGATTATTGATGTTTCTCCTGGCAATCTTGATTCCAGCTTGTGCTTCATCCAGCCCAGCATTTCTCATAATATGTTTTGCATATAAGTTAAATAAGCAGGGTGACAATATACAGCCTTGAGATACTCCTTTTCTGATTTGGAACCAGTCTGTTCCATATCCGGATCTAACTATCATTTCTTGACTTGCATACAGATTTCTCAAGAGGCAGGTCAGGTGGTCTGGTGTTCCCATCACTTGAAGAATTTTCCACAGTTTGTTGTGATGCACACAGTCAAAGTCTTTGGCATAGTCAATAAAATAGAAGTAGATGTTTTTCTGGAAACTCTCTTGCTTTTTTGATAATCCAATGGACTTGACAATTTGGTCTCTGGTTCGTCTGCCTTTTCTAAAACCAGCTTGAACATCTAGAAGTTCATCGTTCAGGTTCTGTTGAATTCTCCTGGCTTGGAGAATTTTGAGCATTACTTTACCAGTGTATGAGATGAATGCAATTGTGTGGTAGTTTGAACATTTTTTGACATTGCCTTTCTTTGGGATTGGAATGAAAACTGACCTTTTCCAGTCCTGTGGCCACTTGTGAGTTTTCCAGATTTGCTGGCATATTGACTACAGCATTTTCACAGCATCAACTTTTAGGATTTGAAATAGTTCAACTGGAATTCCATCACCTCCACTAGCTGTGTTCATAGTGATGCTTCCTAAGACCCACTTGGCTTTGCATTCCAGGATGCCTGACTCTCAGTGAGCGATCACACCATCATGATTATCTGGATTGTGAAGATCTTTTTTGTATAGTTCTTCTGTGTATTCTTATCACCTCTTCTCACCTCTTCTGCTTCTGTTAGGTTCATACCATTTCTGTTCTTTACTGAGTCCATCTTTGCATGAAATGTTCTCTAATTTTCTTGAAGAGATCTCTAGTCTTTCCCATTCTATTGTTTTCTTCTGTTTCTTTGCACTGATCACTGGGGATGCCTTTCTTATCTCCCACTGCTATTCTTTGAAACTCTGCATTCAAGTGGGTATATCTTTACTTTTATCCTTTGCCTTTCACATCTCTTCTATTCTCAGCTATTTTTAAGGCCTCCTCAGAAAACCATTTTGCCTTTTTGCATTTCTTTTTCTTGGGGATGGTCTTGATCCCTGCCTCCTGTATAATGTCATGAACCTCCATCCATAGTTTCTCAGGCACTCTGTCTATCAGATCTAATCCCTTGAATCTATTTGTTATTCCACTGTATAGTCATAAAGGATTTGATTTAGGTGATACCTGAATGGTTTAGTGGTTTTCCCTACTTTCTGCAATTTAAGCCTGAATTTGGCAATAAGGAGTTCATGATCTGAGCCACAGTCAGCTCTGGTCTTGTTTGTGCTGACTGTATAGAGCTTCTCCATCTTTAACTGCAAGGAATATAGTCAATCTGATTTCGGTGTTGACCACCTGGTGATGTCCATGTGTAGAGTCTTCTCTTGTGTTGTTGGAAGAGGGTGTTTGCTATGGCCAGTGTGTTCTCTTGTCTAAATGCTATTAGTCTTTGCCCTGCTTCATTCTGTATTCCAAGGCCAAATTTGCCCATTACTCCAGGTATTTCTTGACTTCTTACTTTTGCATTCCAGTTCACTATAATGGAAAAGACATCTTTTTTGGGTGTTAGTTCTAGAAGTTCTTGTAGGTCTGCATAGAATCCTTCAGCTTTAGTTTCTTCAGCATTACTGGTTGGGGCATAGACTTAGATTACCGTGATATTGAATGGTTTGCCTTGAAAATGAACAGAGATCATTCTGTCATTTTTGAGATTGCATCCAAGAACTGCATTTTGGACTCTTTTGTTGACATGATGGCTACTCTGTTTCTACTAAGGGATTCCTGCCCACAGTAGTAGATACAATGGTCATCTGAGTTCAATTCAGCCATTTCAGTCCATCTTAGTTCACTGATTCCTAAAATGTCGATGTTCACTCTTGCCATCTCTTGTTTGATCACTTCTAGTTTCCATTGATTCATGGACCTAACATTCCAGGTTCCTATGCAACATTGTTCTCTATAGCATTGGACTTTACTTCCATCACTAGTTACATCCACAACTAGATGCTGTTTTAGCTTTGACTCCATCCCTTCATTCTTTCTGGAGTTATTTCTCCACTTGTGTCTAGTAGCATATTGGTACCTACCGATCTGAGTTCATCTTTCAGTTTCCTATCTTTTTGCCTTTTCATGCTGTTCATGGGGTTCTCAAGGCAAGAATACTGAAGCGGTTTGCCATTCTCTTCTCCAGCGGACCACATTCTGTCAGACCTCTCCACCATGAACTGTCAGTCTTGGGTAGCCCTACATGGCATTACTTGATAGTTTCATTTAGGGTTAAGGTCAGGGTTAATTTCCCTTTTTCTTAGTCTAGGTAAAGCTTTGTCACTTTGCTATCCCTCTAAGAATTATCTTTGATTTCTATTAATTTTTCTATTGCTTTTCTTATCTTTATATAATTTATCTTGCTTTTAAAAATATCTTGTGTGAGTAAGCACACATACACACACATGAAAAGCTATTCTATGTAATAGCTACTATGGTCAGCTCCATGATAACACTGGGGTGACAATTCTGAGGCTTAGAGAGGTTAATTTGATGAAGATTATGAAATCTTCAAGTGGAAGAGATGATATGACTTAGATTTGCTGATGCCAATGCTCATGGTTGTAGCCACAATAATTCGTGGCCTTGTCATCTACTAATTTTTTGTGTTCCTTGTTGCTTTGATTTCCTCACTTATGCATAGAAAATGGCAACTTGACTGCCTCACAGGGCTGCTCTGGTGATTGATTCAGTTAAGGCAATTGAAAAAAGATATGCATGCATATATCTAAAATAAAATGCTTTGTAAACAGAAAGCCCACATGTTTGTTTCTTTCCATGCAATTTTACCAACTGGCTATGTTATCTTGAGCAAATCACTGAGCTGCACTGGTTTCAGGTCCTCACCTGGAAATTGAATGCATTGAACCAAATAATCCTAGGTCCAGGGATCTCCAGCTCTAATGACTGCAAGTTCATTAAAAGAAAAGTTAAAATCATAAAATCATAATTGGACTATTGGGAAGTGGGGAATGGATCCAGAAGGGACAGAGTAAATTTGAGCATGAAATTAGCAGGAACAAGAACTCCGTGACAACCATGACCCCAGAGAGCAAGTGCCTGGAGAGTTTTCTTTCCTTACTTGTCTTTTACCTTTCACCTCTGCCGTAATTAACACATTTAAGGGTATCCCCCATGTGGTATTCTCTCTGGCTGTGAGTGAACTGCCAGCTCATGGACAAAAGGTTCCATCTTTGACTGCAATAGGACCCACCTGAAAATTTTGGGGGGATAGAAATAGACGATTTCAATCTTTGGCAAGAGCTCTGTCTTTCTGGGGGATATGGGTCAAGGTGAGAAAGCAAGATATATAGAGAAGAGTGGATTTTGTGCTATCTCTATATTTATGTGGTATGTCCTCTTCTAGGAGGACCTTCAGAGAGAAAGGTTTTTAGTCCTGTTGCTTTCTTTCTTGAATTATTCCCCCTCCTGCAGGTCCATGACCTCCTCCTAAGCTCACCCTCAGGTTCCCTTTCTCCTCACCCAAATTCTCTGACCTTCAGTGACAAGGATAATCTCTAACTTAAAATTTCAGGTCTCACTCTGTAGTGAGAGACAACTGTTGAGATCTAGTTCTGCAGTTTCCCAAGGATATAATTTTGAATTCTGTTACCTTCTCTTTTTCACTGGTAAAATAGGGGTAATAAGATCATTGAGACTCAAATGAAATGATGCCTGTGAAGCCTAACACATTGTGCAGGCTAACTGAGTGCTGAAGTTAACTAATAACTCACTGAATTCCAGGGGCCTTTCCTAAGCTCAAAAATTCTTGCCTGGGTTTCCCAGCTTTATCCATCCCAAGGACCCTTTAAATTTATGCATGCTGAGAATGGTTGTAAAAAATAATGATGAATATGAATTCCACTTCAATATATACCTTCCATTCATTATTTCTGTGTAACAAAAGCCCAGCTGGTCATGCCATAGTGATATGAAAAAGTCAAGCAGAATTCCACTGGGCGTTTAAAATACTTTAAGTCGCTCTCCACTATTATTTTGAACAATTTGGGAGTCTGGAGATCAGAACTTGGATGAAACAGACATCAGAGATTCCCCACTGGAAGTACAGGTAGTGTTGGTTTAAATGTCACTTTTAGGCTTCTCTTTCTTACATTGTCCTTCTTTATCCAGCAACATTCTTGGCTTTCTTAACCTGACTTTGTACTCTGCACAATCTGGCAAATGACCATGCCCTTAGTAGATAATGTTTGGAAAAAGTTTTCATAAGCTATATCTCCCTAGTTAAAATCTCCAACCAATATTTACATCAGTCTCCTTTTCTGGTACAAACCATCTTGAAAGTTAGTGAACACATACAGAAGATTCATTAGAAGAGAGTGGCTATATTCACAGTATATTTGCTTTTCCTGTGGTTTACCAAATTTTAACAACATAAATTTTTAGGATAAATTTTATCAGGGATAAGTGAAACCATGCACAGCTCTTTGTTCTTTCCTGGCTGTGATGGGTTACATAGGTGACTTGAGTTGAGGCTGAGTCTGTTTCTATACTGTGTTGGGAAGAGGAAAGATTTCACTGTGAGTGATTGGTCAAAAGCTTGACTTACTTTCGCTGAACTGATTAAGTATGTTGATATCCTGGGAATGTGGGTGAGAGTTTATATTTTCAAAACATTTTCTTTGAATCTTACACATCTTGGACAAAATAGCTGAGAATTATGTTGGCAGTACTCTATTATAAGAGTAAACAGAAAGATTTTAAAGTTCATAAAATTATAAATTGAGATGAAACAAATGTATTTTGAGTTTCATATGCAGAAATGGGTAAAAGAATGCTTTCTTAATGTATCCAGCATATATTTCTTGAGTAACACAAATATTAGTATATGAGATGCTTACAGTAATACCTCTCCACTAGTCTAAATACTGTCCATAGTGAACATCACAAGTCTCACTCTACTTGGTGGAACATAAAAAGCAGACATCAGAGCTTGCAATTTTGCTGATTGGGAAATAATGCAATATTGAAACAAATACAATCACTTATTAACAACATTCTAGAGTCGAGGTTCAGAAACCATTTAATTCAGGAAATATTTTTATGAAGAACTCCTTGCTACTTCAGGATTAGTCCTGCCGTGTTTTTACCTTCATGGTAAGGAATGAACACGGAAATGACAACCGCTGGCATTTACTCATCTCTTACTGTTTGAGCGCTTTATGTCAGTCAGTCCCTGCTAGAACCCAATGAGGTGGTAAAGGATTGTTAGCCCCATTTACAGATGAGGCAACTGGGAGGTTAATAACTAGCTAAGTGTTGCACAGCCAGTAGGTGAAAGTCAGGAAAATCTATTGTCTCTGACCTTCTTCCTCATTCTCTCTGTTG
Organism: Muntiacus reevesi; assembly: GCF_963930625.1. Taxonomy (NCBI): domain Eukaryota; kingdom Metazoa; phylum Chordata; class Mammalia; order Artiodactyla; family Cervidae; genus Muntiacus; species Muntiacus reevesi. The sequence goes on from NC_089257.1 coordinate 1,532,490, forward strand.
TTTTTCCTCTCCCTGTCTCTCTGTCTCCCTTTGCTATTGATTAAAGATGCATATTTCTTAGTAACTTGTTCTTTTTACAAAATACAGGAGTTGCAGAAAGCTGAAAGACACTGTACAATCAAAGGAGAAATTGAAAACCATACCATTCATTATTTTGGCCTTGATAGAGAGAGACATGAGAGAGAGAGAGATTAGCTAAAGCACATGTCTTTTGTCTTGATGGTGATGTTGTCCCATAGTAAATCTTTTAGGCATTCTAACCCAAACTCTTTTTCATTGTTTTCCCTCCTGCTTTGTTGAGTGTGCTGTTAAAAGTCTCTATTGATTTCTTCAGCTCTAGGATTTCTGTGTTTTTTTTTTTAATGGTTTCTCTTTCTTTGTTTAACACATTTTGTTCATTTTGCTAATAGATTGTTTTTTTAATTTCATCCGGTTGTCTGTTTATGGGTTTTATATTTCACCAAACTTTTTAAAGAGAATTATGCTGAGTTCTTTGTCAGACCACTTATAGATCTTTATTCCTTTAGTGAAAGTCACCCAGTCACGTCTGACTCTTTGCAACACTATGGGCCTTACAGTTCAGGGAATTCTCCAGGCCAGAATACTGGAATGGGTAGCTATTCCCTTCTCCAAGGGATCTTCCCAACCCAGGGATCGAACCCAGGTCTCCCACATTGCAGGTATATTCTTTACCTGTGCATTCTTATAAAGCTACTATTAAAGCTTTATAAGTTTCCTTTATTGGTGTCATATTTACCTAATTTTTCATGATCCTTGATTCCTTTGTTACTGTCTGCACTTTTGATCTCTACTTCCAGATTTTCCAGGCTTGCTTTAGTTGATACCGCCCTTCCCGAGTCTGCTTAGCTTGGAGTTCTAGATAGATCATCTGGCAGTGACCTTGATCAATTGGGCTAGCTATCAAAGAATGGGTTGGATGAAGCACAAGCTGGAATCAGGATTGCCAGGAGAGAAATAAATAACCTCAGATAAGCAGATGACACCAACCTTATGGCAGAAAGTGAAGAATTAAAGAGCCTCTTGATGAAAGTGAAAGACAAGTGTGAAAAAGTTGGATTAAAACTCAACATTCAGAAAACTAAGATCATGGCATCCGATCCCATCACTTCATGGCAAATAGATGGGGAAACAATGGAAACAGTCACAGACTTTATTTCTGGGGACTCCAAAATCACTGCAGATGGTGACTGCAGCCATGAAATTAAAAGGCACTTGCTCCTTGGAAGAAAATTGATGAGCAACCTAGACAGCATATTAAAAAGCAGAGACATTACTTTGCCAACAAAGGTTTGTCTAGTCAAATCCATGGATTTTCCAGTGGTCACGTATGTATGTGAGAGTTGGACTATAGAGAAAGATGAGTACTGAAGAATTGATGCCTTTGAACTGTGGTGTTGGAGAAGACTCCTGCAAGTCCCTTGGACAGTAAGGAGATCCAACGAATCCATCCTAAAGGAAATCAGTACTGAATATTCATTGGAACGACTGATGTTGAAGCTGAAACGCCAATACTTGGCCACCTGATTCGAAGAACTGACTCATTTGGAAAGACCCTGATGCTGGGAAAGATTGAGGGCAGGAGGAAAAGGGGATGACAGAGGAAGAGATGGTTGGATGGCATCACTGACTCGATGGATGTGAGATTGGGTGGACTCTGGGAGTTGCTGATGGACAGGGAACCCTGACGTGTTGCAGTGTGTGGGGTTGCAAAGCGTCAGACACGACTGAGCAACTGAAGTGATGGTGATGCTGATCAAAGACTGTTTTGGGGTGAGGACATTGCCCAGGCTATGAGGCTTTGGTGCAGATGCTGCTGGCTGGGAATAGCTGAGATGACTGCTGCCTTGGTTTCTTGGCCAAGAGTAGCATTAGGACAGCTTCTCTTCTTACCTGGACTCTCAGGCCAGTCTTCTGAGCTGAGCAGGACTGAGTACTCTGTCCAGCAGGACATAGGGCTGGGATTCAACTTCACAACCTGGTCAGGGCTGCAGAATGTGCTCTGAGGCTGTCGTTACCCACTCACTGGGGACTCAAGTCAGAAGAACTGTACCCTGAGTTCCTTGGCCACATGGGGCACAGCTTGGCTCTGCAGAGAGGCAGAGGGGTCAGGCTCTCTGCTCACACACTGCTTCAAGCAGGGCTGTGGGGCTGGCTACGCAGTTTCCCAGGTGCTTTGGTTAGTTCTCCTGGACGGTGGGGCTGAAAGTTGTGTTCAGCAGCGGTTAGGGCTACACATCATCCTTCTGGCCTGGACACGACCACAGAACAGGCCGAAGACTGGCAAGGCTCCTTGTTCGGGAAACAAATTGGGCAGAACTGCACACAAAGTCCCCTGGCCAGATGGAGTCATGCAAATGGGCAGAGCGCCTGTCTGGACACTCCACACGTGCCCCTGGGTGATGGAATTTTCTCAGTGTTCTACCATGCTTGAATAACCTCAGTAGTAGATGGGGTTATGGATCGTAGTTGCAGGAGAAGAGGCTCACAGGATGGCAAGGCTCATTTTTTGGGGTCCCAAATCATGCAAAACTGCTGAAACTCAGTTTGCCAAGATCCAAGCCCTGACTGTTCCAAGGCCTGTCTCTCTTTCTTGCTGTGGCATTCTCAGTGTTCACACCCCACAGATTCCCGCTTGGTTTCTAGGACGTGAGAGCAGAGTGGGTCTTCCTAAGACGTGACTCGTAATGCCGGGGGAGCTGGAGGTCTACACTGAGCTCTCTCTCTTTTCCATAAAGAAACTGCAGCCCGAGAAGGGTCCTCTTGGTGTAGCTAGGGGAGGGGCAATGCAGTCAAATATGTCTGCTCCTCCACCCTCCTAATGCGGTCTTTCTCCATCTCTCTAGTTCACAGGGACGCTTCAGCCTCATCCCTGCACTTTAGGATTTTTCATTGGTACCGTGTCTACGAATAACTGCTAATTGTTTTTCTGGTGGGGCTTCCCTGGTCGCTCAGCTGGGAAAGAATCCACCTGCAATGCAGGAGACCCTGGTTCGATTCCTGGGACAGGAAGTTCCTCTGGAGAAGGGATAGGCTACCCACTCCAGTATTATGGCTTGCAGAATTCCACAGACAGAGGAGCCTAGCAGGCTATAGTCCAGGGGGTCACAGAGAATCAGACATGGCTGAGAAACTTTCACTTTTCTTTCTTCTGGTGAGGGGAACTGAAGTCAGGCATGACCTATGTTGTCATCTTGCTTATGTCACTGAGAACTATATCTTTAAGTTGGAACTTTAACCACAGCCCTAATCATTTCCTTGTTCAGTTGCTCAGTTGTGTCTGATTCTTTGTGACCCCATGGACTGCAGCACGCCAGGCTTCCCTGTCCTGCACTATCTCCTGGCATTTGCTCAGAGTCATGTCCAAGGAACTGATGGTGCCTACCATGCAGAATGTTCGAATATTAGGACAATAATTGGGGCTAGTAGTGAGTTGTACTAGGCTCCCTTTAGAACAGTTTGTACACGGCTTCCCTAAGAAGATTTATTTCATAACTATTGGGCACACATGCTGTGCTCTACAAAAGTATATCGTGAATATAAATTAAGGTAAATCTCCAGATTATTTTGGAGATGATGTATTGAATACATATGTATAAAATTGAGGTGTTGTTATAAACAAGGTAATTTTTTATGGGTAAAGACAAAATTCTTGAAAACCCATCTGGGTGACCATCATGGGAAGAAGGACTAGTTCTAATTTATCCCAAAATGATGCTGCTTATCCTTTTATTATTATAAAGCAACAGTTATACATATTAAATCATCAGAGGTCTTTAAAATCATCGTTGTTTTAACCAAAGGTCTCTTCGTGATATAAAAGCACAGAATTTCAATTGCTCTGGCAGAGATAGACTTTGCTTTATTTCAAAGTTTCAGTCAATTTAAAAATATGCCTTTTAATTTTTGTGAGACCTCATAAAATAATTGGGCTTCCCTCGTGGCTCATCTGGTAAAGAATCTGCCTGTAAAACAGAGGTACCAGTTCAATTCCTGGGTTGGGAAGATCTGCTGGAGAAATGATAGGCTACCCAATCCAGTCTTGTTAGGCTTCCCTGGTGGCTCAGTTGGTAAAGGATCCGCTTGCAACGCGGGAGACCTGGGTTCAATCCCTGGGTTGGGAAGATCGCCTGGAGAAGGGAAAGGCTACTCACTCCAGTATTCTGGCCTGGAGCATTCCATGGACTCTATAGTCCATGGAACACTGAGAAGGCACTTCTTGACAATTCAAGATGAAAAGCTGGGGTCTTTCCCTAGGACCCTGGAGCATTTCCACTTTTCCAGTGCTCAGTGGGGGAAAATATGTTGTATATGAGACGTGTAATGCTACCATGTCACGAGTAGGCAATGTATCCTCTGGTCATTTTTCTGATTTTAGGAGTGTCAAGCCAATGATTGGAGGAGGCAATATCACAGAGATCACTTATTTTATCCTCTTGGGATTCTCAGATTTTCCCAGAGTCATCGCAGTACTTTTTGCTGTATTCCTGGTGATATACATTTTGACCCTGACGTGTAACCTGTCGCTCATCATCTTAATAGGAATAGACTCCCACCTCCACACCGCCATGTATTTCTTCCTCAGTAACCTGTCCTTCATGGACATCTGCTACGTGACTGCCACAGTCCCCAAGATGCTTTACGACTCCTTCCGGGAACAGAAAATTATCACCTATGTGGACTGTGTGATTCAGAATTTCGTATTCTCAACCATGGGGTTGAGTGAGTCTTGCCTCATGACTGCCATGGCTTATGACCGATATGTTGCCATTTGTAACCCACTCCTCTATTCCTCAATCATGTCGCCCGCTCTCTGTGGTCGGATGGTGCTGGGATCCTACTTGGCTGGACTCTCTGGTTCTATATCCTATTTGTGTTTCTTGTCGAAGTTCCAGTTCTGTGGGCCTAATGTCATCAACCACTTCTTCTGTGACATGCCCCAGCTGTTAGTTCTGTCCTGCACTGACACGTTCTCTGCACAACTCTTTACTGCTTTATCGACAATGATCTTTGGGATACTAAATGTTTCCATTATCTTGATATCCTATGTCTACATTGGCATCTCCATCTTGAAGATCACTTCCGTGAAAGGCAGATCCAAAGCTTTCAAAACCTGTGCTTCCCACCTGACTGCAGTGAGCCTCTTCTATACCTCAGGGATATTTGTCTATCTGAGCTCCAGCTCCGGTGGTTCTTCCAGCTTCGACAGATTCGCATCGGTCTTCTACACGGTGATGATTCCCATGCTGAATCCTTTGATTTACAGTCTGAGAAACAAAGACATCAAAGATGCCTTGAAGAGGTTGCAAAAGATGAGAGCGTGTCGCTGAGGCCATAGACTGAGATTTCTGATGGATTTGTCTTTTTAGAATCATCTTAACCCTCAACAATATTCACAAGAGAGGACTATAAAATTCCTGACGCCTTTGACAAAGACGGCTTAATTTGAAAAGCCATATGCCAGTATGGACCAACAGCTGACTTGTTGCCACATGAACACGATATCTATGTCCTGGAGATTCATAGTTTTCATTCTCCATGAGATGTGGCATCAACATTTATTAATATATCTGTAAGTATTTGTGAAATGTTAAGGTTTAGAACCTTGCTATTCCTCTTTTGCTTCTCAGTGGGAGCCCTGTTCAATCTCGGGCTTCTGACCCTGAAGCAGAGACAGCTGACACAGACCTCAGGAGTGCGTAAACCTTGTCTCCCAAATATCATGACACAGCGCAATCCAGATGTGGTGGTGGCCAAGGTTTGTTCTGTGTTTCTGATGACAATGTACGCAGAGACAAGGTATACTATTGGCCTGCTTGGACTTCCTTGGTGGCTCAGCTGGTGAACAGTCCGACTGCAATGCGGGAAACCTGGTTCGATACCTGGGTTGGGAAGATCCCCTGAAGAAAGGAACATCTACCCACTCCAGTATTCTGGCCTGGAGAATTCCATGGACTGTACAGCCCATGGGGTCATGAAGAGTTGGACATGATTGAATGACTTTTACTTTACTTTGCTTCACTTCATCGGCCTGATTGTGCCTCCTGGGAAGACCAGTTTGACACAGCTTATATTTGTGTAAGTTCTTCTCAGGGAGAATTACCCCATAAGCTTGGGAATATATCCTAGGCTCCACCACTGTAATCTATTGAAGGCGGAGGTGGCTTGAATGAGAAAGAGGAACGGAATGAAGCATGTGTTTCCTTCTGTACCATTTACTGACAAGTTTCAAGATGTAATTTCTTGCCTCTAGTGTACAAAGGGGATTTCTGGTGGGGATGATATTAAAAATCAATGTCACAATCAATAGAAATTTCTAATATTGTATGACTCAAATCTCTCTCTCCCATCAAATTTGGAAAAATCACTCTAAGATGGAAGGCTTCCCAAGTGGTGCTAGTGATAAAGAATCTGCCTGCCAATGAAGGAAATGCAAGAGATGCAGGTTTGATCCCTGGGTTGGGATGAGAGAGTCATTTCCTAGGCAGGGCGATAAGAAGTCTAGGGGTCCCCAAGGAGAGAGAGGTCTGGAATACTCAAGAAGGAAGAAAGGACATAGTTTTTACATTTTTCCCTCTACATTCCTTAGGATTATATAACAATAATGTATCCTGCCTGAGCACAGTCTCTGGATTAAGCCCTCTGGCTGATTCTGTTTTCTTAAAACATAAATTATGGGAGTAGATCTGGCCTTTACAAGGATGCATCCTCACTGAGGACAGTCTCTGGATTAAATCTTTTGGCTAATTCCGTTATCATAAAATATAGATTATGGAAATATATGTGGTGAAGACTTTACAACCTCCAGACATTCTTTGGATTCATTGAAGAGTATATAACTCCTTTGCTGGCACTAGCAAGGGGGTAGTCTTCCTACCCCCTTTTGATGTCTGTGTCAGAAGCTTTATCTCCTTTATACTTTAATACAACTTTATTACACAAAAGATCTGAGCGGTCAAGCCTGATCTCTGGCCCTGGATTGAATTCTTCTCTTCCGGACACCAAGTACCCCGGTGTCTTTGCCTGATTCATGAAGCAACAATCTTTCAGAAAGATCCCTTGGAGTAGGAAGTGGCAACCCACTCCAGTACACTTGCCTAGAGATATCACATGAGCAGAGGAGCCTGTAAGCTACAGTGCATGGGACTGCAGAGTCAGAGGCAACTAAGTACATCCTTGTTGGACACAGACAGTGTGATCATGCTACCAAATCATTTCTGCTATTTCAGGCATCTGAACATGTTTGATGTGATGAGAATTGTATGAGAATTCATGTACATAATAAAGTTACTAAATATTTCACACCGTAGAAGAAGAACAAATATGAAAAACTGGTATAAAGTCTTTTCTTTTATCTGTGTTCAACATTTGATGTCCCCAAAACTTGTGATTGTATGGTGTGGTATAATGGATGGAATAGAAAGGTTAGAGTTACTTTAATGCTGATATTTGCCAGGAAACCTTAAGGTGCAAAAGAGGAAAAAGATTTAAGATAGGCAGGGTTCTTAACTCTGGCCAATTTTCATCTTCAGTAGGAGGATGTAAGTTTGTGGTCCTTGTGATCTGTTTAAAAATAAGAACAAGATGGGTACTGACTGTTGACTTGCCAGATTTCCGACTTCAAGAAACTGATATAAAGTACATATTTCTCCCGGCAATAAGAAGCCTGTGCCCCAGAGTGAGAGATCTGCCCCCGCTCACGGCAACTGAAAAAGCCCAAGTGCAGCAACAAAGATCCAGAATAGTCAAATACATAAATTTCTAAAAAATAAATAAAAATTACAATTCAGTGAGTTTGTCAAATGCATCTGTTCAGTTCAGTTTCTCAGTCATGTCCAACTCTCTGTGACCCCATGGACTGCAACACTCCAGGTCTCCCTGTCCATCACCAACTCCTGGAGTGTACTCAAAGTCATGCTCATTGTGTCAGTGATGCCAAACATCCAACTCATCCTCTGTTGTCCCCTTCTCCTCCCGCCTTCAATCTTTCCCAGCAGCAGGGTCTTTTCAAATGGGTCATTTCATCACATCAGGTGACCAGAGTATTGGAATTTCAGCTTCAAGAATGAATATTCAGGACTGATTTCCTTTAGGTTGGACTGGTTGGATCTCCCCGCATTTCAAGGGACTCTGAAGAGTCTATTCCAAACCACAGCTCAAAAGCATCACTTCTTCATAGTCCGACTCTCACATCCAGACATGACTACTGGAAAAGCCATAGCTCTGACTAGACAGATCATTGCTGGCAAAATAATGTCTCTGCTTTTCAATACACTGTCCAGGTTGATCATAACTTTTCTTCTAAGCAGTAAGCATCTTTAAATTCATGGCTGTAGTCACCATCTGCAGTGATACTGGAGCCCCCCAAAATAAAGTCTGTCACTGTTTCCCCATCTATTTCCCATGAAGTGATGGGACCGGATGTCATGATCTTGACATGTTTTCTGAATGTTGAGCTTTAAGTCAACTTTTTCAGTCTTCTCTTTCACATTTATCAAGAGGCTCTCTAGTTCTTCTTCACTTTCTGCCATAATGTTGGTGCCATCTGCATATCTGAGGTTATTGATATTTCTTCCAACAATCTTGATTTCAGCTTGTGCTTCCTCCAGCCCAGCATTTCTCATAATGTGTTCTGCATATAAGTTAAATAAGCAGAGTGACAATATGCAGCCTTGATGAGCTCCTTTTCCTATTTGGAATCTGTCTGTTGTTTCTTGTCCAGTTTGAACTGTTGCTTCCTGACCTGCATACAGATTTCTCAAGAGGCAGATCAGGTGGTCTGATATTCCCATCTCTTTCAGAATGTTCCACAGTTTATTGTTTTCTACACAGTCAAAGTGTTTGGCATAGTCAATAAAGCAGAAGTAGATGTTTTTCTGGAACTCTCTTGCTTTTTCAATGAGCCAGCATATGTTGGCAATTTGATCTCTGGTTCCTCTGCCTTTTCTAAACTAGCTTGAACATCTTGTAGTTCAGGGTTCACGTACTGTTGAAGCCTGGCTTGGAGAATTTGAGCATTACTTTGCTAGCGTGTGAAATGAGTGCAGTTGTGTGGTAGTTTGAGCATTCTTTGTGTTTGCCTTTCTTAGGGATTGGAATGAAAACTGACCTTTTCCAGTCCTGTGGCCACTGCTGAGTTTTCCATATTTCCTGGCATATTGAGTGCAGCACCTTGACATCATCATGTTTTAGGATTGGAAATAGCTCAACTGGAATTCCATCACCTCCACTAGCTTTGTTTGTAGTGATGCTTCCTAAGGTCCACTTGACTTCAGATTCCAGGATGTCAGGCTCTGGGTGAGTGATCATACCATCGTGATTGTCTGGGTCATGAAGATCTTTTTTGTACAGTTCTTCTGTGTATTCTTGCCACCTCTTCTTAATATCTTCTGCTTCTCTTAGGTCCATACCATTTCTGTACTTTATCGAGCCCATCGTTGCATGAAATGTTCCCTTGGTACCTCTAATTTTCTTGAAGAGACCCCTCATCTTTCCCATTCTATTGTTTTCCTCTATTTCTTTGCATTGATCACTGAGGAAGGTTTTCTGATCTTTCCTTGCTATTCTTTGTAACTCTGCATTAAAAAAAAAAAAAAAAGGAACTCTGCATTCAAATGGCTATATCTTTCCTTTTCCCCTTTGCTTTTCACTTCTTTTCTTTTCACAGGTATTTGTAAGGACTCCTCAGACAGCCATTTTGCTTTTTTGTGCATTTCTCTCTCTTGGGGATGGTGTTGATTCCTGTCTCCTGTGTTGATTCCTGTCTCCTGTACAATGTCACGAACCTCTGTCCATAGTTCATCAGGCACTCTGTCTATCAGATCTAGTCCCTTAAATCTATTTCTCACCTCCACTGTATAGTCATAAGGGATTTGATTTAGGTCATTCCTGAATGGTCCAGTGGTTTTCCCCACTTCCTTCAACTTTCACCATATTAGAGAGCTGATTTTCCTAATTAGGTCTATTTCTGATCTTCCTATATTTGTAAAATCTGGAATGAGGAAACGTCACATTAATACAATTAATGGACACATGCTAACGATGTCCATTTACTGTCTTTTGTCCCCTACAAAAGAATTACAGTATATCTTCAAGAGAATTTTCTAATTAAGGGTGTAGATTATACATGAAAGGCACAGGTTAACTTGACTTTGATGATTCAAGCTTGTATAGCTATTCAGCTGCAAGACTGAAAAATATGAAGAGTACTTTTATTTGTAGAACGAAAGCATCTGCTTCTCTCATGTTTTTCTCAGCAGATGCCACCGATCAGGTCCATGGAAGGGGACAGAAATCACACCTCTGTGGTCATGTCTGTTCTCCTGGGAATCTCAGATGACAAAGAGTTGCAGCTGAATGTCTTTCCGATCTTCCTAGGGATGTACCTTGTGACCCTCATCTGTAACCTGGGTCTTCTCATCCTGATCAGCATGGACTCCCACCTCCATACACCTATGAATTTTTTTTTCAGTGTCCTATCTTTTATTGACATCAGCTATTCTTCTTCTATTACAACAAGGATGCTTTCAGATTTCTCCAACGTTGAAAAAGCTATTTCCTTTGTCGCCTGTGCCGCCCAGGACTTCGTTGCATCCTGCTGGGATCTGACCGAGTGCTGCCTTTGTTCCTCGTGGCCTGTGACAGGTCCGCTGCTGTGGGCAGCCCCTGCAGTACTCCGCCGTCATGGCTCCCGGCCTCTGCCAGAAGAAGGTTGCAGGGGCCTTTGGGAGTGGTTTCCTTGCTAGCTTAGTTCAAGCAGTCTCTTGCTTTAATCTCTGCTACTGTGGCCAAATCTCATCTGGCATTTCTTCTGTGACATACCCCAGATTATTTCCTTGTCTTGTTCCAATCCCTTCATTGGTCAAATTATTATTATTTTTTTGTGGCTGGGATTCTTTCTGGATTTGGTTCTTTCCTCCTATCCTATGGTTTCACTGCAGTTTCCATTCTGGAAATCTCCTCCATCAAAGGCAGTGCCAAGGCCTTCCACACCTGTGCCTGCCATGTGACAACTGTGACTCTCTTCCTTGGCACAGGCCTCTCTCTGTAACTGTTTCCTCTGTCTAGCCAGCCGAAGAAACAGGACAAGGTCATGTCAGTGTTCCATGTTATCCTTATCCCCCTGTAAAGCCCTTTTGTGTTTGGTCTGAGGGACAAAGTGATCGATGAGGCCCAGAAGAGAGTGATAGAGGGCCACATGCGGGCATCAGTAAGGGTAACTTTGGTGCTGGTGTTATTACTCTTATAAGGAAGACAAGGGTGAGAATATGTAAGAGAATATTTGTAGGACACAGGAATAACTAAGTAGAGAGATAAGGAAAGGTCTGGCTTGTTTTTTGGAGGCATTATGTTTATTTTTTCATTTAGTTTTTCTTATGTTTTATTTTTATTGATTTACTTATTTATGATATAGTTGTACAATATTTTATATGTTTCATGTGTACAACATAATTGTCCAGAAGTTTTGAAGTTGTCATTCCATTTATAGCTATTATAAAATATTGGCTATAATTTCCTCTGCTGTGTAATACATCTTTGTAGCTCATTTATTTTATAACTAGTAATTTTCTCTCTTAACCCCCTCCATGTATCTTACCACTTGCATTTTCCCTCTTCTTTCTCCACTCCATCAACCACTAGTTTATTCTCTATATCTGTGACTCTTTTCTGTTTTGTCATGTTTTCTAGTTTGTTTCACTTTTTAGATGCTACCTTTAAGTGGATATCATATAGCATTTTCCCTTCTCTGACTTATTTCACTTAGAAGAATCCCTCTAAGTGCATCCATTTGCTGTAAATTACAAAATTTCCTTCTTTTTTATTGGTGAGAGGAATTCCATTATATCTATATCACATCTTTTAACCCACTCATTTATTGATGGACATGGGTTGCTTTCACATCTTGACTATTATAAATAATGTTGTTATGAACATTGGGGTTCATGGATCTCTTCTCCTAGTGTTTTCATTTTTTGAATGTATGCTCATGAATGGAATTGCTGTGTCATGTGGCAGTTCCATATCTAGTCTTTTGAGAACCCGCTCCACCTTGTTTTCCATGGTCGCTGCTGGTGCCACTGTGCTTAGCTGCTGTTCTGTTTAGTTTAAAAGCCTATTTCCATGCTTAGACCCAGGTAGACAAAACCAGACCCTGAAAACAGGGTTTCTAATAAATATTGTATGTAGTGCAAGGACAAGAACTTAGGAAACCAACACACTATTCTTTTTTTTTTTTTCCATTTATTTTTATTAGTTGGAGGCTAATTACTTTACAGTATTATAGTGGTTTTTGTCATACATTGACATGAATCAGCCATGGAATTACATGTATTCCCCATCCCGATCCACCCTCCCACCTCCCTCTCCACCCGATCTCGCTGGTCTTCCCAGTGCACCAGCCCCGAGCACTTGTCTCATGCATCCAACCTGGGCTGGTGATCTGTTTCACCCTTGATGATATACATGTTTCGATGCTGTTCTCTCGAAACATCCCACCCTCACCTACTCCAACAGAGTCCAAAATCTGTTCTGTACACTTGTGTCTCTTTTTCTGTTTTGCATATAGGGCTATCATTACCACATTTCTAAATTCCATATATATGCATTAGTACACTGTAATGGTCTTTATCTTTCTGGCTTACTTCACTCTGTACAATGGGCTCCGGTTTCATCCATCTCATTAGTGTTGATTCAAATGAATTCTTTTTAATGACTGAGTAATATTCCATGGTGTATATGTACCACAGCTTCCTTATCCACTTGTCTACTGATGGACATCTAGGTTGCTTCCAAGTCCTGACTATTATAAACAGTGCTATAATGAACTTTGGGGTGCACGTGTCTCTTTCATATCTGGTTTCCTCGGTGTGTATGCCCAGAAGTGGGATTGCTGGGTCATATGGCCATTCTATTTCCAGTTTTTAAAGAAATCTCCACATTGTTCTCCATAGTGGCTGTACTCGTTTGCATTCCCACCAACAGTGTAAGAGGGTTCCCTTTTCTCCACACCCTCTCCAGTACTTATTGCTTGTAGACTTTTGGATAGCAGTCAATCCTGACTGGCATGTAATGGTACCTCATTGTGGTTTGGATTTGCATTTCTCTAATACTGAGTGATGTTGAGCATCTTTTCATGTGTTTGCTAGCCATCTGTATATCTTCTTTGGAGAAATGTCTTTTTAGTTCTTTGGCCGATTTTTTGATTGGGTCATTTATTTTTTTTGAATTGAGCTGCAGGGGTTGCTTGTATATTTTTGAGATTAATCCTTTGTCTGTTGCTTCGTTTGCTATTACTATCACCCAATCTGAAGTCTGTCCTTTCACCTTGCTTATAGTTTCCTTTGTTGTGCAAATGCTTTTAAGTTTCATTAGGTCCCATTTGTTTATTTTTGTTTTTATTTCCAATATTCTGGGAGGTGGGTCATAGAGGATCCTGCTGTGATTTATGTCGGAGAGTGTTTTGCCTATGTTCTCCTCTAGGAGTTTTATAGTTTCTGGTCTTACATTTAGATCTTTAATCCACTTTGAGTTTCTTTTTGTGTATGGTATTAGAAAGGGTTCTAGATTCATTCTTTTACAAGTGGTTGACCAGTTTTCTCAGCACCACTTGTTAAAGAGGTTGTCTTTTTTCCATTGTACCCACTATTCTTTTATTCACTGCTTTGTTCTTTCCTTTTTAAAATTAAGGATTTATTCATAGATCAAAAAAAATATAATACAATAGTGTATATAATTTAATAGATGAAAATTAATTAAAGTGGACAGTTTATAGTATTAATCTTGAACAGAAAGTGTGCATGTGTGTGTGAGTGTGAAAAACACACATACATCGAGTTGACAAGGGAGAAGGAAAGAGAAAGATGTAAAGAGAGACAGAGAAGGGGGAGGAGAGGAAAGAAGAGCAAAGGAGGGGCCGAGAGGAGAAGGACAAAGTCGTCTACTATTATTCCCAGGTCACCTCCTCCTTCCTTCTTACTCCTTGAGCCTTTTTGTGGAGTGGATTGTGAGAAAGTGTTGGCAGAAAAGAATGGTAGAAAGAAAAGTCACTTTCAAGGTTAAGAGCAGGGGAGAAGCTAAGAAGATAGAAAGCAGTCACAGCTGTCAGTTACTGGGTTTAGGTGGTCCTAGAAAGCCTGCAGGGACCTGGCCAGGCCTCGGGGATGGAAGCTGCCATGCTTCTGCGAGTGTGGTGACAACCCTTCTTTAATTCGCAAAGTGTGATTTGTGACCAGAAGCGTGTCCTCCATTGCTTGGCCATGGTGCACCAAGTCTGTTTTGGTCGTCTGTCTGCAAAGCTATGTTAAGTAAATCTGTTCAGGAGGGAGGAGCTAAGATGGTGGAGGGATAGGACGGGGAGTCCACTTCCTCCCCGACAAATTCATCTAAAGAGCATCTGAATGCTGAGCCAACTTCACAAAACAACTTCTGACCGCTAGCAGAAGACATCAGGCACCCAGAAAAGCAGCCCATCTTCTTTGAAAGGAGGTAGGACAAAATATAAAAGATAAAAAGAGAGACAAAAGAGGTACGGAGGGAGACCCTTCCTGGGAAGGGAGTCGTAATAGAGGATGTTTGCAAATACCAGGAAATGCTCTCACTGGCGGGTCTGGGGGACGTTTTCAAATCTCGGAGGGCAACCTAACTGAGAGGAAAAATGAATAAAACCCACAGATTACAAGCCTAAAAGGAACTCCCAGCAGAAAAGTACCCCAGATGCCCACATCTGCCACCAGCAATTGGGTTCAGAACGGAGAGGAGCGGGTGGCATTGCTTAGGGTAAGGAGCGGGCCCGAATGCCCTGAGGGCAATCGGAGGGAGCTAAGTGAGATAGCAACTTAAACTGTGGGATAGCAAGAGAGAGAGAGAGAGAAAATTAACCGGCCCAAACACACTGCCGGCTGTTCGGAGAATAAAGGGACTGAGCAATTCCAGAGAAGAGCTAGCCAGCGGCGGTCTGGCCCATCCCCCAGCGGAGGCCGGAGGCAGGGTGGAGGGGAAAGGGGCAAACTTGGCCCCAGAGACAGCATCCCTACCAAACTGCAAACAGGCTCCCAGGTTCTAACCAAAGACTTCCTGAGATTCTGGATGGTCGACATCCGGGGGGTCGCAGCTAAACACAAGACGCACGAACCTGACTGGCGCGGGCAGAAACTGAGGCTGGGGCCGTGGAGGGGAGAAGGCGCACCCCACCCGGGGAGAGGGCGCCCGTCAAGCTCCTGGCTGCCTGAGCTGCTCCGGCAGGGGTAGGCACAAAACGCAGGCCCACCCGAGTCTGCGCTTTTGTGGAGTACCCAAAAACTGGAACCGCACGCAATGCAGGGCACACTCCATATAGAGCAGCCAGGAGCCTGAGCAGTGCAGACGGGGAGAGCACACACCCATGAGCGGGGGCAAACCCAGTGTGGCCGGAACACAGCGAGTGCTCCCTGCACACGCCAGGGACATTTGTCTGCAGTGCCCCTCCCTCCCCATAGCACGACTGAAGAAGCGAACCTCAGCAAGAGACCACCTCCGCCCACCTGTGCCAGGGCGGAAATTAGACACTGAAGAGACTGGCAAAGAGAAGCCAAATAAACAAAGGGAACCACTACAGAAGTGACCGGTGCAACAGATTAATAACCATGTAGGTAACACTGACTACACTGGAAGGGCCTATAGATATCGAGAAGTGTAAGCTGGATCGAGGACCTATCTGAAACTGAACCGAATCCACACTGACCACAACAGCTCCAGAGAAATTCCTAAATATATTTTTACTTTTTTATTTTTAATTAAAAATGTTTTTTTCTTTTCTTTTTTTTTTATTTTTTGTCTTCTATTTTCTTTTAAAATTCCCTATTACTCCTTCTTTACTCCTTAACTTTCATTTTCATATATTTTTTGCTATTTTTTTAATTAGAAAAATTTTATTTTCTTTTTTTAATTTTCTTCTCTTATTTTCTTTTAAAGTCCTCTATTATTCCTCTATTACTACTTAATTTACACTTTCATTTCACTATAACCTTGCAAAAAAAAAAGGCCCTATTTTTTAAACCAAACTTCATATATATTTCTAAAATTCTTTGTGCTTTTGTTTTTGCTTTTAATATTGTACTTTTAAGAGTCTAACCTCTACTCTCGATTTTTAATCTTTGTTTTTCAGTATTTGATATAAATTTTGGTCATTTAAGAATCCAATATTCAGTACCCATTTTTACTCAGGAGTGTGTTGATTACTCTCTCCCACTTTTGACTCTTGGTTTTCTCCCCCAGATCATCTCTATTTCCTCCTCCACCTTCTCTTCCCAATCCAATTCTGTGAATCTCTGTGGGTGTCTGGGCTACGGAGAACACTTTGGGAACAGAGAACTGCGTAGATCTTTCTCTCTCCTCTTGAGTCCCCCTTTTCTCCTCCTGCTCATCTCTATCTCCCTACTTCCTCTCCTCTTCTTCATGTAACTCTGTGAATCTCTCCGGGTGTCCCTTACGGTGGAGAATCTTTTCACCATTAAACTAGAAGTTTTATTATCAGTGATGTATAGTTGGAGAAGTCTTGAGAGTACTGAAAGTATAAGACTGAAATCCAGAGGCAGGAGACTTAAGCCCAGAACCTGAGAACACCAGAAAACTCCTGACTACACGGAACATTAAGTAATAAGAGACCGTCCAAAAGCCTCCATACCTACACTGAAACCAATAAGTTCCAGAGCAAGACATGCCACACCAATTCTCCAGTAATGCAGGAACATAGCCCTGGGCATCAACATACAGGCTGCCCAAGGTCACACCTAACACATAGACCCATTGCAAAACTCATTACTGGGCACTCCATTGCTCTCCAGAGAGAAGAAATCCAGTTCCACGCACCAGAACAGAGACGCAAGCTTCCCTAACCAGGAAACCTTGAGAAGCCAAGCGTCCTACCCCACCCCCTGGGTGAAACCTCCACAATAAAAAGGAACAACAGACCTCCAGAATACAGAAAGCCCACTCCAGACACAGCAATCTAAACAAGATGAAAAGGCAGAGAACTACCCAACAGGTAAAGGAGCATGAAAAATGCCCACCAACTCAAACAAAGAGGAGGAGATAGGGAATCTACCTGCAAAAGAATTTAGAATAATGATAATAAAAATAATACAAAATCTTGAAAACCAAATGGAGTTACAGATAAATAGCCTGGAGACAAAGATTGAGAAGATGCAAGAATTGTTTAATAAGGAACTAGAAGAAATAAAAAAGAGTCAATGAAGAATGAAGAATGCAATAAATGAGATCAAAAGTACTCTAGAGGGAATAGAGTAGAATAACCAAACGTAGAATAACAGAGACAGAAGATAGGATAAGTGAGGTAGAAGATAAAATGGTGGAAATAAATGAAGCAGGGAGGAAAAAAGAAAAAAAAACAAAAGAAATGAGGACAACCTCAGGGACCTCTGGGACAATGTGAAATGCCCCAACGTTCGAATCATAGGAGTCCCAGAAGAAGACAAAAAGAAAGGCCATGAGAAAATACTCGAGGAGATAATAGCTGAAAACTTCCCTAAAATGGGGAAGGAAATAGCCACCCAAGTCCAAGAAACCCAGAGAGTCCCAAACAGGATAAACCCAAGGCTAAACACCACAAGACAGATATGAATCAAATTAACAAAGATCAAACACAAAGAACAAATCTTAAAAAGAGTAAGGGAGAAACAACAAATAACACACATAGGGATTCCCATAAGGATAACAGTTGATCTATCAATAGAAACCCTCCAGGCCAGATGGGAATGGCAGGACATACTTTAAGTAATGAAAGAGGATAACTTACAACCTAGATTACTGTACCCAACAAGGATCTCATTCAGATATGAAGGAGAATTCAAAAGCTTTACAGACAAGCAAAAGCTGAAAGAATTCAGCACCACCAAACCAGCTCTTCAACAAGTGCTAAAGGATCTTCTCTAGACAGGAAATGCAGAAAGGTGGCATAAACGTGAACCCAAAACAACAAAGTAAATGGCAACAGGACCATACCTATCAATAATTACCTTAAATGTAAATGGGTTGAATGCCCCAAACAAAAGACAAAGACTGGCTGAATGGATACCTATATATGTGTCTACAAGAGACCCACCTCAAAACAAGGGACACATACAGACTAAAAGTGAAGGGTTGGAAATAAATATTTCATGCAAACGGAGACCAAAAGAAAGCAGGAGTTGCCATACTCATATCAGATAAAATGAACTTTCAAATAAAGGTTGTGAAAAGAGACAAAGAAAGACACTACCTAATGATCAAAGGATCAATCCAAGAAGAAGTTATAGCAATTATAAATATATAGGCACCCAACATAGGAGCACCACAATATGTACGGCAAACGCTAACGAGTATGAAAGAGGAAATTAATAGTAACACAATAATAGTGGGAAACTTTAATACCCCACTCACACCTATGGATAGATCTGCTAAACAGAAAATTAACAAGGAAACACAAACTTGAAATGACACAATGGACCAGCTAGACCTAATTTATATCTATAGGACATTTCACCCCAAAACAATCAATTTCTCCTTTTTCTCAAGTGCACACGGAAACTTCTCCAGAATAGATCACATCCTGGGCCATATATCTAGCCTTGGGTAATTCAAAACAATTGAAATCATTCCAGTCATCTTTTCTGACCACAGTGCAGTAAGATTAGGTCTCAATTACAGGAAAAGAATTATTAAAAATTCGAACATATGGAGGCTAAGTAACACGATTCTGAATAACCAACAAATCATAGAAGAAATCAAAAAAGAAATCAAAATATGCATAGAAACGAATGAAAATGAAAACACAACAACCCATAACCTATGGGACACTGTAAAAGCAGTGGTAAGGGGAAAGTTCAAAGCATTAAACGCTTACCTCAAGAAACAAGAAAAAAGTCAGATAAATAACCTAACTCTACACCTAAAGCAACTAGAGAAGGAAGAGATGAAGAACCCCAGGGTTAGTCGAAGGAAAGAAATCTTAAAAATTAGGGCAGAAATAAATGCAAAGAGACCATAGCAAATGCAAAAGAGACCATAGCAACAATCAACAAAGCTAAAAACTGGTCTTTTGAAGAAATAAACAAAACTGACAAACCATTAGCAAGACTCATTAAGAAACAAAGGGAGAAGAACCAAATTAACATAATCTAGAAGTGAAAATGGAGAGATCACAACAGACAACAGTGAAATACAAAGGATCATAAGAGACTACTACCGGCAGTTCTGTGCCAATAAAATGGACAACTTGGAAGAAATGCACAAATTCTTAGAAAAATATAACTTACCAATACTGAATCAGAAAGAAATAGAAGATCTTAATAGACACATCCCAAGCAAGGAAATGGAAACTGTAATCAGAAATCTTCCAGCAAACAAAAGTCCAGGACCAGATGGTTTCACAGCTTAATTCTACCAAAAATTTGAGAAGAGCTAACACCTATCTTACTCAAACTCTTCCAGCAAAACGCAGAAGGTAAACTTCCATTCCCATTCTCTGAGGCCACCATCACCCTAATTCCAAAACCAGACAAAGACGCCACAGAAAAAGGAAACTACAGGCCAATATCTCTATGAACGTAGATGCCAGAAATCCATTACAAAATCCTAGCAAACAGAATCCAACAACATATTAAAAAGATCATACATCATGACCAAGTGGACTTTATCCCAGGAATGCAAAGATTCTTTACTATCCCCTAATCAAACAATGTAATACACCACATTAACAAATTGAAAGATAAAAACCATATGATTATCTCAATAGATACAGAAAAAGCCTTTGACAAAATTTAACATCAACTTATGATGAAAACTCTCCAGAAAGCAGGAATAGAAGGAATATACCTCAACATAATAAAAGCCATATATGACAAATCCACAGCAAGCATTACCCTCAATGGTGAAAAATTGAAAGCATTTCCCCTAAAATCAGGAACAAGACAAGGGTGCCCATTCTCACCACTACTATTCAACATAGTTTTGGAAGTTTTGGGCACAGCACTCAGAGCAGAAAAAGAAGTAAAAGGAGTCCAGATAGGAAAAGAAGAAGTGAAACTCTCGCTGTTTGCAGATGACATGATCCTCTACATAGAAAACCCTAAAGACTCTACCAGAAAATTACTAGAGCTAATCAACGAATATAGTAAAGTTGCAGGATATAAAATTAACACACAGAAATCCCTTGCATTCCTATACACTAACAATGAGAAAACAGAAAGAGAAGTTAAAGAAACAATACCATTCACCATTGCAACAAAGAGAATAAAATACTTAGGAATATATCTACCTAAAGAAACAAAAGATCGATACATAGAAAACTGTAAAACACTGCTGAAAGAAATCAAAGAGGACACAAACAGATGGAGAAACATACCGTGTTCATGGATTGGAAGAATCAATATTGTGAAAATGGCTATTCTACCCAAAGAAATCTATAGATTCCATGCAATCCCTATCAAGCTACCAACAGTATTTTTCACAGAACTGGAACAAATAATTTCACAATTTGTATGGAAATACAAAAAACCTCGAATAGCCAAAGCAATCTTGAAAAGAAGAATGGAACTGGAGGAACCAACCTGCCTGACTTCAGACAATACTACAAAGCCACAGTCATCAAGACAGTGTGGTACTGGCACAAAGACAGAAATATAGATCAATGGAACAGAATAGAAAG
Source organism: Muntiacus reevesi (assembly GCF_963930625.1). Lineage (NCBI taxonomy): Eukaryota > Metazoa > Chordata > Mammalia > Artiodactyla > Cervidae > Muntiacus > Muntiacus reevesi. The sequence continues at coordinate 1,553,188 of NC_089257.1, forward strand.
CCCAGAGATAAATCCACGAACCTATGGACACCTTATCCTTGACAAAGGAGGCAAGGATATACAATGGAAAAAAGACAACCTCTTTAACAAGTGATGCTGGGAAAACTGGTCAACCACTTGTAACAGAATGAAACTAGAACCCTTTTAAACACCATACGCAAAAAGAAACTCAAAGTGGATTAAAGATCTAAATGTAAGACCAGAAACTATAAAACTCCTAGAGGAGAACTTAGGCAAAACACTCTCCGACTTAAATCACAGCAGGATCCTCTATGACCCACCTCCCAGAATATTGGAAATAAAAGCAAAAATAAACAAATGGGACCTAATGAAACTTAAAAGCATTTGCACAACAAAGGAAACTATAAGCAAGGTGAAAAGACAGCCTTAAGATTGGGAGAAAATAATAGCAAACGAAGCAACAGACAAAGGATTAATCTCAAAAATATACAAGCAACAGCTGTAGCTCATTTCCAGAAAAATAAATGACCCAATCAAAAAATGGGCCAAAGAACTAAATGGACATTTCTCCAAAGAAGACATACAGACGGCTAACAAACACATGAAAAGATTCTCAACTTCACTCAGTATTAGAGAAATGCAAATCCAAACCACAATGAGGTACCATTACACACCAGTCAGGATGACTGCTATCCAAAAGTCTACAAGCAATAAGTGCTGGAGAGGGTGTGGAGAAAAGAGAACCCTCTTACACTGTTGGTGGGAATGCAAACTAGTACAGCCACTATGGAGAACAGTGTGGAGATTCTTTAAAAACTGGGAATAGAACTGCCATATGACCCAGCAATCCCACTTCTGGGCATTCACACCGAGGAAACCAGATATGAAAGAGACACGTGCACCCCAAAGTTCATCGCAGCACTGTTTATAATAGCCAGGACATGGAAGCAACCTACATGCCTATCAGCAGACGAATGGATAAGGAAGCTGTGGTACATATACACCATGGAATATTACTCAGTCATTAAAAAGAATTCATTTGAATCAGTACTAATGAGATGGATGAAACTGGAGCCCATTATACAGAGTGAAGTATTCCAGAAAGATAAAGATCATTATAGTATACTAACGCATATATATGGAATTTAGAAAGATGGTAACGATAGCCCTATATGCAAAGCAGTAAAAGAGACACATATGTACAGAAAAGGCATTTGGACTCTGTGGGAGAAGGCGAGGGTGGGATGTTTCGAGAGAACAGCATTGAAGCATGTATATTATCAAGGGTGAAACAGATCACCAACCCAGGTTGGATGCATGAGACAAGTGCTCGGGGCTGGTGCACTGGGAAGACCCAGAGGGATCGGGTAGAGTGGGAGGTGGGAGTAGGGATCGCGATGGGGAATACATGTAATTCCATGGCTGATTCATGTCAATGTATGGCTAAAATCACTACAATATTGTAAAGTAATTAGCCTCCAACTAATAAAAGTGAATGGAAAAAAAGAAAAGAATCTGTTCAGTTCAAAGAATTAAGCTATTGCAGCTTTAATCAGAGGAATGTATAAACACTACCTTATTAGCAGGAGTTAAATCATATAATTAACTCTCTGCCCACACCGCTCCTTCTCCCTAGCAGTAAGATCAGCTGAAGCAGATAAGGAAGTGTGCTCTGCTGTGCTTAGTCAGTCGTGTCCGACTCTTCGTGACCCGGTGGTCTGCAGCCTACCAGCCTTCTCTGTCCATGCGGACTCTCCAGGCAAGAATCCTGGCATGGGTTGGCAGACCCTCTCCCCAAAACCCCTCTATATCCATAGTAATGGCAGAGTCCCTTAGTCCCAGGTGGTTCTAGTGTTAAAGCATGTGCCTGCCAAAGCAGGAGACTTAAGAGATGCAGTTTTTATCCACTGGCTCAGAAAAATCAACCTCCTGATCCCTGGATCAGGAAGCCTCAGACATGACTGAAGTGACTGAGCATGCACCTGAGCCCCAGTTTGAGCCAATAGATGGGGAAACAGTGGAAACAGTGAGATACTATATTTTTGGGCTCCAAAGTCACTGCAGATGGTGACTGCCGCCTTGAAATTAAAAGACCCTTGCCATTTGGAAGAAAAGCTACGACCAACCTAGACAGCATATTAAAACGCAGAGACAGTTCTTTACCAACGAATGTCCATCTAGTCAAATCTCTGGTTTTTCCAGTAGTCATGTATGGATATGAGAGTTAGACCATAAAGAAAGCTGAGTGCTGAAAGAATTGATGCTTTTGAACTGTGGTGTTGGAGAAGACTCTTGAGAGTCCTTTGAACTGCAAGGAGATCCAACTAGTTCATCCTAAAGGAAATCAGTTCTGAATATTCTTTGGAAAGACTGATACTGAAGCTGAAACTCCAATACTTTGGCCAGCTGATGAGAAGAACCGACTCACTGGAAAAGACACTGATGCTGGGAAAGATTGAAGTTGGGAGGAGAAGGGGACAAGAGAGGATGAGATGGTTGGATGGCATCACTGACTCAATGGACATGAGTTTGAGCAAACTCTGGGAGATGGTGAAGGACAGGGAAGCCTGGCATGCTGCAGTCCATGGGGTCGCAGAGAGTCAGACACGACTGAGTGACTGAACTGACTGACTGAGCCCCAATTTAAAAAAGACAAAAACCAAAAAAATATGGGAGTCATTTTAATTAGATATTTCAAATGAAGGATTGGTAATATAGCTTAATATATTGGAAAGAACTCCAATTCAGAACCCAAAACTTACATCTGGTATTAACAGAAGGCAAGGTATGGATTACATACTCTTATAATAAATGAAAATGAAAGTAAAAGTGTTAGTTGCTCAGTCATGACTGATTCTTTGTGACACCGTGTACTGTAGCCTGCCAGGCTACTCCGTGAATGGCATTCTCCAGCAAGAATACTGGAGTGGGTAACCATTTCCTTCTCCAGGGGATCTACCACATCCAGGGATGAAATCTGGGTCTCCTGCACTGCAGGCAAAATTCTTTACCATCTGAGCCACCAGGGAAGGTCATAATAGCTTAACAAGTGTTCTCAAGTTCAGTTCTATTATCAGCCCTATTTTATAGGTGATAATATTTAGAATCTAAGAGAAGTTAATTTGCCCAAATCACAGAACAGTCAAGTGGAAAAGATGGTATTTACTCCAGATTTGCTGATACCAATGCCCATAGTTGCAAACACAATAATTTGTGGACATCTCATGAATAGTTTTATTGTATTCCTGATTGCCTTGATTTCCCCACTAATGCATAGGAAATAATACCATATCTGCTTCACAGGGCTGCTGTGACGATTGATTCAGGTCAGATATTTAGGAAAATGTATGTTTGTGTGTGTGTATATATATATATATATATATATATATATATCTGAGTGGAAGTGAATCTCAGTTGTGTCTGACTCTTTGCGACCTCATGGACTATACACTGCATGGAATTCTCCAGGCCAGAATACTACCCACTGGAGTGGGCAGCCTTTCCCTTCTCCAGGGGATCTTCTGAACACAAGGATTGGACTCAGGTCTCCTGTATTGCAGGCAGATTGTTTACCAACTGAGCTATCAAGGAAGTCCATATACATATATATATATATATATATATATATATATATATATATATATATACACATACATACACACACACACACACATATATATATATATACAGACATACACACACACACACACACACACACACACATATATATATATATATATATATATATATATATATGATAGCATTTCCTTTAACAAACTTGTTTTCATTTGAGCTGGAAGAGCATGGTGAACATTTAGTCCAGTAACTTCAATCTGAAATCAGTTTAGCTAAGAGATTTGCCCAAGATGGCACACCTAACTGGTAATAATTTCAATACAATAAACTTGATACGTAGAGACACCCTGTTTACAAAGCACATTCATTTAGATAGGTATACAATCTGTGCAATCTTGGGCAAATCTCTTAGCTCCACTGGCCTCAGGTCCCAGCTGGGAAACTGAAGTTACTGGACTAGATGATCACCATGAATCTTCCAGCTCACATGAATCCAAGTTTGTTAAATGGAAAGCTTTAATTATGAGATCGTCATAGATATATGCAGAAGAGGGGGAATTGAACCTGAAGGGACATGGCAAAGTGGTGCATGAAATTAGCAGGGACAAAACTCCATGACAACCTTGACTCCAGAGAGAAAGTACCTGGAGATTTTTCACCTCCTCTTGGTCTTTTCCCTTTCACTTCCGCCCTTAAAAACATATTTACGAGTTTCCCCAGTGAGGGCATCTCTCTGACTGCCCATGGACAGCCAATTTCATGGCCCAAATTTTCTGTCCTGAGGTGCAGTAGGAAAATTTCTTGGCAAAAGAAAAACACAGTTTCAACCTTTCTGAAGAACTCTGTCTTCCTGGGTACTGTGTCAAGGTGAGAGGGCACGATTTATAAAGAACAATGGATTCTGTGCTGTCTCCATCGCTATGTGATTCTTTCAGTTGGCCCTTTGTGGAGGAAGGTTTGTAATCTGTAACCTAAAATGTCAGGTATTACTCTGCGGTGAGGGATGAATGTTGAATTCTAGTCCTGCAATTTTGAAAGGATACTGTCTTGAACTCTGTTGTCTTGTGGTTTTTCACCTATAAAATGGGGGCAAATTATCATGTAGAATCAAATGGCATGTCTGTAAAGTTTAACACACTGTGAAAGTTAAATGCTCCGGGAGTTGGTTATGGACAGGGAAGCCTGGCGTGCTGCAGTCCTTGGGGTGGCAAAGAGTCAGAAACGACCGAGTGGCTAGACTGGGCTGAAAAGGTAAATGAATGCTGTATTAAGGTAAGATTTTCCTGAATTTAGGGGAATAATGTATGATCAAACGTAGTTGTCTATGTTTACCATCTCTCTTTCTTTTCTTCTTTTTTGCAAAGACTTTTAATTTAATTTATTCCCTTGAGGATCTGCTTTTGTATAAGAACAATTGGATTTACATTTCGATATATAGTTTTGAGTCATAATTTCTGAAGAGTAAAGCCAGTTGGTTGCTCACTAATTCGAATAAGTCCTCGTGTACAATTCTATTGGTCTTTTAAAAAACAATTTATTTTAAATTAAAGGACAATTGCTTTACAACGTTGCTTTGGTTTCTGCCATACGTCAACGTGAATTAGCCACAGGTATACTTGTGTGAGCTCCCTCTCGAACCTCCCTCCCACCTCCACCTCTTCCCTCCCCTCTAGGTTGTTACAGGTCCTGGGTTTGCGTTCCCTGATTCATGCCGCAGATTCCCACTGGCTTCTTTACCCGTGGTGGTGTCTTTGCTTCCCTGCTACTCTCTCCATTCACCTCACCCCTCCTTCCTTCCCCCCTCGCCTGTGTCCGTGAGTTCCTTCTCTATGCCTGCATCTCCATTAGTGCCCTGCAAATTCATCAGATCCATCTTTGCAGATTCCATGCATATGTGTTAATATGCGATATTTGCTTTTCTCTTTCTGACTCCACTGGTCTTTGAAATGCGTCAAGCAGATCTCCAGCATCGTCCACGGAGACCCCGGGGGACTGGAGACTCTAGGGCAGGTGACGCAGATATCAGTGACGTCCCCATTCCACGCACAGGAGGGTGCACATGACCGTCCCTCTGAGTCTTCTTTTCTTACCTTGCTCCTCATCCAGCGACGTTCCTGCCTTTCCTCCCTGATTTTGTGCCCTGCACCACTCTCCCAAACGACCATGCCCTGAGTAGATCACACTTGGACAGGGTTTTAATAAGCTCTTTCTGTCATTCAGGCTCTGCATCAGGCTTGTGAGGTGGTAAGCATTATTAAACCCATTATAAACGAGGCAACTGAGCCACGGAAATGTTAATACATTGCCAGAGGTCACACAGCCAGCAGGTATTAATGAAAGTAAAGTCTGAAAGTCTATTCTCCGTCCTTCTCTTGCTGTAATTCTCTCTCTGTCATTTTCCCTCTTCCTCTCTCGATCCTAACAACTAAGGATTAGAGATTTGCATATCTTAATAAGTTGTTCTTGTAAATAGGAGTTGTAGAAAATTGAAAACCAACAGATAAGTATAAAGACGAAAATCAAAATGATGTCACTCATTACTTTTGGCATTTGCAATTGGAACACGAATTGTATGTGTGTGTGTAAGAGAGAGAGAAGTTGAGAGAGATCAATTATATAATTGTTTTCTTCCAGAAATATTAGAATTATTTTGTGTACTCATCATCACTATATGTGTATGCACATCTCTTAGTGGCATACTCTTTGTATTCATATTAAATGTCTTACTATGTTGTCTTTTTATAAATTTTTTGACTATGTTTCTCATTTCATAGTGTATTTCAAAATTATATAAGGGGGTTTTTCAACCATAACCAAGTTTCAAATTGCTATATCATATTTTTTCTCTAAAAATTTCTGATTTATTGTTATATTTGAGAAAACTCTTTCTCATCCCAAGATTATACAAAGGTGTATCTATTCATTTCCCCAGTGCTTTTTACTTACAATAAGCCAGACCTCACAGAATACTTAGGAAAGACTTTTCTATCAATTTAAATCAACTAACTTTGTCACTTTTTAAATTCTTAACCATATTTGAATTTATTCTTAAAGTTCTATTTATCCTTTTGGCATGTTCCCATTTCTATAAGAATAATGAAATGTCAGTGTTTATAAGACTTCTAAATATCTGAAATAAAAAGTCCTTTCCAATTAATTTTTCTAAATTTTCTTTCGTTCTTTTTTGTTTTTATAAACTTCCTCTTTTAGCACAAGGGAAGGCAGGTTGTAGCATAGCAAAATGTCCAAGTTTGATTGCAAATCGTCCACATGACTTGGTGAAACAGAGACTCTTGGAGTGCACAAACAGAACCTGTGTGCACCAGGACCCCCAGTGATCCCCCGACCAGGCTGAGCAAACCTGCCTGTGAGTGTCGGAGGGTCTCCTGTGGAGGCGCGATCAGCAGGGTCCTGCTGTGAGGACAGGGGCCCTGGCAGCCGCAGTCCTGGGAGGCACGGTGTGTTGGCATAAGTCCTCTTGAGGAGGTCTCCATTAGCCATACCATAGAGCCTGTAGACTCGAGGACTGGGCTGTCTCAGGCTAAACAGCTGACAGAGAGGGCGCACAGTCCCAGCCATCTGCAGACAATTCCATTCAAGATTTACAGAGCATAGCCCTGCCCCCCAGAGGAAGACCTAGTTTCCCCCATGGCCAGTCCCTCCCGTCAGGAAGTTTGCACAAACCTTTTATCCTCATCCATCAGAGGGCAGACAGAAAAAGCAAGAACTATATTCCCACAGCCTCCAGATTGAAAACCACAAGCAGAGAAAGCTAACCAAAAACATCACATGGATCACAGCCTTGTGTAACTCAATGAAGCTATGAGCCACGCCATGTAGGGCCAATGCAAGATGGACAGGTCATGGCAGAGAGTTCTGACAAAACGTGGTCCACTGGAGAAGGGAATCGCAAACCACTTCAGTATTCTTGCAGTGAGAACCCATGAACAGTGTGAAAAGGCAAGAAGATATGACACTGCAAGATGAACTCTCCAGATCAGTAGGTGTCCAGTATGCTACTGGGAAGAGCAGAGCAATAGTTCCAGAAAGAATGAAGAGGCTGGGCCAAAGTGGAAAACCTCCCTGTTGTGGCTGTGTCTGGATGTGAAAGTAAACTCCAGGGCCATAAAGAACAAGATTTCACAGGAACCTGGAATGTGAGGCCCATGAATCAAGGTAAATTGGATGTGGTCAAGCAGATGGGAGTGGGGACACTGACACTTTAGGAATCAGTGAACTAAACTGGATGGTAAAGGGCAAATTAATTCACTTGACCATTATATCCACTACTGTAGGCAAGAATCCCTTTGAAGAAATGGGGTAGCCCTCATAATCGACAAAAGAACCTGAAATGCAGCACTTGGATGCAATCTCCAAAACGAAGGAAAGATCTTGGTTCCTTTCCAAGGTAAATCATTCAACATCACAGTAATCCAAGTCCATGCCCCAACCACTAATGCCAAAGAAGCTGAATTGGAATGGTTCTATGAAGAACTACAAGACCTTCTAGAACTAACATGAAAAGATGTCCTTTTCATCATAGGGGATTGGAATTTCAATGTAGGAAGTCAAGAGATACCTGGAGTAACAGACAAGTTTGGCCTTGGAGTACAAAATGAAGCAGGGCAAATGCTAACAGAGTTTTCTCAAGGAAACATACTGGTAATAGCAAACATCTTCTTCCAACAACGCGAGGTGACTCTACTCATAGACATCAACAGATGGTCAATACTGAAATCAGATGGACTTTATTCTTTGCAGCCAGAGATGGAGAAACCCCACACAGTCAGCAAAAACAAGATTGAGAGCTGACTCTGGCTCAGATCATCAGCTCTTTATTGCAAAATTCAGGCTTATACTGAAGAAAGTAGGGAAAACCACGAGGCCATTCAGGTATGACCTAAACCAATTCCCTTATAGCTATACAGTGGAGGTGACAAATGGATTCAAGGGATTAGGTCTGGTGGCAAGAGTGCCTGAAGAGCTATGGACAGAGGTTTATAACACTGTACAGGAGTCAGTGACCAAAACGATCCCAAAGAAAAAGAAATGCAAGAAGGCAAAATGGTTTTCTGAGGAGGCCTTACAGATAGCAGAGAAGTGAAAGGCGAAGGAGAAAGTGAAGGGTATACCAAGTGAATGCAGAGTTCCAGAGAAGAGCAAGGAGAGATAAGAAAGCCTTCCTCAGTGAACAGTGCAAAGAAATGGAGGGAAACAGTAGAAGAGGAAAGATTAGCAATCCCTTCAAAAAATTACAGATACCAAGGGAACATTTCATGCAAAGATGGGCTCAATAAAGGACAGAAATGGCAAGGACCTAACAGAAGAAAAAGAGATTAAGAAAAGGTGACAATACACAGCAAAACTGTACAGAAAATTCTTAGTGACCAGTTAAGCATGATGATGTGGTCAGTCATCTACAACCAGACATCCTGGAATGTGAAGTCATTTGGGTCTTAGGAAGAATTACTATGGTCAAAGCTAGAGGAGGTGATGGAATTACATCTGAGCTATTTAAAATTCTAAAAGATGATGCTGTGGAAATGCTGCACAAAATATACCAGTAGATTTGGAAAACTCAGCAGTAGCCACAGGACTGGAAAAGGTCAGTTTTCATTCCAATCCCAGAGAAGGGCAATGCCAAAGAACATCCAAACTATCATACAATCACACTCATTTCACATGCTAGCAGGGTAATGCTCAACATCCTTCAAGCTAGGCTTCAGCTGCAGTAAATCAAGAACTTCCAGATGTAAAAGTTGGGTTTAGAAAAGGCAGAGGAACCATAGATCAAATTGCCAACATCTCTTGAAGCATAGAAAAAGCAAGGGAATTCCAGAAAAACATCTGCTTCATTGACTGTGCTAAAGGCTTTGACTGTGTGGATCACAACAACCTGTGGAAAATTCTTAAAGAGGTGATAATATCAGGACACCTTACTTGTATCCTGAGAAAAGGGTATGCAGGTCAAGAAGCAACTGGTAGAACCAGACATAAAGCTATAGACTGGTTCAAAATTGAGCCAGGATTACCTCAAGGCTGTATATTGTCATCCTGCTCATTTAACATATATGCAGTGTGCATCATGTGAAATGTTGGGCTGGATGAATCCCAAGCTGGAATCAAAATTTTTGGGGGAAATATCAGCAACCTCAGATATGTAGATGATATCACTGTAATGGCAGAAAGCGAGAAGAAACTAAAGAGCCTCTTGATGTGGGTGAAAGAGGAGAGTGAAAATGCTGGCTTTAAACTAAACCTTCAAAAAATGAAGATTATAGCATCCAGTTCCCATTATTTCATGGCAAATAGATGGTGAAAAAGTGGAATCAGTGACAGATTTTATTTTCTTGAGCTCCAAAATCACTGTGGATGGTGGCTGCAGCCACAAATTTAAAAGATGTTGCTTTTCAGAAAAAAAGCTACAACAAACCTAGAGAGATGTTAAAGAGCAGAGACATCTCTTTGCTGACAGAGGTCTGTATAGTCAAAGCTATGGTTTTTCCAGTAGTCATGTATGGATGTGACAGTTGGACTATCAAGATGGCTGAGCACTGAAGAATTGATACACTTTAATTGCGGTGTTGGAGAAGACTCTTGGGAGTCCCTTGGACTGCAAGGAGATCAAACCAGTCCATCCTAAAGGAAATCAACCGTGAATATTCATTGGAAGGACTGATGCTGAAGCTGAAGCTCCAATACTTTGGCTACCTGAAGCAAAGGCCTGACTGATTAGATAAGACCCTGATGCTGGGAAATCCTGAGGGCAAGAGGAGAAGAGGGTGACAGAGGATGCGACAGTTGGATGGCATCACTGAGCCAATGAACATGAGTTTGAGCAGACTCCGGGAGAAAGTGAAGGACAGAGGAGCTTGGTGTGCTGCGGTCACAGAGTCAGATGCGACTTAGCAAGCAAACGCCAGTGACAAGGTACACAACATAATGATTCGATACATGCATGTACTGCCAAACGGTTACCACGGTAAAATTGTTAGCATTCATCACCTTCCATGGCCATAATGTCATTCCTTGTTATGAGGTCTTTTGAGGTTTATTTTCTTAGAAATTAATTTGTTCAACTTTCAGACAAGATCGGACACACTCAGAGTAGTACGGCCATCATATCCATTCACCTTTCAGTGGACATCTAAGTTGTTTCAATGTTTTTGCTATTGTAATAATTGTAAATAACTCTCTAGTGAGCATGAGTTCTTTATGTATTTTAGATGCTAATTCCTTACTAGATGTGTTTCTGCAAATATTTTCTCCCAGTTCATGGGTTGCCTGTTACTTTTGTTTAATTCTTTTGCTTTTTAGTTTGATGTAATCTCACACATACAAAAAAACCCACTATAGATTTGCAATGTAATTTGAAATCAGGAAGCATAATGTCTTCAGTCTGTTTTTCAGGATTGCTTCGTCTGTTCAGGGCACTTGTGGTGCCATGCCAATTTTAGGATTGTTGTTCTATTTCTGTGAAAAGTGTCATTGGAATCTTGATAGGTATTGCATTGAATCTGTCTATGGCTTTGGGCATTTTGGACAATTTAACTTTATCCATTTTTTCAGTCCATGGATATGGAAAATCTTTCTATTGTGTCTTTTCAGTTTCTTTTGTCAATGTCTTATAGTGAGTGTTCACTTTGGAGATCTTTCAGCTCCTCAGTTATTTCATTCCTGAGCGTTTTGTTTTTGATGGTACTGTAAATGGAATTGTTTTCTTTATTTGTTTTTTCAGATAATTTGGGCTAGGTAATAGAAATGCAGCGATTTCTGGCTGTTGGTTTTGTATACTGCAACTTACATTTGCTCATAAGATCTTACAGTTTTCTGGTGGAGACTTTAGGATTTTCTGTGTTAAATATCATGTTTTCTATAAACAGAGACACTTTCAATTATTTCCAGTTCTCTTGATATTTATTTATTTATTCATCTTTCATGTCTTATTGACCCAGCTTGGATTTCTAGCACTATGTTGAGTAGAAATGATTAGTTACTTGTCTTTTTCCTGATCTTACGAGAGATGCTTTCAATCATTCACCACTGAGTATGGTAGATGAAGACATGTTACTATGCCCTTTATTATGTTGAGATGAAGTCCTTCAACACTTGACTTGTGAATTTTTGTCATGATTGGATGTTGAATTTGTCAAATGCTTTTTGTGCATTTATTGAGAGGATTATGTGATTTTTACATTTCATTCTATTAAAGCAGTGTATCAAATTGATTGATTGACCCATTCTTGCATCTCAAGAATGAACCCTACCAGGTCATGGTGTATGATCTTTTCTATGTACTGCTGAATTTTATTTGCTAATATTTTGTTGAGAGTTTAAAAATCTCCATTTATCAAGGATAATGACCTGTGATTTTATTTTCTTGTAATTTCTCTATCTCACTTTGGTATCCAAGTAATATTGGCTTTGCAAAATGAGCTTGAAAATGGTATTTTCTCTTTAACTTTTTGGAAGACTTTGACAATGATTGGAATTAATTCTTCTTTAAATGTTTGATAGAATTCACCATGAAGTCTTCTGGTCCTGGGCTTTTCTTTGCGGTAGGTTTTTAATTACTGATTCAATCTCCTTTGTTGCTATTGGCCTGTTTAGTCTTTCTGTTTCACCTTGATTCAGTTTTCCTAAGTTGTATATTTCTAGAAATCTATCTATGTTTTCTAGGTTGTCCAATTTGGCAGGAAAACCAGAGACCAAGAGGAGCTCTCTCGTCGTGGCGTTGAAGCAGTAGTGGGGAGGGCACGGCTGTCAGGGAGGAGCTTCTCTACTCCCCTAGTGTGGTCCTTCTTGGTCAGTGTGGTTCAGAGAGGTGCTTCACATCCGTCTCTGTGTTTTAGGATTTTCACACTGGTATCCTTCCTATGAGTAGTTACTAGTTACTTTTTAAGTGAGGGGAACTGAAATTAGGAATGATCTATACTGCCATCTTGATTATGACACTCAGAAATAAGACTCTAAAGTCTGAACCCTTAACCACAGTTCTACGCTCTTTCCTAAGAAGAAAAGTATTATAAGAAAATAGGACAATAATGGGGCCAGTAGTGAGTTGTACTAGCTTATTTTTGAGATATTTTACATGATGTCCTCCCTAAGAACTCTTACTACATAACTTAATTGGGCATACATGCTGCATCTCTCTAACAACTCAAGATTACAAATCATGATATATTTTTCTAGGCCATTTAGAAGCCACTGTAATAAATATATTTGTAAAAAGATTGAGAGGTAATTATAAATGGAGTAACTTTCCTATGGATAAAAGAAGAAACTAGAAAAGAATCTCTCTAGGTGATCATCTAGGAGAAGAGCTGCTTCAAATTTATCCTGTCATGGTACCACTTATGCTATATTATTATAAAGCAGCAGTTATATATTATTAGAGGTCTTTGAAAAACCCAGCATTTTAATCAATGATCTCTTCCTTATATATAATAATCACAAGATATGTATTGCTTTTTAAAACAGTTTTCAACTTTTAAAATATATCCTTTAATTATCATGAGAGCTCATGAGATAACTGAGAACCTGAAACCCTGAGGAGGCACTTCCTGACGATTCAAGATGAAAAAGTGATATCTTTTCTCCAGGGCGGTGGAGCATGTCCTTTTATCCAGTGCTCAGTGGAAGAAAGACACGGCATATACGAGAACTGTGATGCCATCATGTCACCTGAGCCAGCGATGCATTCTCTTGTCTCTTTTCTGATTTTAGGAGTACAAAGCAATGATCGAGGGAGGAAATATTACAAAGACCATGCATTTTATCCTCTTGGGATTCTCAGATTTTCCCAGAATCATAGTAGTACTCTTTGTCCTATTCCTGGTGATATACATTTTGACCCTGACATGGAACCTGTCCCTCCTCATCTTAATAAGAATGGACTCCCACCTCCACACCCCCATGTACTTCTTCCTCAGTAACCTGTCTTTCATAGATATCTGCTATGTGACCTCCACAGCCCCTAAGATGCTCTACGACTTCTTTCAGGAGTGGAAAATGATCACCTACGTGGGTTGTGTTGTTCAGTACTTTGTGTTTTCCACCATGGGGCTGAGTGAGTCTTGCCTCATGACTGCCATGGCTTATGACCGATATGCTGCCATTTGTAACCCACTCCTCTATTCCTCAGTCATGTCGCCCGCTCTCTGCGGTCGGATGGTGCTGGGATCCTACTTGGCTGGACTCTCTGGCTCTATGTCCCAATTGTGTGCAATGCTCCAGCTCCACTTCTGTGGGCCTAATGTCATCAACCACTTCTTCTGTGACATGCCCCAGCTGTTAGTTCTGTCCTGCACTGACACTTTTTTTGCACAACTCTTCACTGCCATATCAACAATAATCTTTGGGATAATAAATGGCTTAGTTATCATGATATCCTATGTCTACATTGTCATCTCCGTCATGAAGATCACGACAGCAAGCGGTAGGTCCAAGGCTTTCAACACCTGTGCTTCCCACCTGACAGCAGTCACTCTCTTTTATACCTCAAGTACCTTTGTCTATTTGAGTTCCACCTCTGGTGGTTCCTCCAGCTTTGACAGATTTGCATCAGTCTTCTACACGGTGATGATTCCCATGTTGAATCCTTTGATTTACAGTCTGAGGAACAAAGAAATCAAAGATGCCTTGAAAAGGTTGCAGAAGAAGAGAAGGTGTTGCCGAGGTCACAGATTGAGATTTCTGATGGATTTGTCTTGTTAGAATGACCTACCTTAACCCTCAATAATATTTATATGAATGGACAACAACAAAGTCCATTCTGCCTTTCACAAGACTTATTTTGACACAGATAATGTGCCAATATGAACCAACAACTGAATCACACTACACAAATGCAATATCTTTAGGTCCTAGAGACCCATTGTTTTTAATCTCCATGTGGAGTGGCCTCATCATTTATTAATCTATTAACAATTATTGGACTCTTGGATTTGGTTATGGACAGGGAGGCCTGGCGTGCTGCAGTTCATGGGGTCGCAAATAGTTGGACACAACTGAGTGACTGAACTGAACTTAGTTATTCGTGAAACATCAAGATTTAGAACCTGTTGCTTCTTTTCTGCTTCCTACAGGCTTCTGACCCTAAAGGAGCGATACCCCTGATAGATTCCCCAGGAGTGTGTTAACCTTGTCCCCCAAATATTGTGACGCAGCATAACCCAGACATGGTGGTCATTGATGTCCATTCTGTTTTTCTGGCTGGAATGAGAATGGACACACAGAGAGGATGTGTCTTTGGACAGAAACAAGTATACAGTTGGCCTAGTCGTGCCTTCCCGGAAGATGAGTCCGATACAGCTAATGTGTGAGTAACACTTCTTTCAGTGCTTATTGCCTAATAATTTACTGATCACATTCTAGTCCCTCAGTTATAGTCTAAATAGGAGGACATGATTTGAACAGTAAAGAGAGGCAGAATGCAGTGTGTGGCCCCTTCAGAGCTGTTAACTTATGATTCTGATGCAACCATTTATATATAGTGTCCAGTGGGAATTTCTGATGGGGATGATATTCAAAATTCATGTCACCGTCCCTAGCAATTTCTGATATTATGGAAGTCAATCCCCTCTTTCCCTCCCTCGTAAGTCTGGAAAATTTACCCCTGGTTGACATAGCTAGTAGGATCATACTGTCAAATAATTCCCGCTATTTCAAGCATCTGAACATATTTGATATGATGAAAATTGTGTGAGAATTCATGGCAATAATAAAGTTACCAAATATTCAATGTTGCCGAATAAGAGCCAATATGGAAAAACTAGTATATATTCCTTTCTGCTGTCTGGGTTCAACGTGTCATGTCCTAGAAATTTATGGTTGTATGCAGGTAATATAATCATCAAGATGGAATGGTTAGAAGTACTTTAATGCTGACATGTTCCTGGAAACCTCAAACCTCAAGGGGCAAGAAAGGAAATAGTTTGTGGGATAAGCAGGGTTATCAGCTCTAGCCAATTTGTGTCTTCAGAATCAGGATGTAAATTTTTGGTCCCATGGTCTGGTTATAAAGAACAAGTTTTCCCGACTGTTGAGTTTCCAGATCTCCCAGACTTTAACAAACTGCCTGAACTGTGTCATTATTTTATATTTTATCCTTAGAGAGTCACTGGGTTCTTCGTGCTGTTTAGGGTGTCAATGCCAATGGTCCCATGTACTATCCTACTTAAGTAACAACTGTAAGTGAAAAAGTATTTGAAGCCCTTATACAATTTCCCATCAGTTCACACATGACTATGACTGAGAGAAGGGGACCTGTTGAACTTTTGCAAGAGTCTAATTAGGGCTACCCCATGCCAAAGAAATAGTGCAATATAAATAAAGGATATGTGCCCACTCCACCCCCATCCAAACAGGTACATTTTCTTAAGCATTGCTCTTTAAAAATGTGTAAGAGTGTATGCAAAATTTGTCTCCAATAGTCTATGAAGTCTTCAGTAGAAGAGAGACATCTGCTACATGTTGACAATACAGTGCTGATTATAATCACTATGCTGTGCATTAGACCTCCAGAATTTATTCATCCTCTAATGGCATGTCTGTGCCCTGTAAATTCACTTCTTCAATTCCCCTGCTTCTATCAAAGTTGAATATTTTTCTGTTGTTTGTATATACCAAGTCTTCATTATCAAATCATCTGTTGATGAACACTTAGTTTGTTTGCATATTTTGGCCTTGTGATTGATGTGGCAGTAAATATGGAATTACATATCTTTTTGATATCCTATTTTTATTTCCATTGGATATATACCCATAAGTGGGATTGCTGGATCATATGGTAGATCTATTCTTAAGTTTTGAGGAATCTCCATAATGTTTTCTGTAGCAGCTGAGCCCCATTTGCATATCCCCACCCACAGTGTACAAGCATCCTCTTATTGCCCCATCCTTACCAACACCTGTGCTCTGTCTTTTTCTTAATGATTACCATTCTAACCTTTGTGAGGTGATGCATCACTGTGGCTTTAATTTACATTTCTCTGATGATTAGTGATTTGAATACAAAGAGAACCAAACCGAGCATATCACAGATGAAATGTCAAAAGGTAAAGAGAAGGAGATAATCTTAAAGCTGCAAGAGAAAATCAACTTGCTACAAAGAAGAGAACTTCCTTAAGGCTATCAGTGCCTTTTTCACTAGGCTGTTTCAGCCCAAGTCAATGGCAGTATATATTCAAAGTGCTGAAAGAAAATCTTGCCAACCAACAGTAGTCTACCTGGATAAGTTGCCCTTCAGGATTGAAGGAACGAGAGGTAGGTTTTCAGGAAAACAAATGTGATGATTTTACACTAGACTTAGTTTACAACAAATGTTAAAAGGACTTTTTCAGTCAGAAATCAAAGGTCATTAATTAGCAACACAACACATATAAAAATATAAATCTCTCTGGTAAGAGTAAATAATGTTGAATTCTGAATATGCTAGAGTAGCCATGCTGGGATATCACTTATCAATCTGGTGTGAAGATTAAAACTCCAAAGAGGTAAACATAACTAACACTCCAATAATTTGTTAATGGACATGCAAGATAAAATAGTGTAAATTATTACATCACAAAAGTAAAATGTGAAGAGAGTACGGTAAAAAAATTATTCTTGTATGCATTTGAATATTAAGTTGTTTTCATGTTAAAACAGACTGTTTTAGGATAAGGTATTTAATGTAAGCCTCATGGTTAATACAAAGCCAATCTATAGCAAATTCACAGAAGAAAAAGAGAAATGAATCTAAGCATGCTGCTGCTGCTGCTAGTTGCTTTAGTCGTGTCCGACTCTGTGCGACCCCATAGATGGCAGACCACCAGGCTCCCCCGTCCCTGGGATTCTCCAGGCAAGCATATCACTACACAAAGCAGGAAATTGTAAAGAAAGCAGAAGAAGAAAGAAAGGAATTACAAAACAGTCAGAAAAATAAACAAAATGGCAATAGTATATTCACATCTGTCAATGATAATTTAAATATAAATTCAAAATTCTCTGGTCAAACATAACGTGTGTTGAAAGGATATAAAAGTTGAGCCCAGCTACAGGTACCTACAAGAGACTCATTACAGCTTTAAGAACTGAAAGAAATTGAAATCGATTGAAAGTGAAGGGATGGAAAAAGTAATTCCATGTAAGTAAAAACCAAAATAGAGCAGGATTAAGCTATACTTATCTCAGAAAAATTAGACTTTAAGACAAAACGTACTGCAAGAGGCAAAGAAAGTCATTATACAATGATAAAGGGATCAGTCTCACAAAGGGATATAGCATTTTTAAATATATATAAACTCAGCAAAGAACATGTAAATATACAAATAAAATATTAACAGACTTGAAGGAAGAAGCAGATAGCATTACAATAATAGTAAGGAAAATCAATATCCCAATTTAACAATGGATAGATCTTCCAGACAAAATATCAATAATGAAACATTGGAAATAAGCTACACATTAAAACAGAGATGTGTAAATGGCACAGAACATATGCACAAAGGAAGGAAAAGACATCCTCTTTACAAGCGCATGTAAATCATCCTCTGAGATAGAGCATATGTTGGGCCACAAAACAAGTCTCAAGGAATATACGAAGATTGAAGTGATATCAAACATCTTTCCAGGCACAAATGTGTGAATTTAGAAATTAAATGCAAAAAGAATACTGGAAATTTGCAAATTTGAGGAGGTTAAACAACATGCTACTGAGCATGATGGGTCACGGAAGAAATAAAAATCAAAATTAAAAAAAATTGGGACATCCCTGGTGTTTCAGTGGTTAAAAATCTGCCTTGCAATGCAGGGAACATGACTTTGATCCCTGGTTAAGGACCTAAGATCCCACATGCTGCAGAGCAGCTAAGCCTGCACACTCTGATGACTGAGCCCATACTCCACAACTAGAGTCCATGGAGTGCAATGAAGACCCCACATGCTTCAGATAAGACCCAATGCAGCAAAATAAATAAATGAATGAATATTTAAAGATATTTCTTGAGACAAAGGAAGTAGAAATACAACATATAATTGATGAAATGTAGAAAAATCTGTTTTAAGAGGGAAATTTATAGCAATGAATGACTGCATAAATAAAGAAGGTCTTCAATAGTGACTGTATCGATTTACATTTCCACAAATAATGCAAGAACATTCCTTTTCTCCACACCCTCTCCAGCATTTATTGTTTGTAACCTTTTTGATGATGACCATTCTTACCAGTGTGAGCTGATATCTCATTGTAGTTTTGATTTGCATTTCTCAAAATGCCAGCAAATATGGAAAACTGAGCAGTGACCACAGGACTGGAAAAGGTTGTTTTCATTCCAATCCCAAAGAAGGGCAATGCCAAAGAATGTTCAAACTACTGCACAATTGCACTCATTTCACATGCTAGCAATGACTGAGCAACTTCACTTCACTTCACTTTCAGAATTCAATGGTGTGTGAACCAAGAACTTCCAGATGTACAAGCTGGATTTAGAAAGGGCAGAGGAACCAGAGATCAATTTGCAAATATCCACTGAATCATCAAAAAAGCAAAGTAATTCCAGAAAAACATCTACTTCTGCTTCATTGCACTGAAGGCTTTGACTGTGTGAATAATAACAACCTGTGGAAAATTCTTAAAGAGGTGGAATACCTGACCACCTTACTTGTGTCCTGAAAAACCCGTATGCTGGTCAAGAAGCAACAGTTAGAACCAGGCATGAAACCACAGACTGGTTCAAAATCGAGACAGGAGTATGTCAAGGCTGTTTATTGTCACCCTGCTTATTTAATTTATATGCAGAGTACATCACATGAAATGCCAGACTGGATGAAGTACAAGCTGGAATCAAGATTGCCTCATGCTTTAAAATCTGTCTTAACAATCTGTTCAGTCTAAATGGTTCAATCATTGGTTTTTATCACAAGGTTATATAACTACCAGCAAATTGAAAGTGAAAGTGGCTCAGTGGGTCTGAGTCTTTGCCACCCCGTGGACTATACAGTCTATTGAGTTCTCCAGGCCAGGAAACTGGAGTGGGTGGCTGCTCCCTTCTCCAGGGGATCTTTCCAACCCAGGGATCAAGCTCAGGTCTCCCACATTGTGAGCAGATTCTTTTTATTTATTTATTTATTTTAATTTTATTTTATTAGTTGGAGGCCAATTACTTCACAACATTTCAGTGGGTTTTGTCATACATTGACACGAATCAGCCATTGAGTTACACGTATTCCCCATCCCGATCCCCCCTCCCACCTCCCTCTCCACCCAACTCCTCTGGGTCCTCCCAGTGCACCGGGCCCGAGCACTCGTCTCATGCATCCCACCTGGGCTAGTGATCTGATTCACCATAGATAATATACATGCTGTTCTTTTGAAACATCCCACCCTCACCTTCTCCCACGGAGTTCAAAAGTCTGTTCTGTACTTCTGTGTCTCTTTTTCTGTTTTGCATATAGGGTTATCGTTACCATCTTTCTAAATTCCGTATATATGTGTTAGTATACTGTATTGGTCTTTATCTTTCTGGCTTACTTCACTCTGTATAATGGGCTCCAGTTTCGTCCATCTCATTAGAACTGATTCAAATGAATTCTTTTTAATGGTTGAGTAATATTCCATGGTGTATATGTACCACAGCTTCCTTATCCATTCATCTGCTGATGGGCATCTGGGTTGCTTCCATGTCCTGGCTATTGTAAACAGTGCTGCGATGAACATTGGGGTGCACGTGTCTCTTTCAGATCTGGTTTCCTCGGTGTGTATGCCCAGAAGTGGGATTGCTGGGTCATATGGCAGTTCTATTTCCAGTTTTTTAAGAAATCTCCACACTGTTTTCCACAGTGGCTGTACTAGTTTGCATTCCCACCAACAGTGTAAGAGGGTTCCCTTTTCTCCACACCCTCTCCAGCATTTATTGCTTGTAGACTTTTGGATAGCAGCCATCCTGATGGCGTGTAATGGTACCTCATTGTGGTTTTGATTTGCATTTCTCTAATAATGAGTGATGTTGAGCATCTTTTCGTGTGTTTGTTAGCCATGTGTATGTCTTCTTTGGAGAAATGTCTGTTTAGTTCTTTGGCCCATTTTTTGATTGGGTCATTTATTTTTCTGGAATTGAGCTTCAGGTGTTGCTTGTATATTTTTGAGATTGTATATTTTGTGAGCAGATTCTTTATCAGCTGAGCTACAAGGGAAGCCCAAGAATACAGGAGTGGGTAGCCTATCCCTTCTCCAGGATATCTTCCCAACCCAGGAATCGAACTGCGGCCTCTTACATTCCAGATGGATTCTTTACCATCTGAGCTATCAGGGAAGTCAGAAGCATCAGTGAGTTTAGTAGTGTTTGTCTCTCAGTCCTGTCCTCCTCTCTACGACCCCATGGACTGTAGCCCGCCAGGCTCCTCTGCCCATGGAATTCTCCAGGCAAGAATGCTGCAGTGGGTTACCATGCGCTTCTCCAGAGGATCTGCCTGACCTAGGGATCGAACCTGGGTCTCCTGCATTGCAGACAGATTCTTTACCATCTGAGCTTTACCACCCCTGACCCAGGGAACCTGGATCTCTATTATCAAGAGTTAAATCACATAATTAACTCATTACCCACCCATCTCTTTCTCCCTAGAAGTAAGATTAGTTGAAGATGAAACTGAGAATGGGCCTTCTTAAAGCATCTCTATATCCCCAGGAATGACAGGATAGATGAGCTCCATTTAAAACAAACAAACAAACAAACAACCTCCCCAAAAGTTTGTGAGAATTATCTTAAGTAGATATTTTTAGTGAATGATTAGTAATTCAGCATATTTTGGAAAGAACTCTAATTTAGAGCATATTAGTTATTCCTGCTATTTGCAGGAGGTGGGGGAGCAGGCAGGATCTAAGTTCCACAACGAGGGATGGAACACATGCACCATGCATTGGGAACTCCATTCTTTACCACTGGACCCCAGAGAAGTCCCCATTACACCTACTATTAACAGAAGGCATGCTGCATACTACACACTCTAAATTCTTTATGAGCATTATCTAACTTGAATCTCTTATAGTACTATATTATAGGTGATAGTACTAAATCTCAGATGGGTTAATTTGCTGGAGGTCACAGCCTCATCAAGTAGAAAAGGTAAAATTCAACTCAGTTTGGCCAATACAAATGCCTGTGGCTTTAACCATGATAATTTATGGACCCACCATGAATTAGGTTTATTGTAATCCTTTTTGCTTAAGTTTCTCATTTAGGCCAAGGAAATAGTGTCATGTTCATCTCTCAAGGTGTTGATTGAGTGAGGTTAGGTATTTGAGAAAATGTGTGTATGTATATGGTATATACATATATGGTATGTATGTATATTCCCAGGTAGTGCTAGTGGTAAAGAAACCGCCTGCAGGAGACAAAAGAGACACAGGTCAGTTCCTGGGTCAAGAAGATCCCCTGGAGGAGGGCATAGCCTCCCACTCCAGTATTCTCACCGGGAGAATCCCCACAGGCAGAGAAGCTTGGTGGGCCACTGTCCACTGGGTTGCAAAGAATAGGACAGAACTGAAGTGACTTAGCTCGCATATAGGTATGTGTATGTCTATAAAATGAAATTGCTTTGCAAACAGGAATCTATTCATATGTATGTATTTTGTAGTGTTCAAAGTATTTTTCCAGCTAACTGTGACATCTTGGGCAAAATTGTAGCTCCATATATTCAGATCCTCACTTGGAAATCATAGGTATAGGACTAGAGGCTCACCATGTCCATTTCAGTTCATAGGACTCCAATTTCACGAAAAGAGAAGTTTGATGATGAGATCATGTCAGGCCCAAGGGACAGTGAGAACTGACTCAGGAGGGACATGGTGACACAGGGCGTGAGGTTAGCAGGGACAAAGCCTCCATGACAACCAGGACTCTAGGGAGCAAGCACTTGGAGTTTTGTCCCCTAATTGCCTTCCCTCCCAGCTAACTCTGCCCTTGGTAACACATGAAAGAGGATATTCAGTGTGGGCATCACTCTGGCTGTGAGTGTATAATGGTTTAAACGCTCCCATCTCAGAGAGCAATAGGACCCACCTGGAAAATTCCTTTGGAAAAGGAATACAAAATTTCAACCTTGGCAAGAACTCTGTCTTTCTGGGTGTCTGGGTCAAGGTGAGAGGGCAAGATTTAGAGAGACTAACAGGCTGTGTGCTGTCTCTATAGCCATGTGAAGCATCCAGGAGGACCTTTGCAGAGGAAAGTTTATAGTTCTCAGAATCTCCCATCTTTCTACTCTTCCCCCACTCTCAAATCCATATGTTCCACTTACGGTTCTTCCTGAAGTTTTCTTTCTCCTTTATACCAGTTCTCCAACCTTCAGTGAAAAGATTGATCTGTAGTGTAAACATCAGGTATTGTTCTGGGGGGTGATGGATGGATGTTGAGTTTCAGTTCTGCAGTTTCTTAAGGATGGGATCTTGAACTTTGTTACCTTCTGATTTTTTTTTTCACCTTGAAAATGAGGGTAAAGATCATCTAGAATAAAACGAGATAATGTCTGCTAAGCCTACTACCTTGTAAAAGTGAATTGTTTGAATCAAATATAATCATTTACTGAACTTCATGGGAATTAAGTATGATTTAAACATACCTGACTTATTCTTGCCAAGAGCACTTCTAATTTAATTTATTCCCTTGAGGATGTTTTATATAACAATAATTGATTTGATATCTGCCTCAATATATAGCTTTGAATCATCAATTTCTGTACAGGAAAGCCAAACTAGTTACTCCATAATAATAAGTCAGAATTACTCATGTATAATTCCATGGCCTTTTGATTATACTTCACTAGTTTTCCATTGTCATCTTTGGAGATCCTGGGGTTCTGAGGATACTAGAGTGGGTGACACAGATATCAGAGGGGCCCCCCTCTAAACACAGGTGTGTGTTAGCCGCTCAGTCGTGTCCGACTCTAAGACCTTCATGGACTAGAGCCCACGAGGCTCCTCTGTTGGTGGAATTCTGCAGGCAAGAATACTGGAGTGGATTGCCATTTCCTTCTCCACCAAACAGACGTAGTGTTTGTTTCACTGCCTCCTTTGAACCTTCTTACATCGTTCTTTATCCGGTGACATTCTTGGCTTTCTTAATCTGCACAAACTCCCAAGTGACCATGTCCTTAGTAGATCAAATTTGAAAAAGATTTATTTTTTTATTTATTTCATTTATTTTTATTAGTTGGAGGCTAATTACTTTACAATACTGTAGTGTTTTTTGTCATACACTGACATGAATTAGCCATGGATTTACATGTGTTCCCAATTCCGATCCCTACTCCCACCTCCCTCTCTACCTGATCCCTCTGGGTCTTCCCAATGCACCAGCCCTGAGCACTTGTCTCATGCATCCAACTTGGGCTGTTGATCTGTTTCACCCTATTAATATACATGTTTCAATGCTGTTCTCTTGAAACATCCCACCCTTGCCTTCTCCCACAGAGCCCAAAAGTCTGTTCTGTACATCTGTGTCTCCTTTTCTGTTTTGCACATAGGGTTATCATTACCATCTTTCTAAATTCCATATATATGTGTTAGTATACTGTAATGGTGTTTATCTTTCTGGCTTACTTCACTGTGTGTAATGGGCTCCAGTTTCATCAATCTCATTAGAACTGATTCAAATGAATTCTTTTTAATGGCTGAGTAATATTCCATGGTGTCTATGTACCACAGCTTCCTTATCCATTCGTCTGCTGATAGGCATCTAGGTTGTTTCCATGTCCTGGCTATTATAAACAGTGCTGTGATGAACATTGGGGTGCACGTGTCTCTTTCAGATCTGGATTCCTCAGTGTGTATGCCCAGAAGTGGGGTTGCTGGGTCATATGGCAGTTCTATTTCCAGTTTTTAAAGGAATCTCCACAATGTTCTCCATAGCGGCTGTACTAGTTTGCATTCCCACCAACAGTGTAAGAGGGTTCCCTTTTCTCCACACCATCTCCAGCATTTATTGCTTGTAGAATTTTGGATAGCAGCCATCCTGACTGGCATGTAATGGTAACTCATTGTGGTTTTGATTTGCATTTCTCTGATAATGAGTGATGTTGAGCATCTTTTCATGTGTTTGTTGGCCATCTGTATGTCTTCTTTGGAGAAATGTCTGTTTAGTTCTTTGGCCCATTTTTTGATTGGGTCATTTATTTTTCTGGAGTTGAGCTGCAGGAGTTGCTTGTATATTTTTGAGATTAATCCTTTGTCTGTTGCTTCGTTTGCTATTATTTTCTCCCTATCTGAGGGCTGTCTTTTCGCCTTGCTTATCATTTCCTTTATTGTGCAAAAGCTTTTAAGTTTCATTAGGTCCCATTTGTGTATTTTTGCTTTTGTTTCTAATATTCTGGAATGTGGGTCATAGATGATCCTGCTGTCATTTATGTTGGAGAGTGTTTTGCCTATGTTCTCCTCTAGGAGTTTTATAGTTTCTGTTCTTACATTGATATCTTTAATCCATTTTGAGTTTATTTTTGTGTATGGTGTTTGATAATATGTATGCCCACCCCTTATTGGCTTATGCTTTTCATGTTAAAAGCTTTACCACATTTCGTCTTAAAAATATTTTGTGATTATATTTGCTGTTTCATCAAGTGTATTTCAAAATTATTTTAGGTAAGTCGAGGTTTCAGTCATAATCTATTTTCAAATATTTATAGTTTTTCTCTTATAATTTCTGGTTTATTGTTCTATTTTGGAAATTTCCTTTTCATCCCAAGTTTTTATGAGAGCATATCTATTAATTTTGCTAATCTTTAGAAAAAACTGAAATATAGCTGATTTACAATGTTGTGTTAGTTTCAGGTATTCAGTCAGGTGGATCAAATGTACACATATGTGTAAATATATATTCTTTTTCAGATTCTTCTCATTGTAGATTATTGCAAGATATTGACTATATTTCCCTGTGCTGTACAGTATGCTCTTGTTATTTATCAATTTTATATGTAGTAGTGTATAGGTGTTAACCCTAAACTCCTAATTTATGTCACCCCTCTACCCTGCTATCCCCCTGTGTGTTTTCTATGTCTATGAGTCTAGTCCTCTTTTGTAAAGAAGTTCCCTTGTATCATTTTTTTAGATTTCACATCTAAGTGATATCATGATACTTGTCTTTCTCTCTCTGACGTTTCATTTCGTATGATAGTCTCTAGGTCTATCCGTGCTGCTGCAAATGGCATTATTTCGCTCCTTTAATGGCTGCGCGATATTTGTTTGTCTATGTGTGCTGCCTCTTCTTTTTCTTTTAAAAAGTTTAGCTTCTTTGCTTTGTTTTCCTTTCAACCCTGACGCCCCCATGTCAGTTTTGCACCCAGTAACTACTTATGTTAACATATTTTTAAAAGAAAATAACATGAAGTAGTGTTTTATTTTATAAGATGTAGTTTGCAACCACTAAAACATTTCTCATTCTTTGATTTCATTCACAGAGTTTTAAATATTTTTTTTCATTTTATTTTTAATTGGAGGATAATTATTTTACAATGTCGTGTTGATTTGTGCCATACATCCACATGAATCAGCCACAGGTGTACGCATGTACCTGGTTCTTAAGCATCCCTCCCACCTCCCTCCCATCCCCTCCTCCGAGTTCATACCAAGCACCGGTTTTGGGTTTTCCATGTCATAAAGCAAGCTCCCCCTGGCTGTCTGTGTTATACACGGTGATGTATATGTTTCAATGCTACTCTCTCAATCATTCCACCTCTCCCTCCCCAACCGTGTAATTTTTACTGTATGTATGTACCACGTCTTCTTCATCCATGCCGTTGTTAATGGACATTTGTATTGCTTCCATATCTTGGTTATTGTATGTGGTGTTGCTATGAACATTGGAATGTATGTATCTTTTTGAATTAGAGTCTTCTCTGAACACATGTCCAGGAATGGGATTGTAAGGTCAAATATTGGCTGCAGCAATTTACAGTCCTGCCCAACAATGTGGGAGGGTTCCCTCTTCTCCACATCTGTTCCACCATTTATTATTTTAAAATGGTTTGATGATGGCCATTCTGACTGAACAATGACAACAACAACAACATTCTGACCAGTGTGGGATGATTGTTCTGCAGAACAGTTTACTTTTGCCTTAGGGTCAAAGGATTCGTTAACAAAAGAAATCACTTGTTACATACAAATAAATAATTTCAACTTTTATAGATTGTCTGACTTAATTTCCATATACATTCATTAAAAGAAAGGAAAGAGAAAAAACAGAGAGAAGTAACAGCATACACATCACCAAATTGGGCCAGCAACCTACATGCACACTTGAACGGCGCTGGGAAGTCCCGAGTAATAGCCATCTGGCGTCTCTGTTGGGAAAGGGTCCCAGGCGGTGCGTCCCCCTGAAGGGCGAGACTTCCAGTTTCAGTCTGGGGGGCTCCTGTTTGCAATCCGAGGCTGCAAACTGATATCATCATCAGTTTGTGTGCAAAAATGCAGCTTTGATCTTACTTTAACTTTTACAATGCTGCTTGTTTCACCTTGAGAATCGTAAGACTTCTTGGACCCCGGGGGTTGGCCAGACCTCCAAGGGCTCAAGAATTCCAAGACCCACTCCCCTTTTGGTCTAAGGTGCCTTCTGACTTGCTGTGATTGCAAGCAGGCAGAGAATCCAGGCCGTGTCCAGGCAGGTCAGAAGCAGTGAGAGGCCTGTTTCTGAAGTCTGAACAAGGCTTCCTCCATCTAATTTCCCTAACAGGTGATACCTCACTGTAGCTTTATCTGCATTTTCTAAGAAATAGCAATACGGAAAAGCATTCCATGTGCCTGTTGGCCATCTGTGTGTCTTCTTTAGAGAACTGTTTCTTTAGGTCTTCTGCTCATTTTCTGATTGAGTTGTTTGGTCTTTTTGCTACTGAGTTTTATGAGCTGTCTTTATGTTTTGGAAATTAAGCCTTCATTGGTTCCATCATTTGCAAATATTTTCTCCCAGTCTGTTGGCTGTCTTCTGGTTTTGTTTATGGTTTCCTTTGCTGTGCAAAGACTTTTAAGTGTGATTTATTTATTTTTGCTTTTGTTTATTTTACCTTGGAGTCTATTACTATCATTTATCAGTCAATGTTTTTCCTCTGTTCTCTATAAGTGTTTTGTGATTTCCTGTCTTATGTTTAAGTCATCAAGTTAGTTTTGTTTATTTTTATGTATGGTGTGAGTATGTTCTAACTTTTTTGATTTACATGTGGCTATCCAGTTATCCAAACACCACTTGCTAAAGAGGCTGTCTTTTCTCTATTGTGTACCCTTGCCTCCTCTGTTGCAGACTGACTGACTGTGCGTGGGTTGGCTCTCGATTCTGCTCCATTGATCCACGTGTCGGTGTTTTGCCAGAACCAGTCTATTTTGATTGCCATAACTTCACAGTATTGTCTGAAGTCTGGGGGAGTTATGCCTCCAGCTTTGTTCTTTTCCTTAGAACTACTCTGGCAATTCTGGGCCTTTTGTCGTTGCCTATTAACTTTAGGATTATGTGTTTTAATTCTGTGAAAAAAGTCACAGGTATTTTGATAGGGATCACATTAAATCTGTAGATTGCCTTGGGTAGAATGGCTATTTTAAAGATATTAATTCTCCCAATTCAATAGCATGGGATATCTTAGTATCATTTTCTATTTCCTTTGCCTTATTTTCAGTTTCCTTTGTTAATTTTTTATTTTATTTTATTTTATTTGAGACTTTATTGAATTTGTTGCAATACTGCTTTGTTATTTTTTATACTTTTCAGTGTATGTGTCTTTCACATCGTTGGTTAGGTATATCTTTTTTTTTTACATGACTTAAATGGAATTGTTTCTTTTTTACTTTCTCTTTATTATATTTCATTTTTTGTTTAAAGAAATGTAAAAGATATTTGTATATGATCTTGTATCCTGCTACCTTACTGAATTCATTTATTAGTTTTATTAAGTTTTGTGTAGAGTCTTTAGGGGTTTCTGCATAGAGTTTTAAATTATTTGCATGCAATGTCAGTTTTACATGTTCCCTTCCAGTTTGGGTCCATTTTTATTTATTTACTTTTATTTTCTGATTTCCATGGCTAGGACTTCCAATACCATATTGAATAGACTTGGGATTCTTGTCTTGTTCCAGACGGTTTCAGTTTTTCACTGTTAAGTGTTATATTGGCTGTGGATTTGTCATAAGTGGTACTATGCTGAGATATGTTCCCTCTATATCCATTTTGGTGAGAGTTTTTATCATGCTGAATGGTGTTTATGATGTTGAATTTTATCAAATTCTTTTTCTGCATCTATTGAGATAGTGCGGTTTTTGTCTTTTCTTTTGTAAATATGGTGTATCACATTGGTTGATTTGTGTACGTTGAACCATCCTTGTGACCTGGGGATGACTCCAACTTGATTGTAGTATATCATCCATTTTATATGTTGTTGGATTCAGTTTGCTAATATTTTGTTGAGGGTTTTTGCATCCATTTTCATCAAAGCTATTGGCTTGTAATTTTCTTTACTGTAGTGTCTTTGTCTAGTCTTGGTAACAGGTTGATAGTGACCTCATAGAGTGACTTTGGGAGCATTCTTTCCTTTTCAGTGAAATGTTCTTTGTTATGTTGAGGTCCATTCCCTCTATACGCTGTTTGATGAGTTGTTGTTCAGTCATGCAGTCTCGTCCGACTCTTTCCGACCCCATGAACTGCAGCACGCCGAGCTTCCCTGTCCTTCACCATCTCGTGGAGCCTCCTCGAACTCAATGCCATTGATTCAGTGATGCCATCCAACCATCTCATCCTCTGTTGTCCCCTTCTCCTTCTGCCTTCAATCTTTCCCAGCATCAGGGTCTTTTCTAGTGTCAGCTCTTCACATCAGGTGGCCAAAATATTGGAGCTTCAGCTTCAGCATCAGTCCTTCCAATAAATATTCAGGCTTGATTTCCTTTATGATGTACTGGTTGGATCTTCTTGCAGTCCAAGGGACTCTCAAGAGTCTTCTCCAATACCACAGTTCCATGACATCAATTCTTCGGTGTTCAACCTTCTTTACGATCTGATTCTCATATCCATACATGACCACTAGAAAAACCATAGTTTTGACTAGACGCACCTTTATCAGCAATGTCTCTACTTTTTCGCATGCTGTCTAGGTTTGTCATAGCTTTTCTTTCAAGGAGCAAGTGTCTTTTAATTTCATGGCTGCAGTTACCATCTGCAGTGATTTTGGAACCCAAGAAAATAAAGTCTCTCATTGTTTCCATTGTTTCCTCATCTACTTGCCATGAAGTGACGGCACTGCATGCCATGATCTTAGTTTTTTGAATGCTGAGTTTTATGCCAGCTTTTTCACTCTCCTCTTTCACTTTCAACAGACTCTTCAGTTCCTCTTAGCTTTCCACCATAAGGGTGGTGTCATATGCACATCTGAGGTTATTGATATTTCTCCTGGCAATGTTGATTCCAGCTTGTGCTTCATCCAGCCTTGCATTTTGCATGATGTACTCTGCATATAAGTTAAATAAGCAGGGTGACAAAATACAGCCTTGATGTACTTCTATTTTAATTTTGAACCAGTCCATGTTCCATGTCCAGTTCTAACTGTTTCTTCTTGACCTGCAGACAGGTTTCTTAGGTAGCAGGTAAGGTGGTCTGGTATTCCCATCTCTTTAAGAATTTTCCACAGTTTGTTGTGTTTACACAGTCAAAGGCTTTGGTGTAGTCAATGAAGGAGAAGTAGATGTTTTTCTGGAATTCTCTTGCTTTTTTCCTGTGATACAGTGAATGCTGGCAGTTTGATCTCTGTTTGATAAGAGTATTTTTAAAATCATGAATAGATGCTATATTTTGTCAAATGCTTTTTCTGCATCTGTTGAGAGGATCGTGTGATTTTTAACCATTCTTTTCTTAATATGGTATGTTACATTGATTGATTTGTGTATGTTAAGCTATTCTTGTGACCCTGTAATAAATCCAACTTGTTCATGGTGTTTGATTCTTTCATAAATTGTTGGATTCAGTTTGTTAATTTTTGTTGAGAATTTTTGCATCCTTTTTCATCCAAGGTATTGGTCTGTATTTTTTTTTTTTTTTTTTTTTTTTTTTTTTTTTGGTAGTGTTCGCCTGTGAGCTTCTGGGTAATAGTGACCTTGTAGGATGAATTTGAGAGTGTTCTCCCCAATTCAATTGTAATTGAATTGAATTACAATCTTAACCAATTGTAACAGTTTAAGAAATATTGTTATTAGTTCTTCTTTATATGTTTGATAGAATTCCCCTATGATGCTATCTGTTCTGGGGCTTTTGGTGGGAGTTTTCTTACAAATTCAATTTTACTACTAGTAATCAGTTTGCTCAGATTGTCTATTTCTTTTTGAATCAGTCTTGGCAGGTTATACGTTTCTCAAAATTTTTATTTCTTCTAAGCTGTCCAATTTGTTGGTGTATAACTTCACAGTATTTGCTTATGATTTTTTTTTAATATATCTGTGGGATTGGTTTTTATAACTAGTCCCCAGTATACGCCTGAGTGACTGGACAATAAACACACGAATGAGTTCCACACGAAGAGGGCATTGCATGTCCGATTGGCTTATAAATCCAGCAAAATTAGCCTAGGTACCCAACTGACATAATCCAGTATGTAGTATGGTACTTTTAGAGGTTTATAACACTTTTCATGCAAATAATACATAAAAGACAAACACAAACACAAAAACATTTTTAATCTTACAGTATAGTAAGTTGAAAAGTACCATAGACTACCAGTTACATTACTGCTGGTTCTATGCTTGCTTTCAGACGTTGAGGGCTTAAAACAAAGATATTATACTACTGTACCCTATACAGTATTTTATAGTAAAGTACACAAAAGCCAACTTGTAGAAGATGAAAACGTGTGACAGTGTATGCCAGAGACTTGAACTAACTTGCCTGATCCGACATACAAATGCATGTTTGCATCTTTGAATGTCTGCAACTTGAAAGTTTATATATAAGGGATTTACTGCATTTCTTCTCTCTCTCTTTTTTTTTTACTAGTTCTTTTGTGATCTTTACTATTCCATTCCTTCTGCTGACTTTAGGCTTTATTATTTTCTTTTCTTTTTCTTTTCTTTCTTTCTTGTTTTTTACTATTTCTTATGTGATGTTTATTATTTCATTCCTTCTGCTGACTTTACGCTTTATTATTCTATTACTAATTCTTTTAGGTGGTACATTAGGTTTTTCCTTTTTCTTAAAGAAGGCCTATATCTCTATGAAGGTTATACTCAGTTCATGATTATTAGAATATTGGTTGTATTCTATACACTGTACGATGTATCTGGTAGCTGATTTATTTTATAAATAGTAGTTTGTACCTCTTAATTCCCTGCCTTTGTCTTGCCCCCACTCTCTTCCCATCTGATAACTATCAGTTTGTTCTTTGAAACTGTTATTCTCTTTTTATTATTTTCATTCATTTGTTTTATTTTTTAGATTCCACATGTAAGTGATATCATATAGCATTTGTCTTTCTCTATCTGGCTTATTTCACTAAGTGTAATACTCTCCAAGTTCAATCACGTTTTTGAAAATAAGCATACCTTCTAGGTCCAACAAAAATACCAGATTTATAAATCATGA
The DNA here is from genome assembly GCF_963930625.1 of Muntiacus reevesi. Lineage (NCBI taxonomy): Eukaryota > Metazoa > Chordata > Mammalia > Artiodactyla > Cervidae > Muntiacus > Muntiacus reevesi. The sequence continues at coordinate 1,585,293 of NC_089257.1, forward strand.
TATAATTTTCCAGCTATTTAGAAGCTGCTGTGTTAAATATATTTTTAAAAGTTTTAGAGGTTATCTTGTGAGTAAAAGAAGAAAACTTAAAAATCTATCCAGATGGCCTTCTGGGAGAGAATAGCTATTTCGAACTTATACTGCATGAGGCACTTATGCTTCGTTATTATAAAGCTGCAGTTATATATTGATTTATCAGCAGTCTCTTAGAAAACCATTATTTTAATCTATGAGCACTTATTTATATATAGTAACCACAGGATTTCTGTTGTTTCTTTTCAAAGATTTTTTTAATTTGAATTTTAAAAAATTAATTTACTTATTTTAATTGGAGGCTAATTACTTTACAATATTGTAGTGGCTTTCCAGCCTTTTCAATATGTCTTTTAATTTTCATGAGACCTACCTCATGAGATAACTGAGAACCTGAAACACTGAGACATTACTTCTTGACAAGTTGAGATGAAAGACCGAGGTCTTTCCCCAGGACAGTTAAGCATTTCCCCTTTTCCAGGGGTCAATAGGGGGGAAATATGAGATTTGTAGTGCTACCATCTCACCTGAATCAGCAATGCATCCTCTTGTCTCTCTTCTGATTTTAGGAGCATCAAATCAATGATTAGGAGAGAAAATATCACAGAGATCACTTATTTTATACTGTTGGGATTCTCAGATTTTCCCAGAATCTTAGAAGTGCTCTTTGTCGTATTCCTAGTGATATACATTATGACCCTGACTTGGAACCTGTCCCTCCTCATCTTAATAAGAAAGGACTCCCACCTCCACAGGCCCATGTACTTCTTCCTCAGTAACCTGTCCTTCATGGATATCTGCTATGTGACTGTCACAGCCCCCAAGATGCTTTATGACTTATTCCGGGATCAGAAAATTATCACCTATGTGGACTGTGTGATTCAGAATTTCGTATTCTCAACCATGGGGCTGAGTGAGTCTTGCCTCATGACCGCCATGGCTTATGACCGATATGCTGCCATTTGTAACCCACTCCTCTATTCCTCAATCATGTCGCCCGCTCTCTGCGGTCGGATGGTGCTGGGATCCTACATGGCTGGACTCTCTGCTTCTATATTCCTTTTGTGTTTCATGCTGCAGTTCCAGTTCTATGGGCCTAATGTCATCAACCACTTCTGTGACATGCCCCAGCTGTTAGTTCTGTCCTGCACTGACACATTCTCTGCACAACTCTTTACTGCTTTATTGACAATGATCTTTGAGATAATAAATGTTTATGTTATCATGATATCCTATGTCTACATTGTCATCTCCATCCTGAAGATCACTTCCATGAAAGGCAGATCCAAAGCTTTCAACACCTGTGCTTCCCACCTGATCACAGTGAGCCTCTTCTATACCTCAGGGATATTTGTCTATCTGAGCTCCAGCTCCGGTGGTTTCTCCAGCTTTGACAGATTTGCATCGGTCTTCTACACGGTGATGATTCCCATGCTGAATCCTTTGATTTACAGTCTGAGAAACAAAGAAATCAAAGATGCATTGAAGAGGTTGCAAAAGAAGAGAGGGTGTCGCTGAGGCCATAGACTGAGATTTCTGATGGATTTGTCTTTTTAGAATCACCTTCAGCCAGTCAGTTCAGTCACTCAGTCGTGTCTGACTCTTTGCAACCTGATGAATCGCACCACGCCAGGCCTCCCTGTCCATCACCAACTCCCGGAGTTCACTCAAACTCATGCCCATTGAGTCGGTGATGCCATCCAGCCATCTCATCCTCTGTCGTCCCCTTCTCCTCCTGCCCCCAATCCCTACCAGCATCAGGGTCTTTTCAAATGAGTCAACTCTTCGCATGAGTTGGCCAAAGCATTGGAGTTTCAGCTTCAGCATCAGTCCGTTCAATGAACACCCAGGACAGATCTCCTTTAGGATGGACTGATAGGATCTCCTTGCAGTCCAAGGGACTCTCAAGAGTCTTCTCCAATATCACAGTTCAAAAGCATCAATTTTTCAGTGCTCAGCTTTCTTTATAGTCCATCTCTCACATCCATACATGACCACTGGAAAAACCATAGCCTTGACCAGACAGACCTTTGTTGGCAAAGTAATGTCTCTTTTTCCCCTATGCCCTCAATAATATTCACACGAAAGGATTATAAAATTCCTAGCGCCTTTGACAAAGATGTCTCAATTTGATACGCAATATGCCAATATGGACCAACAGGTGACTGTTGCCACATGAACACGATGTCTTTACATCCTGGAGATTCAAAGTTTTCATCCTCCTTGAGGAGTGGCCTCAAACATTTATTAATATATCTATAAGATTTATGAAATGTTAAAGTTTAGAACCTTGCTATTCTCTTTTGCTTCTGAGAGGGAGCCCTGTCAACCTCGGGCTTCTGACCCTGAAGGAGAGATAGTTGCCACAGACCTCAGGAGTGCATGAACCTTGTCTCCCAAATATCCTGACGCATTGAAATCCAGATGTGATGGTGGCCAAGGTTTGTTCTGTGTTTCTGATGACAATGTACGCAGAGACAAGGTATACTATTGGCCTGCTTGGACTTCCTTGATGGCTCAGCTGGTGAACAGTCCGACGGCAATGCGGTAAACCTGGGCTCGATCCCTGGGTTGGGAAGATCCCCTGAAGAAAGGAATAGCTACCCATTCCAGTACTTTGGCCTGGAGAATTCCATGGACTGTACATGGGGTCACAAAGAGGTGGACGTGATTGAATGACTTTCACTTTACTTCACTTCACTTCGTCGGCCTGATTGTACCTCCTCGGAAGACCAGTATGACATAACCTATGTTTGTATAAGTCCTTCTCAGGGACAGTTACCCAATAAGCTTGGGAATATATCCTAGGCTCCACCACTGTAATCTATAGAAGGTGGAGGTGGCTTGAATCATAAAGAGGAATGGAATGAAGCATGTGTTCCCTTCTGTGCTATTTACTGACAAGTTTCATGATGTAATTTCTTGCCTCTAGTGTACAAAGGGGATTTCTGATGGGGATGATATTAAAAATCAATGTCACAATCAATAGAGATTTCTAATATTGTAGGACTCAAATCTCTCTCTCCCATCAAATTTGGAAAATTCACCCTAAGATGGCAGGCTTCCCAGGTGGTGCTAGTGATAAAGAATCTATCTGCCCTGTAGGAAATTCAAGAGACACAGATTTGATCCCTGAGTTGGGGATGAGAGAGTCATTTCCTAGGTAGGTTGATGAGAAGTCTAGGGGTTCACAAGGAGAGAGAGGTCTGGAATACTCAAGGAGGAAGAAAAGACAAGCTTTTTACTTTTTTTCCTCTACATTTCTTAGGATTATATAACAAAAATGTATCCTGCCTGAGCACAATCTCTGGATTAAACCCTCTGACTAATTTTGTTATCTTAAAACATAAATTATGGGAATAGATCTGGTCTTCATAAGGATGTATCCTGCCTGAGGACAGTCTCTGGATCAAACCTTTTGCGTAATCCCATTATCTTAAAATGTAAATTATAAGAGTAGGTCTGGTGAGTTCTTTACAGCCTCCAGACATTCTTTGGATTCATTGAAGAGTATAAAACTCCTTTGCTGACACTAGTAAGGGGTACGCTTCCCATGCCCTTCTGATGTCTGTGTCAGAAGCTTTATCTCCTTTGTACTTTAATACAACTTTATCACACAAAAGTTCTGAGCGATCAAGCCTGATATCTGGCCCCGGATTGAATTCTTCTCCTCCGGAGGCCAAGAACCCCAGTGTCTTTGCCTGATTCAGCAACAACCTTTCAGGAAGATCCCTTGGAGTAGGAAGTGGCAATCCACTCCAGTACACCTGCCTGGAGAAATCACATGAGCAGAGGAGCCTGCGGCTACAGTGCATGGGACTGCAGAGTCAGAGGCAACTAAGCCCATCCTTGTTGGACACAGACAGTGTGATCATGCTACCAAATAATTTCTGCTATTTCAAGCATCTGAACATGTTTGATGTGATGAGAATTCTATAGAATTCATGGACATAATAAAGTTACTAAATATTACATACTGTAGACCAAGAACAAATATGAAAAACTGGTATAAAGACTTTTCTTTTTTCTGTGTTCAACATTTGATGTCCCCAAAACTTGTGATTGTATGGTGTAATACAATGGATGGAATAGAAAGGTTAGAGTTACTTTAATGCTGATATTTGCCAGGAAACCTTAAGGTGCAAAAGAGGAAATAGATTTAAGATAGGCAGGGTTCTTAACTCTGGCCAATTTTCATCTTCAGTAGGAGGATGTAAGTTTGTGGTCCTTGTGATCTGTTCAAAAATAAGAACAAGATGGGTACTGACTGTTGACTTGCCAGATTTCCCAGACTTCAAGAAACTGACATAAAGCACATATTACTCCCGGCAGTAAGAAGCCTATGCCCCACAGTGAGAGAATAGCCCCCGCTCACGGCAACTGAAAAAGCCCAAGTGCAGCAACAAAGATCCAGAATAGTCAAATACATGAATTTCAAAAAAATAAATAAATATTACAATTCAGTGAGTTTGTCAAATGTATCTGTTCAGTTCAGTTCAGTGTCTCAGTCATGTCCAACTCTTTGTGATCCCATGGACTGCAGTACTCCAGGCCTCCCTGTCCATCACCAACTCCTGAAGTGTACTCAAAGTCATGCTCATTGTGTCAGTGATGCCAAACATCCAACTCATCCTCTGTCGTCCACTTCTCTTCCCGCCTTTAATCTTTCCCAGCAGCAGGGTCTTTTCAAATGAGTCATTTCGTCACATCAGGTGGTCAGAGTATTAGAGTTTCAGCTTCAAGAATGAATATTCAGGATTGATTTCCTTTAGGTTGGACTGGTTGGATCTCCCTGTTGTTCAAGGGACTCTGAACAGTCTGCTCCAATATCACAGCTCAAAAGCATCAATTCTTCATAATCCAACTCTCATATCCAGACATACCTACTGGAAAAGCCAAGGCTTTGACTAGACAGACCTTTGTTGGCAAAGTAATGTCTCTGCTTTTCAATACACTGTCCATGTTGGTCATAACTTTTCTTCCAAGCAGTAAGCATCTTTTAATTCATGGCTGTAGTCACCATCTGCAGTGATATTGGAGCCCTCCAAAATAAAGTCTGTCACTGTTTACCCATCTATGTGCCATGAAGTGATGGGACCGAATGCCATGATCTTGGTTTTCTGAATCTTGAGCTTTAAGCCAAGTTTTTCACTCACCTCTTTCATTTTCATCAAGAGCCTCTTTAGTTCTTCACTTACTGCCAAAATGTTGGTGTCATCTGTATATCTGAGGTTATTGATGTTTCTCCTGGCAATCTTGATTCCAGCTTGTGCTTCATCCAGCCCAGCATTTCTCATAATGTGTTCTGCATATAAGTTAAATATTCAGGGTGACAAAATACAGCCTTGAGATACTCCTTTCCTGATTTGGAACCAGTCTCTTCGATATCCGGTTCTAACTACTGTTTCTTGACTTGGGTACAGATTTCTCAACAGGCAGGTCAGGTGGTCTGGTGTTCCCATCACTTGAAGAATTTTCCACAGTTTGTTGTGATGCACACAGTCAAAGTCTTTGGCATAGTCAATAAAGTAGAAGTAGATGTTTTCTGGAAACTCTCTTACTTTTCTGATAATCCAATGGATGTTGACAATTTGATCTCTGGTTTGTCTGCCTTTTCTAAAACCAGCTTGAACATCTAGTAGTTCATCTGTTGAACTTCTGTTGAATTCTCCTGGCTTGGAGAATTTCGAGCATTACTTTACCAGTGCATGAGACAAATGCAATTGTGTGGTAGTTTGAACATTTTTTGGCAATGCCTTTCTTTGGGATTGGAATGAAAACTAACCTTTTTCCAGTCCTGTGGCCACTGCTGAGTTTTCCAGATTTGCTGCATATTGAGTGCAGCATTTTCACAGCATCATCTTTTAGCATTTGAAATAGTTCAACTGGAATTCCATCACCTCCACTAGCTGTATTCATAGTGATGCTTCCTAAGACCCACTTGGCTTTGCATTCCAGGATGCCTGGCTCTCAGTGAGTGATAACACCATCATGATTATCCAGGTTGTGAAGATCTTTTTTGTATAGTTCTTCTATGTATTCTTGTTAACTCTTCTTAATATCTTTTGCTTCTATTAGGTTCAAAGCATTTCTGTTCTTTATTGAGTCCATCTTTGCATGAAATGTTCCATTGGTATCTCTAATTTTCTTGAAGAGATCTCTAGTCATCCCATTCTATTTTCTCCCTCTATTTCTTTGTACTGATCACTGAGGAAGTCATTCTTATCTCCCCTTGCTATTCTTTGAAACTCTGCATCAGGTGGGTATATCTTTTCTTTTATCCTTTGCCTTTCACATCTCTTCTATTCTCAGCTATTTTTAAGGCCTCCTCAGAAAACCATTTTGCCTTTTTGCATTTCTTTTTCCTGGGGATGGTCTTGATTCCTGCCTCCTGTATGTCATGAACCTCCATCCATTGTTTCTCAGGCACTCTGTCTATCAGATCTAATCCTTTGAATCTATTTGTTACTTCCACTGTATAGTCATAAAGGATTTGATTTAGGTGATACCTGAATGGTTTAGTGGTTTTCACTACTTTCTTCAATTTAAGTCTGAATTTGGCAATAAGGAGTTCATCATCTGACCCACAGTCAGCTCTGGTCTTGTTTGTGCTGACTGTATAGAGCTTCTCCATCTTTGACTGCAAGGAATATAGTCAATCTGATTTCGGTGTTGACCATCTGGTGAGGTTCATGTGTAGAGTCCTCTCTTGTCTTGTTGGAAAAGGGTGTTTGCTATGGCCCGTGTGTTCTCTTGGCTAAACGCTATTAGTCTTTGCCCTGCTTCATTCTGTATTCCAAGGCCAAATTTGCCCATTACTCCACGTATTTCTTGACTTCTTACTTTTGCATTCCATTTCACTATAATGGAAAAGACATCTTTTTTGGGTGTTAGTTCTAGAAGTTCTTGTATGTCTGCATAGAATCCTTCAGCTTTAGTTTCTTCAGCATTACTGATTGGGGCATAGACTTAGATTACTGTGATATTGAAAGGTTTGCCTTGGAAATGAACAGAGATCATTCTATCATTTTTGAAATTGCATCCAAGAACTGCATTTTGGACTCTTTTGTTGACATGATGGCTTCTCTGTTTTTACTAAGGGATTCCTGCCCACAGTAGTAGATACAATGGTCATCTGAGTTCAATTCAGCCATCTCAGTCCATCTTAGTTCACTGATTCCTAAAATGTCGATGTTCACTCTTGCCATCTCTTGTTTGATCACTTCCAGTTTCCATTGATTCATGGACCTAACATTCCAGGTTCCTATGCAACACTGTTCTCTATAGCATTGGACTTTATTTCCATCACTAGTTACATCCACAACTAGATGCTGTTTTTGCTTTGGCTCCATCCCTTCATTCTTTCTGGAGTTATTTCTCCACTTGTGTCTAGTAGCATATTGGTACCTACCGACCTGGGGAGTTCATCTTTCAGTTTCCTATCTTTTTGCCTTTTCATGTTGTTCATGGTTTTCTCAAGGCAAGAGTACTGAAGTGGTTTGCCATTCTCTTCTCCAGCGGACCACATTCTGTCAGACCTCTCCACCATGACCTGTCAGTCTTGGGTGGCCCTACATGACATGACTTGATAGTTTCATTTAGGGTTAAGTTCAGGGTTAATTTCTCTTTTTCTCAGTCTAGCTAAAGCTTTGTCACTTTGCTATCCCTCTAAGAATTATATTTGATTTTTATTAATTTTTCTATCGCTTTTCTTATCTTTGTATAATTTATCTTGCTTTAAAAAAAATCTTGTGTGAGTAAGCACACATACACATGAAGAGCTATTCTATGTAATAGCTACTATTGTCAGCTCCATGATAACACTGGGGTGACAAATCTGAGGCTTAGTGAGGTTAATTTGCTGAAGATTATGAAATCCTCAAGTGGAAACGATGATATGACTCAGACTTGCTGATACCAATGCTCATGGTTGTAACCACAATAATTTGTGGCCTTGTCATCTACTAATTTTTTGTGTTCCTTGTTGCTTTGATTTCCTCACTTATGCATAGAAAATGACATCTTGACTGCCTCACAGGGCTGCTCTGGTGATTGTTTCAGTTAAGGCAATTGAAAAAAATATATGCATGAATATATCTAAAATAAAATGCTTTGTAAACAGAAAGTCCACATGTTTGCTTTTTTCCATGCAATTTTACCAACTGGCTATGATATCTTGAGCAAATCACTTAGCTGCACTGGTTTCAGGTCCTCACCTGGAAATTGAATACATTGAACTGGATAATCCCTAGGTCCAGGGATCTCCAGCTCTAATGACTCCAAGGTCATTAAAAGAAAAGTTAAAACCATAAGATCATAATTGGACTATGGAGAAGTGGGGAATGGATCCAGAAGGGACAGAGTACAATCGAGCATGAAATTAGCAGGAACAAGAACTCCGTGACAACCATGACCCCAGAGAGTAAGTGCCTGGAGAGTTTTCTTTCCCTAATTGTCTTTTCTCTTTCAACTCTGCTGTTATTAACACATTTAAGGGTATTCCCCTGTGTAGAATTCTCTCTGTCTGTCAGTGAACCGCCAACTCATGGACAAAAGTTTCCATCTTTGACTGCAATAAGACCCACCTGAAAATTTTGGGGAGATAGAAATAGACGATTTCAATCTTTGGCAAGAACTCTGTCTTTCTGGGGGATCTGGGTCAAGGTGAGAAAGCAAGATATATAGAGAAGAGTGGATTTTGTGCTATATCTATAGCTATGTGATTCTTCTAGGAGGACCTTCACAGAGAAAGGTTTTTAGTCCTGTTGCTTTCTTTCTTGAATTCTTCCCCCTCCCGTAGGTCCATGACCTCCTCCTAAGCTCACCCTCAGGTTCTCTTTCTCCTCACCCAAATTCTCTGACCTTCAGTGACAAGGATAATCTCTAACTTAAAATTTCAGGTCTCACTCTGTAGTGAGAGACAACTGTTGAGATCTAGTTCTGCAGTTTCCCAAGGATATTATTTTGAATTCTGTTGCCTTCTCTTTTTCACTGGTAAAATAGGGATAATAACATCACTGAGACTCAAATGAGATGATGCCTGTGAAGCGTAACACATTGTGAAGGTTAACTGAGTGCTGGATGTAACTAAGAACTCACTGAATTCCAGGGGCCTTTCCTAAGCTGAAAAACGCTTGCCTTTGTTTCCCAACTTTATCCATCCCAAGCACCCTTTAAATTTATGCATGCTGAGAGTGGTTGTAAAATAATGATGAATTTGAATTCCACTTCAATATGTAGCTTTGATTCATTATTTCTGTGTAACAAAAGCCCATCTGGTCATGCCATAATGATATGAAAAAGTCCTTAAGTAGCATTCCACTGGGCATTTGAAATGCTTTAATTAGCTCTCCACTATTATTTTGAATAATTTGGGGGTCTGGAGATCAGAGCTTGGATGAAACAGACATCAGAGATTCCCCACTGCAGGTACAGGTAGTGTTGGTTCAAATGTCACTTTTAGTCTTCTCTTTCTTACATTGTCCTTCTTTATCCAGCAACATTCTTGGCTTTCTTAACCTGACTTTGTACTCTGCAGAGTCTGGCAAATGACCATGTCCTAAGCAGGTAAGATTTGGGAAAAGTTTTCATAAGCTATGTCTCCCTAGTGAAAATCTCCAACCAATATCTACTTCGGTCACCTTTTCTGGTACAAACCATCTTGAAAGCTGGTGAACACATACAGAAGATTCATTAGAAGAGAGTGACTATATTCACAGGATATTTGCTTTTCCTGTGGTTTACCAAATTTTAACAACATAAATTTTTAGGATAAATTTTATCAGGGATAAGTGAAACCATGCACAGCTCTTTGTTCTTTCCTGGCTGTGATGAGTTACATAGGTGACTTGAGTTGAGGCTGAGTCTGTTTCTATAATGTGTTGGGAAAAGGAAAGATTTCACTGCAAGTGATTGGTCAAAAGCTTGACTTACTTTCACTGAACTGATTAAGTATGTTGATATCCTGGGAATGTGGGTGAGAGTTTATATTTTCAAAATATTCTGATTGAATCCTACACATCTTTGACAAAATAGCTGAGAAGTATGTTGGCAGTAATCTATTATAAGAGTAAACAGAAAGATTTTAAATTAAAATTATAATTATATATATATCATATATAATTATATATAAAATTTAATTAAAATTAAAATTATAAATTGAGATGACACAAATGCATTTTGAATTTCATATCCAGAAATGGGTAAAAGAATTATTTCCTGATGTATCCAGCATATTTTTCTTGAGTAACACAAATATTAGTATATGAGATGCTTACAGTAAAACCTCTCTGCTACTCTACATACTGTCCATAGTGAACATCACAAGTCCCACTCTACTTGCTGGAACATAAAATGCAGAAATCAGAGCTTGCAATTTTGCTGATTTGGAAATAATGCAAGAAACAAATACAATCACTTTTTAACAACATTCTAGAGTCGAGGTTCAGAAACCATTTAATTCAGGAAATAATTTTATGAAGAACTCCTTGCTACTTCAGGATTAGTCCTGCCGTGTTCTTACCTTCAAGGTAAGGAATGAACACGGAAATGACAACCGCTGGCATTTACTCATCTCTTACTGTTTGAGCGCTTTATGTCAGTCAGTCCCTGCAAGAACCCAATGAAGTGGTAAAGGATTATTAGCCCCATTTACAGATGAGGCAACGGGGAGGTTAATAACTGGCTAAGTGTTGCACAGCCAGTAGGAAAAAGTCAGGAAAATCTTTTGTCTCTGACCTTCTTCCTCGTTCTCTCTGTCGTTTTTCCTATCCCTGTCTCTCTGTCTCCCTTTGCTATTAAGGATTAAGATGTATATATCTTAGTAGCCTGTTCTTATTACAAAATAAGAGCTGCAGAAAGCTGAAAAACACTGTACAATCAAAGGAGAAATTGAAAACCATGCCATTCATTACTTTTGGCCTTTGTATTTAGTTCACATGCAGTGTGCATGAGAGAGAGAGAGACAGAGAGAGAGACTAGCTAATGCACATGTCCTTGTCTTGATGGTGATGCTGTCCCATAGTAACTCTCTTAGGCTTTCTAACCCTGACTCTTTTTCATTGTTTTCCCTCCTGCTTTGTTGAGTGTGCTGTTGAAAGTCTCTAGGATTTCTTCAGCTCTATGATTTTGTTTTTTTTTTTTTTTAATGGTTTCTGCTTCTTTGTTTAATACATTTTGTGCATTTTGCTAATATATTGCTTTCTTAATTTCATCCAGTTGTCTGTTTATGGCTTTTATATTTCACCAAACTTTTTAAAGAGAATTATGCTGAGTTCTTTGTCAGACCATTTATAGATCTTTATTCCTTTACTGAAAGTCGCTCAGTCACGTCTGACTCTTTGCAACCCTATGGACTTTACAGTTCAGGGAATTCTCCAGGCCAGAATACGGGAATGGGTAGCTATTCCCTTCTCCAGGGTTTCTTCCCAAGCCAGGGATCGAACCCAGGTCTCCCACATTGCCGGTGTATTCTTTACCAGCATGAAGCTACAATAGTAGCTTTATAAGATTCCTTTATTGGTGTCATATTTACCTAATTTTTCATGATCCTTGATTCCTTTGTTACTGTCTGCACTTTTGATCTCTACTTCCAGATTTTCCAGGCTTGCTTTAGTAGAGACATCCCTTCCCCAGTCAGCTCAGCTAGGAGTTCTAGATAGATCATCTGGCAGTGACCTTGATCAATTGGGCTAGCTATCAAAGAATGGGTTGGATGAAGCACAAGCTGGAATCAGGATTGCCAGGAGAAATGTCAATAACCTCAGATAAGCAGATGACACCAACCTTATGGCAGAAAGTGAAGAACTAAAGTACCTCTTGATGAAACTGAAAGAGAAGTATGAAAAAGCTGGATTAAAACTCAACATTCAGAAAACTAAGATCATGGCATCTGATCCCATCCCTTCATGGCAAATAGATGGGGAAACAATGGAAACAGTCACAGACTTTATTTCTGGGGACTCCAAAATCACTGCAGATGGTGACTGCAGCCATGAAATTAAAAGGCTCTTGCTCCTTGGAAGAAAAGTGATGAGCAACCTAGACAGCATATTAAAAAGCAGAGACATTACTTTGCCAACAAAGGTTTGTCTAGTCAAAGCCATGGATTTTCCAGTGGTCACATATGGATGTGAGAGTTGGACTACAGAGAAAGCTGAGTACTGAAGAATTGATGTTTTTGAACTGTGGTGTTGGAGAAGACTCCTGCAAGTCCCTTGGACAGTAAGGAGATCCAACGTATCCATCCTAAAGGAAATCAGTACTGAATATTCATTGGAAGGACTGATGCTGAAGCTGAAACTCCAATACTTTGGCCACCTGATGCGAAGAACTGACTCATTTGAAAAGACCCTGATGCTGGGAAAGATTGAGGGCAGCAGGAGAAGGGGACGACAGAGGAAGAGATGGTTGGATGGCATCACTGACTCAATGGACATGAGTTTGAGTGGACTCTGGGAGTTGGTGATGGACAGGGAGGCCTGCCGTGTTGCAGTTTGTGGGGTCGCAAAGCGTCAGACAGAACTGAGCAACTGATCTGATGGTGCTACTGATCAAAGTCTGTTTTGGGGTGAGGACTTTGTCCAGGCTCTGAGGCTGGGGTGCAGATGCTGCTGGCTGGGAATAGCTGAGATGACTGCTGCCTTGGTTTCTTGGCCAAGAGTAGCGTTAGGACAGCTTCTCTTCTTACCTGGACTCTCAGGCCAGGCTTCTGTGCTGAGCAGGACTGAGTACTCTATCCAGCAGGACATAGGGCTGGGATTCAACTTCACAACCTGGTCAGGGCTGCAGAATGTGCTCACAGGCTGTCGTAACCCACTCACTGGGGACCCAAGTCAGAAGAACTGTACCCCGAGTTCCTTGGCCACATGGGGCACAGCTTGGCTCTGCAGAGAGGCAGAGAGGTCAGGCTCTCTGCTCACACACTGCTGCAAGCAGGGCTGTGGGGCTGGCTACGCAGTTTCCCAGGTGCTTTGGTTAGTTCTCCTGGATGGTGGGGCTGAAGGTTGTGTTCAGCAGCGGTTAGGACTACACATCATCCTTCTGGCCTGGACACGACCACAGAACAGGCCGAAGACTGGCAAGGATCCTTGTTTGGGAAACAAATTGGGCAGAACTGCACACAAGGTCCCCTGGCCAGATGGAGCCATGCAAATGGGCAGAGCGCCTGTCTGGACACTCCGCACATGCTCCTGGGTGATGGAATTTTCTGAGTGATCTACCATGCTTGAATAACCTCAGTAGTAGATGGGGTTATGAATCATAGGTGCAGGAGAAGAGGCTCGCAGGATGGCAAGGCTCATTTTTTGGGGTCCCAAATCATGCAAAACTGCTGAAACTCAGTCTGCCAAGATCCAAGCCCTGACTGTTCCAAGGCCTGTCTCTCTTTGTTGCAGGGGCATTTTCAGTGTTCACACCCCACAGCTTCCCGCATGGTTTCTAGGACATGAGACCAGAGTGGATCTTCCTAAGAAGTGACCCGTAATGCCGGGGGAGCTGGAGGTTCACATTGGGCTCTCTCTCTTTTCCAAAAAGAAACTGCAGCCTGAGAAGGATCCTCTTGGTGTAACTAGGGGAGGGGCAATGCAGTCAAATGTGTCTGCTCCTCCACCCTCCTAATGCGGTCTTTCTCCATCTCTCTAGTTCACAAGGACGCTTCAGCTTCATCCCTGCACTTTAGGATTTTTTCATTGGTACCGTGTCTACGAATAACTGCTAATTGTTTTTCTGGTGGGGCTTCCCTGGTCGCTCAGCTGGGAAAGAATCCACCTGCAATGCAGGAGACCCTCGTTCGATTCCTGGGACAGGAAGTTCCTCTGGAGAAGGGATAGGCTACCCACTCCAGTATTATGGCTTGCAGAATTCCACAGACAGAGGAGCCTAGCAGGCTACAATCCAGGGGGTCACAGAGAATCAGACATGGCTGAGCAACTTTCACTTTTCTTTCTTCTGGTGAGGGGAACTGAAGTCAGGCATGACCTATGTTGTCATCTTGCTTATGTCACTGAGAACTATATCTCTAAGTTGGAACTTTAACCACAGTACTAATCATTTCCTTGTTCAGTTGCTCAGTTGTGTCTGATTCTTTGTGACCCCAAGGACTGCAGCATGCCAGGCTTCCCTGTCCTTCACTATCTCCTGGCATTTGCTCAGAGTCATGTCCATGGAACTGATGGTGCCTACCATGCAGAATGTTCGAATATTAGGACAATAATTGGGCCTAGGGGTGAGTTGTACTAGGCTCCCTTTAGAACAGTTTGTACGCGGCTTCCCTAAGAAGATTTATTTCATAACTATTGGGCACACATGCTGTGCTCTACAAAAGTATATTGGGAATATAAATTAAGGTAAATCTCCAGATTATTTTGGAGATGATGTATTGAATACATATGTAAAACATTGAGGTGTTGTTATAAACAAGGTAATTTTTATGGGTAAAGACGAAATTCTTGAAAACCCATCTGGGTGACCATCATGGGAAGAAGGGCTAGTTCAAATGTATCCCGAAATGATGCTGCTTATCCTTTTATTATTATAAAGCAACAGTTATACATATTAAATCATCAGAGGTCTTTAAAATCCTCGCTGTTTTAACCAAAGGTCTCTTCATGATATACAAGCACAGAATTTCAATTGCTTTGGCAGAGATAGACTTTGCTTTATTTCAAAGTTTCAGTCAATTAAAAAATATGTCTTTTAATTTTTGTGAGACCTCATAAAACATTTGGGCTTTCCTTCTGGCTCAGCTAGTAAAGAATCTGCCTGCAATGCAGAGGTACCAGCTCAATTACTGGGTTGGGAAGATCTGCTCGAGAAATGATAGGCTACCCAATCCAGTCTTGTTGGGCTTCCCTGGTGGCTCAGTTGGTGAAGGATCTGCATGCAATGAGGGAGACCTGGGTTCAGTCCCTGGGTTGGGAAGATCGCTTGGAGAAGAGAAAGGCTACCCATTCCAGTATTCTGGCCTGGAGCATTCCATGGACTCTATAGTCCATGAAACACTGAGAAGGCACTTCTTGACAATTCAAGATGAAAAGCTGGGGTCTTTCCTTAGGACCCTGGAGCATTTCCACTTTTCCAGTGCTCAGTGGGGGAAAATATGTTGTATATGAGGCTTGTAATGCTACCATGTCACGAGTAGGCAATGTATCCTCTGGTCACTTTTCTGATTTTAGGAGTGTCAAGCCAATGATTGGAGGAGGCAATATCACAGAGATCACTTATTTTATCCTCTTGGGATTCTCAGATTTTCCCAGAGTCATCGCAGTACTTTTTGCTGTATTCCTGGTGATATACATTTTGACCCTGACGTGGAACCTGTCGCTCATCATCTTAATAGGAATAGACTCCCACCTCCACACCCCCATGTATTTCTTCCTCAGTAACCTGTCCTTCATGGACATCTGCTACGTGACTGCCACAGTCCCCAAGATGCTTTACAACTTCTTCCGGGATCAGAAAATTATCAGCTATGTGGACTGTGTGATTCAGAATTTCGTATTCTCAACCATGGGGCTGAGTGAGTCTTGCCTCATGACCGCCATGGCTTATGACCGATATGCTGCCATTTGTAACCCACTCCTCTATTCCTCAATCATGTCGCCTGCTCTCTGCAGCCAGATGGTCCTGGGATCCTACTTGGCTGGACTCTCTGCTTCTATATTCCATTTGTGTTTCTTGTCGAAGTTCCAGTTCTGTGGGCCTAATGTCATCAACCACTTCTTCTGTGACATGCCCCAGCTGTTAGTTCTGTCCTGCACTGACACATTCTCTGCACAACTCTTTACTGCTTTATCAACAATGATCTTTGGGATTCTAAATGTTTCCGTTATCATGATATCCTATGTCTACCTTGTCATCTCCATCCTGAAGATCACTTCCGTGAAAGGCAGATACAAAACTTTCAACACCCGTGCTTCCCACCTAACCGCAGTGAGCCTCTTCTATACCTCAGGGATGTTTGTCTATCTGAGCTCCAGCTCCGGTGGTTCCTCCAGCTTCGACAGATTCGCATCGGTTTTCTACACGGTGATGATTCCCATGCTGAATCCTTTGATTTACAGTCTGAGAAACAAAGAAATCAAAGATGCCTTGAAGAGGTTGCAAAAGAAGAGAGGGTGTTGCAGAGGCCATAGACTGAGATTTCTGATGGATTTGTCTCTTTAGAATCATCTTAACCCTCAATAATATTCATACAAAAGGACTATAATATTCCTGACACCTTTGAAAAAAACGGCTTAATTATGTTACCAACGGCTGACTTGTTGCCACATGAACACGATATCTATGTCCTGGAGATTCATAGTTTTCATTCTCCATGAGGAGTGGTGTCAACATTTATTAATATATCTGTAAGTATTTGTGAAATGTTAAGGTTTAGAACCTTGGTATATCTCTTTTGCTTCTGAGAGGGAGTCCTGTCAACCTCGGGCTTCTGACCCTGAAGGAGAGACAGGTGACACAGACCTCAGGAGTGTGTAAACCTTGTCTCCCAAATATCCTGACACAGCGCAATCCAGACGTGGTGGTGGCCAACGTTTGTTTTGTGTTTCTGATGAGACAAGGTATACTATTGGCCTGCTTGGACTTCCTTGGTGGCTCAGCTGGTGAAGAGTCCAACTGCAATGCGGGAAACCTGGTTCGATACCTGGGTTGGGAAGATCCCCTGAAGAAAGGAACAGCTACCCACTCCAGTATTCTGGCCTGGAGAATTCCATGGACTGTATATTTCATGGGGTCACAAATAGTTGGACGTGACTGAGTGACTTTCACTTTACTTCGCTTCAGTTCATCGGCCTGATTGTGCCTCCTGGGAAGGCCAGTTTGACACAGCTTATATTTGTGTAAGTTCTTCTCAGGGAGAATTACCCCATAAGCTTGGGATTATATCCTAGGCTCCACCACTGTAATCTATTGAAGGCGGAGGTGGCTTGAATGAGAAAGAGGAATGGAATGAAGCATGTGTTCCCTTCTGTGCCATTTACTGACAAGTTTCATGATGCAATTTTTTGCCTCTAGTGTACAAAGGGGATTTCTGATGGGGATGATATTAAAAATCAATGTCACAATCAATAGAGATTCCTAATATTGTATGACTCAAATCTCTCTCTCCCATTAAATTTGGAAAATTCACTCTAAGATGGCAGGCTTCCCAGGTGGTGCTAGTGATAAAGAATCTGCCTGCCAATGCAGGAAATGCAAGAGATGCAGGTTTGATCCCTGGGTTGGGAATGAGAGAGTCATTTCCTAGGCAGGGTGATTAGAAGTCTAGGGGTCCCCAAGGAGAGAGAGGTCTGGAATACTCAAGAAGGGAGAAAGGACAGAGTTTTTACATTTTTTTTTCTACATTCTTTAGGATTATATAACAATAATGTATCCTGCCTGAGCCCAGTCTCTGGATTAAGCCCTCTGGCTGATGCTGTTATCTTAAAACATAAATTATTCGAGTAGATCCGGTCTTTACAAGGATGCATCCTGACTGCGGACAGTCTCTGGATTAAACCTTTTGGCTAATTCCGTTATCATAAAATATAGATTATGGGAGTAGGCCTGGTGAAGTCTTTACAACCTCCAGTCATTCTTTGAATTCATTGAAGAGTATGTAATTCCTCTGCTGACAGTAGGAAGGGGGTAATCTTCCTACCTCCTTCTGATATCTATGTCCGAAGCTTTATCTCCTTTATACTTTAATACAACTTTATTACAAAATAGCTCTGAGTGGTCAAGCCTGATCTCTGGCCCCGGATTGAATTCGTCTCCTCTGGAGACCAAGAACCCCGGGGTCTTTGCCTGATTCAGCAACAACCTTTCAGGAAGATCCCTTAGAGTAGGATGAGGAAACCCACTCCAGTACACTTGCCTAGAGATTTCACATGAGGAGAGGAGCCTGTGGGCTACAGTGCATGGGACTGCAGAGTCAGAGGCAACTAAGCCCATCCTTGTTGGACACAGACAGTGTGATCATGCTCCAAATCATTTCTGCTATTTCAAGCATCCGAACATGTTTGATGTGATGAAAATTGTTTGAGAATTCATGGTCATAATAAAGTTACTAAATATTACATACTGTAGACCAAGAACCAATATGAAAAACTGGTATAAAGTCTTTTCTTTTTTCTGTGTTCAACATTTGATGTCCCCAAAACTTGTGATTGTATGGTGTGGTATAATGGTTGGAGTAGAAAGGTTAGAGTTACTTTAATGCTGATATTTGCCAGGAAACCTTAAGGTGCAAAAGAGGAAAAAGATTTAAGATAGGCAGGGTTCTTAACTCTGGCCAAATTTCATCTTCAGTAGGAGGATGTAAGTTTGTGGTCCTTGTGATCTGTTTAAAAATAAGAACAAGATGGGTACTGATTGTTGACTTGCCAGATTTCCCAGACTTCAAGAAACTGATATAAATTACATATTACTCCCGGCAATAAGAAGCCTATGCCCCACAGTGAGAGAGTCACCCCCGCTCACGGCAACTGAAAAAGCCCAAGTGCAGCAACAAAGATCCAGAATAGTCAAATACATAAATTTCTAAAAAATAAATAAAAATTCCAATTCAGTGAGTTTTGACAAGTAGTTGAGTTCAGTTCAGTTGCTCAGTCATGTCCAACTCTTTGTGATCCCATGGACTGCAGTACTCCAGGCCTCCCTGTCCATCACCAACTCCTGGAGTGTACTCAAACAAATGTCCATTGTGTCAGTGATGCCAAACATCCAACTCATCCTCTGTCGTCCAGTTCTCCTCCTGCCTTCAATCTTTCCCAGCAGCAGGGTCTTTTCAAATGAGTCAGCTCGTCACTTCAGGTGGCCAGAGTATTGGAGTTTCAGCTTCAACAATGAATATTCAGGACTGATTTCCTTTAGGTTGGACTGATTGGTTCTCCCCGCATTTCAAGGGACTCTGAAGAGTCTATTCCAAACCACAGCTCAAAAGCATCAATTCTTCATAGTCCAAGTCTCACATCCAGACATAACTACTGGAAAAGTCATAGCTCTGACTAGACAGATCTGTGCTGGCAAAATAATGTCTCTGCTTTTCAATACACTGTCCATGTTGGTCATAACTTTTCTTCCAAGCAGTAAGCATCTTTTAACTCATGGCTATATTCACCATCTGCAGTGATACTGAAGCCTCCCAATATAAAGTCTGTCACTGTTTCCCCATCTATTTGCCATGAAGTGATGGGACCGTACGTCATGATCTTGGTTTTCTGAATGTTGAGCTTTAAGCCAACTTTTCAGTCTTCTCTTTCACTTTTATCAAGAGGCTCTCTAGTTCTTCTTCACTTTCTGCCACAATGTTGGCATCATCTGCATATCTGAGGTCATTGATATTTCTCCCAGGAATCTTGATTTCAGCTTGTGCTTCCTCCAGCCCAGGATTTCTCATAATGTGTTCTTCATATAAGTTAAATAAGCAGGGTGACAATATGCAGCCTTGATGAACTCCTTTTCCTATTTGGAACCAGTCTGTTGTTCCATGTTCAGTTTGAACTGTTGCTTCCTGACCTGCATACAGATTTCTCAAGAGGCAGGTCAGGTGGTCTGATATTCCCATCTCTTTCAGAATGTTCCACAGTTTATTGTTTTCCACACAGTCAAAGTGTTTGGCATAGTCAATAAAGCAGAAGTAGATGTTTTTCTGGAACTCTCTTGCTTTTTTGATGAGCCAGCATATGTTGGCAATTTGATCTCTGGTTCCTCTGCCTTTTCTAAAAGTAGCTTGAACATCTGGAAGTTCACGGTTCACGTACTGTTGAAGCCTTACTTGGAGAATTTGAGCATTACTTTGCTAGCGTGTGAAATGAGTGCAACTGTGTCGTAGTTTGAGCATTCTTTGTGTTTGCCTTTCTTAGGGATTGGAATGAAAACTGACCTTTTCCAGTCCTGTGGCCACTGCTGAGTTTTCCATATTTCCTGGCATATTGAGTGCAGCACCTTGACATCATCATATTTTAGGATTGGAAATAGCTCAACTGGAATTCCATCACCTCCACTAGCTTTGTTTGTAGGGATGCTTCCTAAGGCCCACTTGGCTTCAGATTCCAGGATGTCAGGCTCTGGGTGAGTGATCATACCATCGTGATTGTCTGGGTCATGAAGATCTTTTTTGTACAGTTCTTCTGTGTATTCTTGTCACCTTTTCTTGCTATCTTCTGCTTCTGCTATGTCCATACCATTTATTTCCTTTATCAAGCCCATCTTTGCAAGAAATGTTTCTTTGGTATCTCTAATTTTCTTGAAGAGACCCCTCATCTTTCCCATTCTATTGTTTTCCTCCATTTCTTTGCATTGATCACTGAGGAAGGTTTTCTGATCTTTCCTTGCTATTCTTTGGAACTCTGCATTCAAAAATTAAAAAAAAAGGAACTCTGCATTCAAATGACTATATCTTTCCTTTTCTCCTTTGCTTTTCACTTCTTTTATTTTCTCAGATATTTGTAAGGACTCCTCAGACAGCCATTTTGCTTTTTTTTTTTTTTTTGCATTTCTTTCTCTTGGAGATGGTGTTGACTCCTGTCCCCTGTGTTGATTCCTGTCTCCTGTACAATGTCACGAACCTCTGTCCATAGTTCATCAGGCACTCTATCGGATCTAGTCCCTTAAATCTATTTCTCACCTCCACTGTATATTCATAATGGATTTGATTTAGGTCATTCCTGAATGGTCTAGTGGTTTTCCCCACTTCCTTCAACTTTCACCATATTAGAGAGCTGATTTTCCTAATTAGGTCTATTTCTGATCTTCCTATATTTGTAAAATCTGGAATGAGGAAACTTGACATTAATACATTTAATGGACACATACTACCAATGTCCATTTACTATCTATTGTCCCTTCCAGAAGAATTACAGTATATCTTCAAGAGAATTTTCTAATTAAGGGTGTAGATTATACATGAAAGGCACAGGTTAACTTGACATTGATGATTCAAGCTTGTATACCTAGTCAGCTTCAAGACTGAAAAATATGAAGAGTACTTTTATTTGTAGAATGAAAGCATTTGCTTCTCTCATGTTTTTCTCAGCAGATGCCACCGATCAGGTCCATGGAACGGGACAGAAATCACACCTCTGTGGTCATGTCTGTTCTCCTGGGATCTCAGATGACAAAGAGCTGCAGCTGAATGTCTTTCCGATCTTCCTAGGGATGTACCTTGTGACCCTCATCTGTAACCTGGGTCTTCTCATCCTGATTAGCATGGACTCCCACCTCCATACACCTATGTATTTTTTCTTCAGTGTCCTGTTTTTATCGACATCAGCTATTCTTCTATTACAACAAGGATGCTTTCAGATTTCTCCAATGTTGAAAAAACAATTTCCTTCGTAGCCTGTACCGCCCAGGACTCCGTTGCATCCTGCTGGAGTCTGACCGAGTGCTGCCTTTGTTCCTCGTGGCCTGTGACAGGTCCGCTGCTGTGGGCAGCCCCTGCAGTACTCCGCCGTCATGGCTCCTGGCCTCTGCCAGAAGAAGGTTGCTGGGGCCTTTGGGAGTGGTTTCCTTGGTAGCTTAGTTCAAGAGTCTCTTGCTTTAATCTCTGCTACTGTGGGCCAAATCTCATCTGGCATTTCTTCTGTGACATACCCCAGATTATTTTCTTGTCTTGTTCCAATCCCTTCATTGGTCAAATTATTATTATTTTTTTGTGGCAGGGATTCTTTCTGGATTTGGTTCTTTCCTCCTATCCTATGGTTTCACTGCAGTTTCCATTCTGGAAATCTCCTCCATCAAAGGCAGTGCCAAGGCCTTCCACACCTGTGCCTGCCATGTGACAACTGTGACTCTCTTCCTTGACACAGGCTTCTCTGTGTAACTATTTCCTAAGTCTAGCCAGCCCAAGAAACAGGACAAGGTCATGTCAGTGTCCATGTTATCCTTATCCCCCTGTAAAGCCCTTTTATGTTTTGTCTGAGGGAGAAAGAGATCAAAGAGGCCCAGAAGAGAGTGATAGAGGGCCATATGCGGGCATCAGTAAGGGTAACTTTGGTGCTGATTTTATTACTCTTATAAGGCTAACAGTGGTAAGGATACATAAGAGAATATATGTAGGACATAGGATTAACTGAAGAATACATAAGAGAATATTTGTAGGACACAGGAATAACTAAGTAGAGAGATAAGGAAAGGTCCGGCTTGTTTTTTGGAGGCATTATGTTTATTTTTTCATTTAGGTTTTCTTATGTTTTATTTTTATTGATTTACTTATTTATGATATAGTTGTACAATATTTTATATGTTTCATGTGTACAACATAATTGCCCACAAGTTTTGAAGTTGTCATTCCATTTATAGCTATTATAAAATATTGGCTATAGTTCCCTCTGCTGTGTAATACATCTTTGTAGCTCATTTATTTTATAACTAGTAATTTGCTCTCTTAACCCTCTCCATGTATCTTACCACTTGCATTTTCCCTCTTCCTTCTCCACTCCATCAACCACTAGTTTATTCTCTATATCTGTGACTCTTTTCTGTTTTGTCATGTTTTATAATTTGTTTCACTTTTTAGATTCTACATTTAAGTGGGTATCATATAGCATTTTCCCTTCTCTGACATATTTCACTTAGAAGAATCCCTCTGAGTTCATCCATTTGCTATAAATTACAAAATTTCCTTCTTTTTAATTGGTGAGAAGAATTCCATTATATCTATATCACATCTTTTAACCCATTCATTTGTTGATGGACACGGGTTGCTTTCACATCTTGACTATTATAAATAATGTTGTTATGAACATTGGGGTTCATGGATCTCTTCTTTTAGTGTTTTCATTTTTTGAATGTATGCTCATGAATGGAATTGCTGCGTCATGTGGCAGTTCCATATCTAGTCTTTTGAGAACTCCCTCCACCTTGTTTTCCATGGTGGCTGCTGGTGCCACTGTGGTTAGATGCTGTTCTGTTTAGTTTAAAAGCCTATTTCCATGCTTAGACCCAGGCAGACAAACCAGACCCTGACAATAGGGTTTCTGATAGATATTGTATGTAGTGAAAGGACAAGAACTTAGGAAACCAACACACTATTCTTTTTTTTTTTTTTTTTCATTTATTTTTATTAGTTGGAGGCTAATTACTTTACAATATTGTAGTGGTTTTTGCCATACATTGACAAGAATCAGCCATGGATTTACATGTGTTCCTCGTCCCGATCTACCCTCCCACCTCCCTCTCCACCTAATTCCTCTGGGTCCTCCCAGTGCACCAGCCCCGAGCACTTGTCTCATGCATCCAACCTGGGTTGGTGATCTGTTTCACCCTTGATGATATACATGTTTCGATGCTGTTCTCTCAAAACATCCCACCCTCACCTACTCCAACAGAGTTCAAAAGTCTGTTCTGTACACTTGTGTCTCTTTTTCTGTTTTGCATATAGGGCTATCGTTACCATCTTTCTAAATTCCATATATATGCGTTAGTATACTATAATGGTCTTTATCTTTCTGGCTTACTTCACTCTGTACAATCGGCTCCAGTTTCATCCATCTCATTAGTACTGATTCAAATGCATTCTTTTTTAACAACTGAGTAATATTCCATGGTGTATATGAACAACAGCTTCCTTATCCATTCGTCTACTGATGGACATCTAGGTTGCTTCCATGTCCTGGCTATTATAAACAGTGCTCTGATGAACTTTGGGGTGCACGTGTCTCTTTCAGATCTGGTTTCCTCGGTATGTATGCCCAGAAGTAGGGTTGCTGGGTCATATGGCAGTTCTATTTCCAAAATTTAAAGAAATATCCACACTGTTCTCCATAGCGGCTGTACTAGTTCGCATTCCCACCAACAGTGTAAGAGTTTTCCCTTTTCTCCACACCCTCTCCAGCATTTATTGCTTGTAGACTTTTGGATAGCAGTCATCTTGACAGGCGTGCAATGGTACCTCATTGTAGTTTGGATTTGCATTTCTCTGATAATGAGTGATGTTGAGCATCTTTTCATGTGTTTGTTAGCCATCTGTATGTCTTCTTTGGAGAAATGTCCATTTAGTTCTTTGGCCCATTTTTTGATGGGTCATTTATTATTCTGGAATTGAGCTACAGAAGTTTCTTATATATTTTTGAGATTAATCCTTTGTCTGTTGCTTCGTTTGCTATTATTTTCTCCCAATCTGAAGGCTGTCTTTTCACCTTGCTTACAGTTTCCTTTGTTGTGCAAAAGCTTTTAAGTTTCATTAGGTCCCATTTGTTTATTTTTGCTTTTATTTCCAATATTCTGAGAGGTGGGTCATAGAGAATCCTGTTGTGATTTATGTCAGAGAGTGTTTTGCCTATGTTCTCCTAGAAAATCTGCAGGGACCGGGCCAGGCCTCGGGGATGAAAGTTGCCATGCTTCTCCTAGTGTGGCAACAACCCATCTTTAATTTCACAAAGTGTGATTTGTGACCAGAAGCGTGTCCTCCATTGCTTGGCCATGGTGCACCAAGTCTGTTTTGGTCGTCTGTCTGCATAGCTATGTTAAGTAAATCTGTTCAGGAGGGAGGAGCTAAGATGGTGGAGGGATAGGACGGGGAGACCACTTTGTCCCCTACAAATGCATTGAAAGAACATCTGAATGCTGAGCCAACTTCACAAAACAACTTCTGACCGCTAGCAGAAGACATCAGGGGCCCAGAAAAGCAGCCCATCTTCTGCGAAAGGAGGTAGGACAAAATATAAAAGATAAAAAGAGAGACAAAAGAAGTAGGGAGGGAGACCCCTCCTGGGAAGGGAGTCGTAATAGAGGATGTTTGCAAATACCAGGAAATGCTCTCACTGGCGGGTCTGGGGGACGCTTTTGAATCTCAGAGGGCAACCTAACGGGGAGGGAAAATATATAAAACCCACAGATTACAAGCCTAAAAGGTACTCCCAGCAGAAAAGTACCCCAGATGCCCACATCTGCCACCAGCAAGTGGGGGCAGAACGGAGAGGAGCGGGTGGCATTACTTAGGGTAAGGAGCGGGCCCGAATGCCCTGAGGGTAATCGGAGGGAGCTAAGTGAGATAGCAACTTAAAATGTGGGATAGCAAGAGAGAGAGAGAAAATTAACCGGCCCGAACATACTGCCGGCTGTTCGGAGAATAAAGGGACTGAGCAATTGCAGAGAAGAGCTAGCCGGCGGCTGTCTGGCCCATCCCCCAGCGGAGGCCGGAGGCAGGGTGGAGGGGAAAGGGGCAAACTTGGCCCCAGAGACAGCATCCCTACCAAACTGCAAACAGGCTCCCAGGTTCTAACCAAAGACTTCCTGAGATTCTGGATGATCGACATTTGCCGGAAGGGTCACGGCAAGAGGCCGGCCCCTGAGAACAGACACAAGGCGATGCACCCAACTGGTGCGCGAAAATTGAGGCTGGGACCGCAGAGGGGAGAAGGCGCACCCCACCCGGGGAGAGGGTGCCCGTCAAGCTCCTGGCTGCCTGAGCTGCTCCGGCGGGGGTAGGCACAAAACGCAGGCCCACCCGAGTCCGCGCTTTTGTGGAGTACCCAAAAACTGGAACCGCATGCAACGCAGGGCACACTCCATATAGAGCAGCCAGGAGCCTGAACAGTGCAGACGGGGAGAGCAGACACCCGTGAGCGGGGGCAAACCCAGTGTGGCCGGAACACTGCGAGTGCTCCCTGCACACGCCAGGGACATTTGTCTGCAGCGCCCCGCCCTTCCCGCAGGGCGACTGAACAAGCGAACCTAAACAAGAGACCACCTCCGCCAACTGTGTCAGGGCGAAAATTAGACACTGAAGAGACTGGCAAAGAGAAGCCAAATAAACAAAGGGAACCACTTCAGAAGTGACCGGTGCAACAGATTAATATCCCTATAGGTAACACTGACTACACTGGAAGGGCCTATAGATATTGAGAAGTGTAAGCTGGAACGAGAAGCTATTTGAAACTGAACCGAACCCACACTGACCACAACAGCTGCAGAGAAATTTCTAAATATATTTTTACTTTGTTTTTTAATTAAAAAATCTTTTTTCTTTTCTTTTTTTTATTATTTGTCTTCTATTTTCTTTTAAAATTCCCTATTACTCCTCCTTTACTGCTTAACATTCATTTTCATATATTTTTACTATTTTTCAATTAGAAAAATTGTATTTTCTTTTTTAATTTTTCTTCTCTTATTTTCTTTTAAAGTCCTCTATTACTCCTCTATTACTACTTAATTTTCATTTTCATTTCACTATAACCTTGCAAAAAAAAAGGCCCTATTTTTTAAACCAAACTTCATATATATTTCTAAAATTCTTTGTGCTTTTGTTTTTGCTTTTAATATTGTACTTTTAAGAGTCTAACCTCTACTCTTGATTTTTAATCTTTGTTTTTCAGTATTTGATATCAAATTTGGTCATTTAAGAATCCAATATTCAGTACCCATTTTTAGTCAGGAGTGTGTTGATTACTCTCTCCCACTTTTGACTTTCCGTTTTCTCCCCCAGATCACCTCTATTTCCTCCCTCCACCTTCTCTTCCCAATCCAATTCTGTGAATCTCTGTGGGTGTCTGGGCTATGGAGAACACTTTGGGAACAGAGAACTGCATAGATCTGTCTCTCTCCTTTTCAGTCCCCCTTTTCTCCTCCTGCTCATCTCTATCTCCCTACTCCCTCTCCTCTTCTTCATGTAACTCTGTGAATCTCTCTGGGTGTCCCTTACAGTGGAGAATCTTTTCACCATTAACCTAGAAGTTTTATTATCAGTGCTGTATAGTTGGAGAAGTCTTGAGACTACTGGAAGTATAAGACTGAAATCCAGAGGCAGGAGACTTAAGCCCAAAACCTGAGAACACCAAGAAACTCCTGACTACACGAACATTAAGTAATAAGAGACCATTCAAAAGCCTCCATACCTACACTGAAACCAACTGCCACCCAAGAGCCAATAAGTTCCAGAGCAAGATATACCACAGAAATTCTCCAGCAATGCAGGAACATAGCCCTAAGCATCAACATACAGGCTGCCCAAAGTCACACCTAACACATAGACCCGTCTCAAAACTCACTATTGGACACCCCATTGCACTCCAGAGAGAAGAAATCCAGTTCCACGCACCAGAACACTGACACAAGCTTCCCTAACCAGGAAACCTTGAGAAGCCAAGCGTCCAACCCCACCCACTGGGTGAAACCTACACAATAAAAAGGAACAACAGACCTCCAGAATACAGAAAGCCCACTCCAGACACAGCAATCTAAACAAGATGAAAAGGCAGAGAAATACCCAACAGGTAAAGGAACATGAAAAGTGCCCACCAAGTCAAACAAAAGAGGAGGAGATAGGGAATCTACCTGCAAAAGAATTTAGAATAATGATAATAAAAATGATCCAAAATCTTGAAAACCAAATGGAGTTACAGATAAATAGCCTGGAGACAAAGATTGAGAAGATGCAAGAATTGTTTAATAAGGAACTAGAAGAAATAAAATAGAGTCAATGAAGAATGAAGAATGCAATGAATGAGATCAAAAACACTCTAGAGGGAATAGAGTAGAATAACCAAACGTAGAATAACAGAGACAGAAGATAGGATAAGTGACGTAGAAGATAAAATGGTGGAAATAAATGAAGCAGGGAGGAAAAAAGAAAAAAGAATCAAAAGAAATGAGGACAACCTCAGGGACCTCTGGGACAATGTGAAATGCCCCAATGTTCGAATCATAGGAGTCCCAGAAGAAGACAAAACGAAAGACCATGAGAAAATACTCGAGGAGATAATAGCTGAAAACTTCCCTAAAATGGGGAAGGAAATAGCCAGCCAAGTCCAAGAAACCCAGAGAGTCCCAAACAGGATAAACCCAAGGCTATACACCACAAGACACATATGAATCAAATTAACAAAGATCAAACACAAAGAACAAATCTTAAAAAGAGTAAGGGAGAAACAACAAATAACACACATAGGGATTCCCATAAAGATAACAGCTAATCTATCAATAGAAACACTCCAGGCCGGAAGGCAATGGCAGGACATACTTCAAGTAATGAAAGAGAATAACTTACAACCTAGATTACTGTACCCAGCAAGGATCTCATTCAGATATGAAGGAGAAATCAAAAGCTTTAGAGACAAGCAAAAGCTGAAAGAATTCAGCACCACCAAACCAGCTCTTCAACAAATGCTAAAGGATCTTCTCTAGACAGGAAACACAGAAAGGTTGTATAAATGTGAACCAAAAACAACAAAGTAAATGGCAACAGGACCATACCTATCAATAATTACCTTAAATGTAAATGAGTTGAATGCCCCAAACAAAAGACAAAGCCTGGCTGAATGGATACCCATATGTGTGTCTACAAGAGACCCACCTCAAAACAAGGGACACATACAGACTAAAAGTGAAGGGTTGGAAAAAAATATTTCATGCAAACAGAGACCAAAAGAAAGCAGGAGTCGCCATACTCATATCAGATAAAATGAACTTTCAAATTAAGGCTGTGAAAAGAGACAAAGAAGGACACTACCTATTGATCAAAGGATCAATCCAAGAAGAAGTTATACCAATTATAAATATATATGCACCCAACATAGGAGCACCACAATATGGAAGGCAAATGCTAATAAGTATGAAAGAGGAAATTAACAGTAACACAATAATAGTGGGAGAATTTAATACCCCACTCACAAGTATGGATAGATCCACTAAACAGAAAATTAACAAGGAAACAAAAACTTGAAATGACACAATGGACCAGCTAGACCTAATTTATATCTATAGGACATTTGACCCCAAAACAATCAATTTCTCCTTTTTCTCAAGTGCACACGGAAACTTCTCCAGAATAGATCACATCCTGGGCCATAAATCTAGCCTTGGGTAATTCACAACAATTGAAATCATTCCAGTCATCTTTTCTGACCACAGTGCAGTAAGATTAGGTCTCAATTACAGGAAAAAAATTGTTAAAAATTCGAACATATGGAGGCTAAGTAACATGATTCTGAATAACCAACAAATCATAGAAGAAATCAAAAAAGAAATCAAAAGTATGCATAGAAATGAGTGAAAATGAAAACACAACAACCCATAACCTATGGGACACTGTAATAGCAGTTGTAAGGGGAAAGTTCAAAGCATTAAACGCTTACCTCAAGAAACAAGAAAAAAAGTCAAATAAATAACCTAACTCTACACCTAAAGCAACTAGAGAAGGAAGAAATGAAGAACCCCAGGGTTAGTCAAAGGAAAGAAATCTTAAAAATTAGGGCAGAAATAAATGCAAAGAGACCATAGCAAATGCAAAAGAGACCATAGCAAAAATCAACAAAGCTAAAAGCTGGTCTTTTGAAGAAATAAAGAAAACTGACAAACCGTTAGCAAGACTCATTAAGAAACAAAGGGAGAAGAACCAAATTAACAAAATTAGAAGTGAAAATGGAGAGATCACAGCAGACAACACTGAAATACAAAGGATCCTAAGAGACTACTACCGGCAGCTCTATGCCAATAAAATGGACAGTTTGGAAGAAATGCACAAATTCTTAGAAAAATATAACTTACCAATTCTGAATCAGAAAGAAATAGAAGATCTTAATAGACACATCCCAAGCAAAGAAATCGAAACTGTAATCAGAAATCTTCCAGCAAACAAAAGCCCAGGACCAGATGGCTTCACAGCTTAATTCTACCAAAAATTCAGAGAAGAGCTAACACCTATCTTACTCAAACTCTTCCAGAAAATTGCAGATGAAGGTAAACTTCCAAACTCATTCTATGAGGCCACCATCACCCTAATTCCAAAACCAGACAAAGATGCCACAAAAAAAAGAAAACTACAGGCCAATATCACTGATGAACATAGATGCAAAAATCCTTAACAAAATTCTAGCAAACAGAATCCAACAACATATTAAAAAGATCATACATCATGACCAAGTTGGCTTTATCCCAAGAATGCAAAGATTCTTTACTATCCACAAATCAAACAATGTAACACACCACATAAACAAATTGAAAGATAAAAACCATATGATTATCTCAATAGATACAGAAAAGCCTTTGACAAAATTTAACATCAATTTATGATTAAAACTCTCCAGAAAGCAGGAATAGAAGCAACATACCTCAACATAATAAAAGCTATATGTGAGCATGGGCGAAGATGGCGGAGGAGTAGGATGGAGAGACCACTTTCTCTCCTAGAAATTCATCAAAAGAATAACTGAACGCAGAGCAAACTTCACAAAACAACTTCTGATCGCTAGCTGAGGTCATCAGGCGCCCAGAAAAGCAGCCCATTGTCTTCGAAAGGAGGTAGGACAAAATATAAAAGATAAAAAGCGAGACAAAAGAGCTAAGGACGGAGATCCGTCCCAGGAAGGGACTTAATAGAGGACGTTCCCAGACACCGGGAAACCCTCGCACTGGCGGGCCTGGGGGAAGTGTTGGAATCTCAAGAGTTTGAATCTGATTGGGAGGGATACAATAAATAAAACCCACAGATTACGAGCCTAAAAGCAACTCCCAACAGAAAAGTACCCCAGACGCCCGCATCCGCAGCCAGCAGGTGGGGGCGGAGCGGAGAGGAGCGGGCGGCATTGCTTGGGGTAGGGTCTGGGCCCTGAGTGCCCTGAGGGCAACCGGAGGGAGCTTTTGTGAGTTGCCAGCTTGAACTGCGGGAGAGCAAGAGAGAGAGAAATTAACCGGCCCGAACACACTGCCGGCCGTTCGCAGAACAAAGGGACCGAGAAAGTCCTGAGAAGAGCTCGCAGGCCGCGGACCGGCCCAGCCCCGCCGGAGGCAGGAGGCAGGGGGGAGGGGAAGGGGGCAGGCTCGGCCCCAAGGACTGCATCCCCTGCCGCACTGCAAACGGGCCTCCGCCTTAGAATCAAAGACCTCCGGAGATTCTGGATGGTCGACATCCCACATCCGCCGGGAGGGTCCCGGCGAGACACGGTACACGCACCCGGCCAGTGCGGGCGGGATCGGGGCTGGGGACGCTCCGGAGGGCAGAGGGCGCACGCACCCGACTGGCGCGGGCGGAAACTGAGGCGGTGATAGCGCAGGACAGAAGGCGCGCCGCACCCGGGGAGAGAGCGCCCGACAAGCGCCTGGTGCCTGAGCCACTCGGCGGCGCAGGGACAAACCGCGGGCGCAGCTTTGTGTTCCGCGCTTTTGTGAATCACCCGAGGGCTGGAACCGCCTGGAGCCTGAGCAGCGCAGACGGAGAAAATAGCCCCAGCCCCTCCCTGCAGCGCTAGTCCCACCCCGGAGCGCGACGGAACTAGCTACCTGAATAAGAATCCACCTCCGCCCACCTGCGTCAGGGCGGAAATTAGGCCCTGAAGAGACCGGCAACAGAAGCCAAATAAACAAAGGGAACCGCTTCAGAAGGGACCGGTGCAACAGATTAAAATCCCTGAAGAAAACACCGACTTCACCGGAAGGGCCTATAGATATCCAGAAGTATAAGCTGGAACGAGGAGATATCTGAAACTGAGCAGAACCCACACTGACCAAAACAGCTCCAGAGAAATTCCTAGATATATTTTTTTCATTTTTCTTTTTTTTTAAGTAAGAAAAAAATTTTTTTTTTCTTTTTTCTCTTTTATTTTCCTGTAAAATTCCCTATTACTCCCCCATTACTCCTTAACTTTAATTTTCATAAGATTTTTACAATTTTTTAAATTAGGTAAAACAATTTTTTTTTCTCTTTTTTTTCTTTTTCTTCTTTTTTTTCCTTTTCTTTTTTCTTCTTCTCTTCTATTTTCTATTTTTCTTTTCTTCATTTCTTTTAAAGTCATCTAGTACTCCTCTTACTACTCCTTAATTTTTATTTTCAATACACTATAACCTTACAGGGAAAAAAAAAAAAAAAAGAAGAAGAAGAGAAGCCCTATTTTTAAACCAAACTTCATATATATTTCTAAATTTTTTTTAAATGTTTTGGTTTTTGTTTTTAATATAGTATTTTTAAGAGTCTAACCTCTACTCTAGATTTTTAATTTTTGTTTTTCAGTATATGACATAAATTGTGAACATTTAAGAATCCAATATTCAGCTCCCATTTTTATTCAGGGGTGTGTTGATTATTCTCTCCCAATCTTGACTCTCTGTTTCCTACCTCAGAACACCTCTATTTCCTCCTTTCCCCTTCTCTTCCCAATCCAATTCTGTGAATCTTTGTGGGTGTCTGGGCAACGGAGAACACTCTGGGATCAGACAACTTTGTAGATCTGTCTCTCTCTTCTTGAGTCCCCCTTTTTCTCCTCCTGCTCATCTCTATCTCCCTCCTCCCTCTCCCCTTCCTCATGTAACTCTGTGAACCTCTCTGGGTGTCCCTAACGGAGGAGAAACTTTTCACCATTAACCTAGAAGTTTTATTATCAGTGCTGTATGGTTGGAGAAGTCCTGAGACTACAGGAAGAATAAAACTGAAATCCAGAGGCAGGAGACTTAAGCCCAAAACCTGAGAACACCAGAAAACTCCTGACCACGTGGATCTTTAAGTAATAAGTGACCGTCCAAAAGCCTCCAAACCTACCCTGAAACCAACCACCACCCAAGAGCCAATAAATTGTAGAGCAAGACATACCACACAAATTCGTCAGCAACGCAGGAACATAGCCCTGAACGTCAACATACAGACTACCCAAGGTCACACCTAACACATAAACCCATCTCAAAACTCATTCCTGGGCACTCCATTGCTTTCCAAAGAGAAGAAATCAAGATCCACGCACCAGAACACTGACGAAAGCTTCGCTAATCAGGAAACCTTGACAAGCCAATCATCTAACCCCACCCACTGGGTAAAACCTCCACAATAAAAAGGAACCACAGACTTCCAGAATACAGAAAGCCCACTCCAGACACAGCAATCTAAACAAGATGAAAAGGCAAAGAAATACCCAACAGGTAAAGGAACATGAAAAAGTCCGCCAAGTCAAACAAAAGAGGAGGAGATAGGGAATCTACCTGAAAAAGAATTTAGAATAATGATAATAAAAATGATCCAAAATCTTGAAAGCAAAATGGAGTTACAGATAAACAGCCTGGAGACAAAGATTGAAAAGATGCAAGAAATGTTTAATAAAGACCTAGAAGAAATAAAAAAGAGTCAATTAAAAATGAATAATGCAATGAATGAGATCAAAAACACTCTGGAGGGAACCAAGAGTAGAATAACGGAGACAGAAGATAGGATAAGTGAGGTAGAAGATAGAATGGTGGAAATAAATGAAGCAGATAGGAAAAAAGAAAAAAGAATCAAAAGAAATGAGGACAACCTCAGGGACCTCTGGGACAATGTGAAACGCCCCAATATTCGAATCATAGGAGTCCCAGAAGAAGAAGACAAAAAGAAAGGCCATGAGAAAATACTCGAGGAGATAAGAGCTGAAAACTTCCTTAAAATGGGGAAGGAAATAGCCACCCAAGTCCAAGAAACCCAGAGAGTCCCAAACAGGATAAACCCAACCCGAAACACCCCAAGACATATATTAATCAAATTAACAAAGATCAAACACAAAGAACAAATACTAAAAGCAGCAAGGGAGAAGCAACAAATAACATACAAAGGGATTCCCATAAGGATAACAGCTGATCTATCAATAGAAACCCTCCAGGCCAGAAGGGAATGGCACGACATACTGAAAGTAATGAAAGAGAATAACCTACAACCTAGATTACTGTACCCAGCAAGGATCTCATTCAGATACGAAGGAGAATTCAAAAGCTTTACAGACAAGCAAAAGCTGAGAGAATTCAGCACCACCAAACCAGCTCTTCAACAAATGCTAAAGGATCTTCTCTAGACAGGAAATGCAGAAAGGTTGAATAAACGTGAACCCAAAACAACAAAGTAAATGTCAACGGGACCACACCTATCAATAATTACCTTAAAAGTAAATGGGTTGAATGCCCCAACCAAAAGACAAAGACTGGCTGAATGGATACAAAAACAAGACCCCTATATATGCTGTCTACAAGAGACCCACCTCAAAACAAGAGACCCACCTCAAAACAAGAGACACATACAGACTAAAAGTGAAGGGCTGGAAAAAAATATTTCATGCAAACGGAGACCAAAAGAAAGCAGGAGTCGCAATACTCATATCAGATAAAATAGACTTTCAAATAAAGGATGTGAAAAGCGACAAGGAAGGACACTACATAATGATCAAAGGATCAATCCAAGAAGAAGATATAACAATTATAAATATATATGAACCAAACATAGGAGCACCACAAAATGTACGGCAAACGCTAACAAGTATGAAAGAGGAAATTAATAGTAACACAATAATAGTGGGAGACTTTAATACCTCACTCACAACTATGGACAGATCAACTAAACAGAAAATCAATAAGGAAACACAAACCTTAAATGATACAATGGACCAGCTAGACCTAGTTGATATCTATAGGACATTTCACCCCCAAACAATCAACTTCACCTTTTTCTCAAGTGCACACGGAACCTTCTCCAGAATAGACCACATCCTGGGCCATAAATCCAGTCTTGGAAAATTCAAAAAAATTGAAATCATTCCAGTCATCTTTTCTGACCACAGTGCAGTAAGATTAGATCTCAGTTACAGGAAAAAAATTGTTAAAAATTCAAACATATGGAGGCTAAATAATATGCTTCTGAATAACCAACAAATCATAGAAGAAATCAAAAAAGAAATCAAAATATGTATAGAAACGAATGAAAATGAAAGCACAACAACCCAAAACCTATGGGACACTGTAAAAGCAGTGCTAAGGGGAAGGTTCATAGCATTACAGGCTTACATCAAGAAACAAGAAAAAAGCCAAATAAATAACCTAACTCTACACCTAAAACAATTAGAGAAGGAAGAAATGAAGAACCCCAGGGTTAGCAGAAGGAAAGAAATCTTAAAAATTAGGGCAGAAATCAATGAAAAAGAAACTAAAGAGACCATAGCAAAAATCAACAAAGCTAAAAGCTGGTTTTTTGAAAAAATAAACAAAATTGACAAACCATTAGCAAGACTCATTAAGAAACTAAGAGAGAAGAACCAAATTAACAAAATAAGAAATGAAAAGGGTGAGATCACAACAGACAACACTGAAATACAAAGGATCATAAGAGACTACTACCAGCAGCTCTATGACAATAAAATGGACAACTTGGATGAAATGGACAAATTCTTAGAAAAGTATAACTTTCCAAAACTGAACCAGGAAGAAATAGAAGATCTTAACAGAGCCATCACAAGCAAGGAAATCGAAACTGTAATCAGAAATCTTCCAGCAAACAAAAGCCCAGGACCAGATGGCTTCACAGCTGAATTCTACCAAAAATTTAGAGAAGAGCTAACACCTATCTTACTCAAACTCTTCCAGAAAATTGCAGATGAAGGTAAACTTCCAAACTCATTCTATGAGGCCACCATCACCCTAATTCCAAAACCAGACAATGATGCCACAGAAAAAGAAAACTACAGGCCAATATCACTGATGAACATAGATGCAAAAATCCTTAACAAAATTCTAGCAAACAGAATCCAACAACATATTAAAAAAATCATACACCATGACCAAGTGGGCTTTATCCCAGGAATGCAAGGATTCTTTAATATCCGCAAATCGATCAACGTAATACACCACATTAACAAATTGGAAGATAAAAACCATGATTCTCTCAATAGATGCAGAGAAAGCCTTTGACAAAATTCAACACTCATTTATGATTAAAACTCTCCAGAAAGCAGGAATAGAAGGAACATACCTCAACATAATAAAAGCTATATATGACAAACCCACAGCAAGCATCACCCTCAATGATGAAAAATTGAAAGCATTTCCTCTGAAATCAGGAACAAGTCAAGGATGCCCACTCTCACCACTACTATTGAACATAGTGTTGGAAGTTTTGGCCACAGCAATCAGAGCAGAAAAAGACATAAAAGGAATCCAGATAGGAAAAGAAGAAGTGAAACTCTCGCTGTTTGCAGATGACATGATCCTCTACAGAGAAAACCCTAAAGACTCTTCCAGAAAATTACTAGAGCTAACCAATGAATATAGTAAAGTTGCAGGATATAAAATTAACACACAGAAATCCCTTGCATTCCTATACACTAGCAATGAAAAAACAGAAAGAGAAATTAAGGAAACAATACCATTCACCATTGCAACAAAAAGAATAAAATACTTAGGAGTATATCTACCTAAAGAAACAAAAGACCTGTACATAGAAAACTATAAAACACTGATGAAAGAAATCAAAGAGGACACAAACAGTTGGAGAAACATACCGTGTTCATGGATTGGAAGAATCAATATTGTCAAAATGGCTATTCTACCCAAAGCAATCTATAGATTCAATGCAATCCCTATCAAGCTACCAACGGTATTTTTCACAGAACTAGAACAAATAATTTCACAATTTGTATGGAAATACAAAAAACCTCGAATAGCCAAAGTAATCTTGAGAAAGAAGAATGGAACTGGAGGAATCAACCTACCTGACTTCAGACTCTACTACAAAGCCACAGTCATGAAGACAGTATGGTACTGGCACAAAGACAGAAATATAGATCAATGGAACAGAATAGAAAGCCCAGAGATAAATCCACGAACCTATGGACACCTTATCTTTGACAAAGGAGGCAAGGATATACAATGGAAAAAAGACAACCTCTTTAACAAGTGGTGCTGGGAAAACTGGTCAACCACTTGTAAAAGAATGAAACTAGAATACTTCCTAACACCATACACAAAAATAAACTCAAAATGGATTAAAGGTCTAAATGTAAGACCAGAAACTATAAAACTCCTAGAGGAGAACATAGGCAAAACACTCTCCGACATAAATCACAGCAAGATCTTCTATGACCCACCTCCCAGAATATTGGAAATAAAAGCAAAAATAAACAAATGGGACCTAATAAAAATTAAAAGCTTTTGCACAACAAAGGAAACTATAAGTAAGGTGAAAAGACAGCCCTCAGATTCGGAGAAAATAATAACAAATGAGGAAACAGACAAAGGGTTAATCTCACAAATATACAAGCAATTCCTGAAGCTCAATTCCAGAAAAATAAACGACCCAATCAAAAAATGGGCCAAAGAACTAAACAGACATTTCTCCAAAGAAGACATACAGATGGCTAACAAACACATGAAAAGATGCTCAACATCACTCATCATCAGAGAAATGCAAATCAAAACCACAATGAGGTACCATTACACGCCAGTCAGGATGGCTGCTATCCAAAAGTCTACAAGCAATAAATGCTGGAGAGGGTGTGGAGAAAAGGGAACCCTCTTACACTGTTGGTGGGAATGCAAATTAGTACAGCCACTATGGAAAACAGTGTGGAGATTTCTTAAAAAACTGGAAATAGAACTGCCATATGACCCAGCAATACCACTTCTGGGCATACACACTGTGGAATCCAGATCTGAAAGAGACACGTGCACCCCAATGTTCATCGCAGCACTGTTTATAATAGCCGGGACATGGAAGCAACCTGGATGCCCATCAGCAGATGAATGGATAAGGAAGCTGTGGTACATATACACCATGGAATATTACTCAGCCATTAAAAAGAATTCATTTGAATCAGTTCTAATGAGATGGATGAAACTGGAGCCCATTATACAGAGTGAAGTAAGTCAGAAAGATAAAGAACATTACAGTATACTAACACATATATACGGAATTTAGATAGATGGTGGCGATAACCCTATATGCAAAACAGAAAAAGAGACACAGAAATACAGAACAGCCTTTTGAACTCTGGGGGAGAACGTGAGGGTGGGATGTTATGAAAGAACAGCATGTATATTATCTATGGTGAAACGGACCACCAGCCCAGGTGGGATACATGAGTCAGGTGCTCGGACCTGGTGCACTGGCAGGACCCTGAGGAGTTCGGTGGGGAGGGAGGTGGGAGGGGGGATCGGGATGGGGAATACATGTAACTATATGGCTGATTCATGTCAATGTATGACAAAACCGACTGAAATGTTGTAAAGTGATTGGCCTCCAACTAATAAAATAATATTTAAATAAAAGAAAAAAAGCTATATATGACAAATCCACAGCAAGCATTACCCTCAATGGTGAAAAATTGAAAGCATTTCCCCTAAAATCAGGAATAAGACAAGGGTGCCCACTCTCACCACTACTATTCAACATAGTTTTGGAAGTTTTGGGCACAGCACTCAGAGCAGAAAAAGAAGTAAAAGGAATCCAGATAGGAAAAGAAGGAGTGAAACTCTCGCTGTTTGCAGATGACATGATCCTCTACAGAGAAAACCCTAAAGACACTTCCAGAAAATTACTAGAGCTAATCAACGAATATAGTAATGTTGCAGGATATAAAATTAACACACAGAAATCCCTTGCATTCCTATACACTGACAATGAGAAAACAGAAAGAGAAATTAAGGAAACAATACCATTCACCATTGCAACAAAGAGAATAAAATACTTAGGAGTATATCTACCTAAAGAAACAAAAGACCTATACATAGAAAACTATAAAACACTGCTGAAAGAAATCAAAGAGGTCACAAAGAGATGGAGAAATATACCGTGTTCATGGACTGGAAGAATCAATATTGTGAAAATGACTTTACTACCCAAAGCAATCTATAGACTCCATGCAATCCCTATCAAGCTACCAACAGTATTTTTCACAGAACTAGAACAAATAATTTCACAATTTGTATGGAAATACAAAAAACCTCGAATAGCCAAAGCAATCTTTAAAAGAAGAATGGAACTGGAGGAACAACCTGCCTGACTTTAGGAAATACTACAAAGCCACAGTCATCAAGACCGTATGGTACTGGCACAAAGATGGAAATATAGATCAGTGGAACAGAATAGGAAGCCCAGAGAAAAATCCACAAAACGATGGACACCTTATCTTCGACAAAGAGGCAAGGATATACAATGGAAAAAAGACAACCTCTTTAACAAGTGGTGCTGGGAAAACTGGTCAACCACTTGTAACAGAATGAAACTAGAACCCTTTCTAACACTATACACAAAAAGAAACTCAAAGTGGATTAAAGATCTAAATGTAAGACCAGAAACTATAAAACTCCTAGAGGAGAACTTAGGTATAACACTCTCCGACTTAAATCACAGCAGGATCCTCTATGACCCACCTCCCAGAATATTGGAAATAAAAGCAAAAATAAACAAATGGGACCTAACGAAACTTAAAAGCTTTTGCACAACAAAGGAAATGATAAGCAAGGTGAAAAGACAGCCTTCAGATTGGGCAAAAATTATAGCAAACGAAGCAACAGACAAAGGATTAATCTCAAAAATATACAAGCAACAGCTATAGCTCATTTCCAGAAAAATAAGTGACCCAATCAAAAAATGGGCCAAAGAACTAAATGGACATTTCTCCAAAGAAGACATACAGATGGCTAACAAACACATGAAAAGATGCTCAACATCACTCATTACCAGAGAAATGCAAATCCAAACCACAATGAGGTACCATTACACGCCTGACAGGATGACTGCTATCCAAAAGTCTACAAGCAGTAAATGCTGGAGAGGGTGTGGAGAAAAGGGAACCCTCTTACACTGTTGGTGGGAATGCAAACTAGTACAGCTGCTATGGAGAACAGTGTGGAGACCGAAGAAACCAGATGTGAAAGAGATACGTGCACCCCAGAGTTCATCGTAGCATTGTTTATAATAGCCACGACATGGAAGCAACCTAGACGTCCATCAGTAGGCGAATGGATAAGGAAGCTGTGGTACATATACACCATGGAATATTACTCAGTGGTTAAAAGAATTCATTTGAATCACTTCTAATGAGATGGCTGAAACTGGAGCCCATTATACAGAGTGAAGTATTCCAGAAAGATAAAGACCATTGTAGTATACTAACGCATGTATATGGAATTTAGAAAGATGGTAACGATAGCCCTATATGCAAAGCAGTAAAAGAGACACATATGTACAGAAAAGACATTTGGACTCTGTGGGGGAAGGCGAGGGTGGGATGTTTCGAGAGAACAGCATTGAAACATGTATACTATCAAGGGTGAAACAGATCTCTACCCCAGGTTGGATGCATGAGACAAGTGCTCGGGGCTGGTGCACTGGGGAGACCCAGAGGGATCGGGTTGAGTGGGAGGTGGGAGTAGGGATCACGATGGGGAATACATGTAATTCCATGGCTGATTCATGTCAATGTATGGCTAAAATCACTGTAATATTGTGAAGTAATTAGCCTCCAACTAATAAAAATAAATGGAAAAAAAGAAAAGAATCTCTTCAGTTCAAAGGATTAAGCTATTGCAGCTTTAATCAGAGGAACATATAAACACTACCTTATTGGCAAGAGCTAAATCATGCAATTAACTCTCTGCCCACACCGCTCCTTCTCCCTAGCAGTAAGATCAGCTGAAGCAGATAAGGAAATGTGCTCTGCTGTGCTTAGTCAGTCGTGTCCGACTCTTCGTGACCCCGTGGTCTGCAGTCTACCAGCCTTCTCTGTCCATGTGGACTCTCCAGGCAAGAATACTGGCGTGGGTTGGCAGACCCTCTCCCCAAAACCCCTCTATATCCATAGTAATGGCAGGGTCCCTAAGCCCCAGGCGGTTCTAGTGGTAAAGCATGTGCCTGCCAAAGCAGGAGAGTTTAGAGATGCAGTTTTGATCCACTGGCTCAGAAAAATCAACCTCCTGATCCCTGGATCAGGAAGCCTCAGACATGACTGAAGTGACTGAGCATGCACCTGAGCCCCAGTTTGAGCCAATAGATGGGGAAACAGTGGAAACAGTGAGAGACTATATTTTTGGGGCTCCAAAATCACTGCAGATGGTGACTGCCGCCTTGAAATTAAAAGACCCTTGCTGTTTGGAAGAAAAGCTACGACCAACCTATACAGCATATTAAAAAGCAGAGACAGGAAGATGGCGGAGGAGTAGGATGGGGAAACCACTTTCTCTCCTAGAAATTCATCAAAGGAATAACTGAACGCAGAGCGAACTTCACAAAACAACTTCCGATCGCTAGCTGAGGTCATCAGGTGCCCAGAAAAGCAGCCCATTGTCTTCGAAAGGAGGTAGGACAAAATATAAAAGATAAAAAGTGAGACAAAAGAGCTAAGGACGGAGATCCGTCCCGGGAAGGGTCTTAATTGAGGACGTTCCCAGACACCGGGAAACCCTCGCTCTGGCGGGCCTGGGGGAAGTGTTTGAATCTCGGAGTTTGAATCTGACTGGGAGGGAAACAATAAATAAAACCCCCAGATTACAAGCCTAAAAGCAACTCCCAGCAGAAAAGTACCCCAGACGCCCGCATCCGCCACCAGCAAGTGGGGGCGGAGCGGAGAGGAGCGGGCGGCATTGCTTGGGGCAGGGTCCGGGCCTGAGAGCCCTGAGGACAATCGGAGGGAGCTTTTGTGGGTTCCCAGCTTGAACTGTGGGAAAGCAAGAGAGAGAAAATTAACCGGCCGGAACACACTGCCGGCCGTTCGCAGAACAAAGGGACCGAGAAAGTCCTGAGAAGAGCTCGCAGGCCGCGGACCGGCCCAGCCCCGCCGGAGGCAGGAGGCAGGGGGGAGGGGAAGGGGGCAGGCTCGGCCCCAAGGACCGCATCCCCTGCCACACTGCAAACGGGCCTCCGCCTTCTAATCAAAGACCTCCCGAGATTCTGGATGGTCGGCATCCGCCGGGAGGGTCGCGGCGAGACAGAGGGCACAGGAACACGACTGGCGCGGGCAGGGATTGGGGCTGGGATCGCACAGGGCGGAAGACGCGCCGCACCCGGGGAGAGAGCGCCCGACGGGCGCCTGGCTGCCTGAGCCACTCGGGCGGCGTGGGAACAAAACGCAGGCGCAGCTTCGTGTTCCGCGCTTTTGTGGATCACCCGAGGGCTGGAACCGCGCGCTGCGTGGGGCGCGCTCCATGCAGAGCAGCCGGGACCCTGAGCAGCAGACGGCGAAATTAACGCCGGCCCCTCCCCGCAGTGTGACGGAACTAGCTACCTGAATAAGAGAGCACCTCTGCCTACCTGTGTTAGGGTAGAAATGAGGCCCTGAAGAGACCGGCAACAGAAGCCAAATAAACAAAGGGAACCGCTTCAGAAGGGACCGGTGCAACAGATTAAAATCCCTGAAGAAAACACCGACTTCACCGGAAGGGCCTGTAGATATCGAGAAGTGTAAGCTGGAACAAGGAGATATCTGAAACTGAGCCGAACCCACACTGACCGCAACAGCTCCAGAGAAATTCCTAGATATATTTTTTCTTTATTCTTTTTTTTTTAAAGTAAAAAAAAAAAAATTTTTTTTCTTTTTTTTTAATTTTCCTTTAAAATTCCCTATTACTCCCCCATTACTCCTTAACTTTCATTTTCATAGATTTTTACGATTTTTTTAATTAGATAAAACAATTTTTTTCTTATTCTTTTTTTTTCCTTTTTCTTCTTTTCTTTTTTCTTCTGCTTTTCTATTTTCTATTTTTCTTTTTCTCTTATTTCTTTTAAAGTCCTCAAGTACTCCTCTTACTACTCCTTAATTTTCATTTTCAATACACTACAACCTTACAGAAAAAAAAAAATCAAAAGAAGAGAAGCCCTATTTT
The DNA here is from genome assembly GCF_963930625.1 of Muntiacus reevesi. Lineage (NCBI taxonomy): Eukaryota > Metazoa > Chordata > Mammalia > Artiodactyla > Cervidae > Muntiacus > Muntiacus reevesi. The sequence continues at coordinate 1,627,845 of NC_089257.1, forward strand.
TAAACTAAACTTCATATATATTTCTAAATTTTTTTTTAAATGTTTTTGTTTTTGTTTTTAATATAGTATTTTTAAGAGTCTAACCTCTACTCTAGATTTTTAATTTTTGTTTTTCAGTATATGATATAAATTGTGAACATTTAAGAATCCAATATTCAGCTCCCATTTTTATTCAGGAGTGTGTTGATTATTCTCTCCCAATCTTGACTCTGTTTTCTACCTCAGAACACTTCTATTTCCTCCTTTCCCTTTCTCTTCCCAATCCAATTCTGTGAATCTTTGTGGGTGTCTGGGCAACGGAGAACACTCTGGGATCAGACAACTTTGTAGATCTGTCTCTCTCCTCTTGAGTCCCCCTTTTTCTCCTCCTGCTCATCTCTATTTCCCTCCTCCCTCTCCTCTTCTTCATGTAGCTCTGTGAACCTCTCTGGGTGTCCCTAATGGGGGAGAAACTTTTCACCATTAACCTAGAAGTTTTATTATCAGTGCTGTATAGTTGGAGAAGTCCTGAGACTACAGGAAGAATAAAACTGAAATCCAGAGGCAGGAGACTTAATCCCAAAACCTGAGAACACCAGAAAACTCCTGACTACATGGATCCTTAAGTAATATGTGACCGTCCAAAAGCCTCCATACCTACACTGAAACCAACCACCACCCAAGAGCCAGTAAGTTTTAGAGCAAGACATACCACGCAAATTCTCCAGCAACGCAGGAACATAGCCCTGAACGTCAACATACAGACTACCCAAGATCACACCTAACAGATAAACCCATCTCAAAACTCATTACTGGGCACTCCATTGCTATCCAAAGAGAAGAAATCAAGATCCGCACACCAGAACACTGACGCAAGCTTCGCTAATCAGGAAACCTTGACAAGCCAATCATCTAACCCCACCCACTGGGAAAAACCTCCACAATAAAAAGGAACCACAGACCTCCAGAATACAGAAATCTCACTCCAGACACAGCAATCTAAAAACGATGAAAAGGCAAAGAAATACCCAACAGGTAAAGGAACATGAAAAATGCCCACCAAGTCAAACAAAGAGGAGGAGATAGGGAATCTACCTGAAAAAGAATTTAGAATAATGATAATAAAAATGATCCAACATCTTGAAAACAAAATGGAGCTACAGATAAACAGCCTGGAGACAAAGATTGAAAAGATGCAAGAATTGTTTAATAAAGATCTAGAAGAAATAAAAAAGAGTCAATTAAAAATGAATAATGCAATGAATGAGACAAAAACACTCTGGAGGGAACCAAGAGTAGAATAACGGAGACAGAAGATAGGATAAGTGAGGTAGAAGATAAAATGGTGGAAATAAATGAAGCAGAGAGGAAAAAAGAAAAAAGGATCAAAAGAAATGAGGACAAACTCAGGGACCTCTGGGACAATGTGAAACGCCCCAATATTCGAATCATATGAGTCCCAGAAGAAGAAAACAAAAAGAAAGGCCATGAGAAAATACTCGAGGAGATAATAGCTGAAAGCTTCCCTAAAATGGGGAAGGAAATAGCCACCCAAGTCCAAGAAACCCAGAGAGTCCCAAACAGGATAAACCCAAGGCAAAACACCCCAATACACATATTAATCAAATTAACAAAGATCAAACACAAAGAACAAATACTAAAAGCAAAAAGAGAGAAACAACAAATAACACACAAAGGGATTCCTATAAGGATAACAGCTGATCTATCAATAGAAACCCTCCAGGCCAGAAGGGAATGGCAGGACATTCTGAAAGTAATGAAAGAGAATAACCTACAACCTAGATTACTGTACCCAGCAAGGATCTCATTCAGATACGAAGGAGAATTCAAAAGCTTTACAGACAAGCAAAAGCTGAGAGAATTCAGCACCACCAAACCAGCTCTTCAACAAATGCTAAAGGATCTTCTCTAGACAGGAAATGTACAAAGGTTGTATAAACGTGAACCCAAAACAACAAAGTAAATGTCAACGGGACCACACCTATCAATAATTACCTTAAAAGTAAATGGGTTGAATGCCCCAGCCAAAAGACAAAGACTGGCTGAATGGATACAAAAACAAGACCCCTATATATGCTGTCTACAAGAGACCCACCTCAAAACAAGAGACACATACAGACTAAAAGTGAAGGGCTGGAAAAAAATATTTCACGCAAACGGAGACCAAAAGAAAGCAGGAGTCGCAATACTCATGTCAGATAAAATAGACTTTCAAATAAAGGATGTGAAAAGCGACAAGGAAGGACACTACATAATGATCAAAGGATCAATCCAAGAAGAAGATATAACAATTATAAATATATATGCACCCAACATAAGTGCACCGCAATATGTATGGCAAACGCTAATGAGTATGAAAGAGGAAATTAATAGTAACACAATAATAGTGGGAGACTTTAATACCCCACTCACAACTATGGACAGATCAACTTAACAGAAAATCAATAAGGAAACACAAACCTTAAATGACACCATGGACCATCTAGACCTAATTGATATCTATAGGACATTTCATCCCAAAACAATCAACTTCAACTTTTTCTCAAGTGCACACGGAACCTTCTCCAGAATAGATCACATCCTGGGCCATAAATCTGGTCTCGGAAAATTCAGTAAAATTGAAATCATTCCAGTCATCTTTTCTGACCACAGTGCAGTAATATTAGATCTGAAATACAGGAGAAAAATTGTTAAAAATTCAAACATATGGAGGCTAAATAACACGCTTCTGAATAACCAACAAATCATAGAAGAAATCAATAAAGAAATCAAAATATGTATAGAAACGAATGAAAATGAAAGCACAACAACCCAAAACCTATGGGACACTGTAAAAGCAGTGCTAAGGGGAAGGTTCATAGCATTACAGGCTTACCTCAAGAAACAAGAGAAAAGCCAAATAAATAACCTAACTCTACACCTAAAACAATTAGAGAAGGAAGAAATGAAGAACCCCAGGGTTAGTCGAAGGAAAACAATCTTAAAAATTAGGGCAGAAATCAATGAAAAAGAAACTAAAGAGACCATAGCAAAAATCAACAAAGCTAAAAGCTGGTTTTTTGAAAAAATAAACAAAATTGACAAACCATTAGCAAGACTCATTAAGAAACTAAGAGAGAAGAAGCAAAGTAACAAAATTAGAAATGAAAATGGAGAGATCACAACAGACAACACTGAAATCCAAAGGATCATAAGAGACTACTACCAGCAGCTCTATGACAATAAAATGGACAACTTGGATGAAATGGACAAATTCTTAGAAAAGTATAACTTTCCAAAACTGAACCAGGAAGAAATAGAAGATCTTAATAGAACCATCACAAGCAAGGAAATTGAAACTGTAACAAAAAATCTTCCAGCAAACAAAAGCCCAGGAACTGATGGCTTCACAGTTGAATTCTACTAAAAATTCAGAGAAGAGCTAACACCTATCTTACTCAAACTCTTCCAGAAAATTGCAGAAGAAGGTAAACTTCCAAACTCATTCTATGAGGCCACCATCACCCTAATTCCAAAACCAGACAAAGATGCCACAAAAAAAGAAAACTACAGGCCAATATCACTGATGAACATAGATGCAAAAATCCTTAACAAAATTCTAGCAAACAGAATCCAACAACATATTAAAAAAATCATACACCATGACCAAGTGGGCTTTATCCCAGGAATGCAAGGATTCTTTAATATCTGAAAATCAGTCAACGTAATACACCACATGAACAAGTTGGAAGATAAAAACCATATGATTCTCTCAATAGATGCAGAGAAAGCCTTTGACAAAATTCAACACTCATTTATGATTAAAACTCTCCAGAAAGCAGGAATAGAAGGAACATACCTCAACATAATAAAAGCTATATATGACAAACCCACAGCAAGCATCACCCTCAATGATGAAAAATTGAAAGCATTTCCTCTGAAATCAGGAACAAGACAAGGATTCCCACTCTCACCACTACTTTTCAACATAGTGTTGGAAGTTTTGGCCACAGCAATCAGAGCAGAATAAGACGTGAAAGGAATTCAGATAGGAAAAGAAGAAGTGAAACTATCGCTGTTTGCATATGACATGATCCTCCACATAGAAAACCCTAAAGACTCTACCAGAAAATTACTAGAGGTAACCAATGAATATAGTAAAGTTGCAGTATATAAAATTAACACACAGAAATCCCTTACATTCCTATATACTAACAATGAAAAAACAGAAAGAAAAATTACGGAAGCAATATTATTCACCATTGCAACAAAAAGAATAAAATACTTAGGAGTATATCTACCTAAAGAAACAAAAGACCTATAGATAGAAAACTATAAAACACTAATGATAGAAATCAAAGAGGACACAAACAGATGGAGAAACATACCGTTTTCATGGATTGGAAGAATCAATATTGTCAAAATGGCTATTCTACCCAAAGCAATCTATAGATTCAATGCAATCCCTATCAAGCTACCAACGGTATTTTTCACAGAACTAGAACAAATAATTTCACAATTTGTATGGAAATACAAAAAACCTTGAAAAGCCAAAGTAATCTTGAGAAAGAAGAATGGAACTGGAGGAATCAACCTGCCTGACTTCAGACTCTACTACAAAACCACAGTCATCAAGACAGTATGGTACTGGCACAAAGACAGAAATATAGATCAATGGAACGGAATAGGAAGCCCAGAGATAAATCCACGAACCTATGGACACCTTATCTTTGACAAAGGAGGCAAGGATATACAATGGAAAAAAGACAACCTCTTTAACAAGTGGTGCTGGGAAAACTGGTCAACCACTTGTAAAAGAATGAAACTCGAACACTTTCTAACACCATACACAAAAATAAACTCAAAATGGATTAGATATCTAAATGTAAGACCAGAAATTATAAAACTCCTAGAGGAAAGCATAGGCAAAACACTCTCTGACATAAATCACAGCAAGATCTTCTATGACCCACCTCCCAGAATATTGGAAATATAAGCAAAAGTAAACAAATGGGAGCTAATAAAAATTGAAAGCTTTTGCACAACAAAGGAAACTATAAGTAAGGTGAAAAGACAGCACTCAGTTTGGGAGAAAATATTAGCAAATGAGGAAACAAACAAAGGATTAATCTCAAAAATATACAAGCAACTCCTGAAGCTCAATTCCTGAAAAATAAATGACCCAATCAAAAGATGGGCCAAAGATCTAAACAGACATTTCTCCAAAGAAGACATACAGATGGCTAACAAACACATGAAAAGATGCTCAACATCACTCATTATTAGAGAAATGCAAATCAAAACCACAATGAGGTATCATTACACACCAGTCAGGATGGCTGCTATCCAAAAGTCTACAAGCAATAAATGCTGGAGAGGGTGTGGAGAAAAGGGAACCCTCTTACACTGTTGGTGGGAATGCAAACTACTACAGCCACTATGGAAAACAGTGTGGAGATTTCTTAAAAAACTGGAAATAGAACTGCCATATGACCCAGCAATCCCACTTCTGGGCATACACACTGAGGAATCCAGTTCTGAAAGAGACACGTGCACCCCAATGTTCATCGCAGCACTGTTTATAATAGCCAGGACATGGAAGCAACCTAGATGCCCATCAGCAGATGAATGGATAAGAAAGCTGTGGCACACATACACCATGGAATATTACTCAGCCGTTAAACAGAATTCATTTGAATCAGTTCTAATGAGATGGATGAAACTGGAGCTCATTATACAGAGTGAAGTAAGCCACAAAGATAAAGAACATTACAGTATACTAACACATATATATGGAATTTAGAATGATGGTGGCGATAACCCTATATGCAAAACAGAAAAAGAGACACAGAAGTACAGAACAGACTTTCGAACTCTGTGGGAGAAGGTGAGGGTGAGATGTTTCGAAAGAACAGCATGTATATTATCTATGGTGAAAGAGATCACCATCCCAGGTGGGATGCATGAGTCAAGTGCTCGGGCCTGGTGGGCTGGTAAGACCCAGAGGAATCAGGTGGAGAAGGAGGTGGGAGGGGGGATTGGGATGGGGAATACGTGTAACTCTATGGCTGATTCATATCAATGTAGGAAAAAACCCACTGAAAAATTAAAAAAAAAATTAATAAAACGTAAAATAAAAGGCAGAGACAGTTCTTTTCCAATGAATGTCCATCTAGTCAAAGCTCTGGTTTTTCCAGTAGTCATGTATGGATATGAGAGTTAGATCATAAAGAAAGCTGTGTCCTGAAAGAATTGATGCTTTTGAACTGTGGCGTTGGAGAAGACTCTGGAGAGTCCCCAGGCCTGCAAGGAGATCCAACTAGTTCATCCTAAAGGAAATTAGTTCTGAATATTCATTGAAAAGACTTATACTGAAGCTGAAACTCCAATACTTTGGCCAGCTGATGAGAAGAACCGACTCACTGGAAAAGACCCTGATGCTGGGAAAGATTGAAGTTGGGAGGAGAAGGGGACAAGAGAGGATGAGATGGTTGGATGGCATCACTGACTCAATGGACATGAGTTTGAGCAAACTCTGGGAGATGGTGAAGGACAGGGAAGCCTGACATGCTGCAGTCTATGGGTCGCAGAGAGTCAGACACGACTGAGTGACTGAACTGACTGACTGAGCCCCAATTTGAAAAAGACAAAAACCAAAAAAATTTATTGGAATCATTTTAATTAGACTTCAAATGAAGGATTGGTAATATAGCTTGATATATTGGAAAGAACTCCAATTCAGAACCCAAAATTTACATCTGGTATTAACAGAAGGCAAGGTATGGATTACATACTCTTATAATAAATGAAAATGAAAGTAAAAGTGTTAGTTGCTCAGTCGTGTCTGATTCTTTGCGACACCATGTACTGTAGCCTGCGAAGCTCCTCCGTGAATGGCATTCTCCAGCAAGAATACTGGAGTGGGTAACCATTTCCTTCTCCAGAGGATCTACCCCATCCAGCGATGGAATCTGGGTCTCCTGCACTGCAGGCAAAATTCTTTACCGTCTGAGCCACCAGGGAAGCCCATAATAGCTTTATAAGTGTTCTCAAATTCAGTTCTATTATCAGCCCTATTTTATAGGTGATAATATTTAGAGTCTTAGAGAAGTTAATTTGCCCAAATCACAGAACAGTCAAGTGGAAAAGATGGTATTTACTCCAGATTTGCTGATACCAATGCCCATAGTTGCAACCACAATAATTTGTGGACATCTCATGAATAGTTTTATTGTATTCCTAATTGCCTTGATTTCCCCAATAATGCATAGGAAATAATACCATATCTGCTTCACAGGGCTGTTGTGATGATTGATTCAGGTCAGATTTTTAGGAAGATGTATGTTTGTGTGTGTGTGTGTGTGTGTGTGTGTGTCTGTATATGTATATATATATATATATATATATATATATATATATATATATATATATATATATATATCTGAGTGGAAGTGAATCTCGGTTGTGTCTGACTCTTTGTGACCTCATGGACTATACAGTGCATGGAATTCTCCTGGTCAGAATACTACCCACTGGAATGGGCAACCTTTTCCTTCTCCAGGGAATCTTCCCAACACAGGGATCGGACTCAGGTCTCCTGTATTGCAGGCAGATTGTTTACCAACTGAGCTATCAAGGAAGTCCATATACATACATACATATATATATATATATATATATATATATGTATATATGTATATATATATATTATATATATACACATACATACATACACACACACATATATATGTATATACACACATATATATACACATATATATATGATAGCTTTTCCTCTAACGAACTTGTTTTCATTTGAGCTGGAAGAGCATGGTGAACATTTAGTCCAGTAACTTCAATCTGAAATCAGTTTAGCTAAGAGATTTGCCCAAGATGGCACACCTAACTGGTAATAGTTTCAATACAATAAACTTGATATGTAGAGACACCCTGTTTACAAAGCACATTCATTTTAGATAGGTATACAATCTGTGCAATCTTAGGCAAATCTCTTTGATCCACTGGCCTCAGGTCCCCGCTGGGAAACTGAAGTTACTGGACTAGATGATCACCATGAATCTTCCAGCTCACATGAATCCAAGTTTGTTAAAGGGAAAACTTTAATTATGAGATCGTCATGGAAATATGCAGAAGAGGGGGAACTGAACCTGAAGGGACATGGCAAAGTGGTGCATGAAATTAGCAGGGACAAAACTCCATGACAACCTTGACTCCAGAGAGAAAGTACCTGGAGATTTTTCACCTCCTCGTGGTCTTTCCCTTTCACTTCTGCCCTTAAAAACACATTTACGAGTCTCCCCAGTGAGGGCATCTCTCTGACTGCCCATGGACAGCCAATTTCATGGCCCAAATTTTCTGTCCTGAGGTGCAATAGGAAAATTTCTTGGCAAAAGAAAAACACAGTTTCAACCTTTCTGAAGAACTCTGTCTTCCTGGGTACTGTGTCAAGGTGAGAGGGCATGATTTATAAAGAACAATGGATTCTGTGTTATCTCCATAGCTATGTGATTCTTTCAGTTGGACCTTTGTGGAGGAAGGTTTGTAATCTGTAACCTAAAATTTCAGATATTACTCTGCAGTGAGGGATGAATGTTGAATTCTAGTCCTGCAATTTTGAAAGGATATTGTCTTGAACTCTGTTGTCTTGTGGTTTTTCACCTGTAAAATGGGGGCAAATTATCATGTAGAATCAAATGGCATGTCTGTAAAGTTTAACACACTGTGAAAGTTAAATGCTCCGGGAGTTGGTTATGGACAGGGAAGCCTGGCGTGCTGCAGTCCATGGGGTGGCAAAGAGTCAGAAACGACTGAGTGGCTAGACTGGACTGAAAAGGTAAATGAATGCTGTATTAAGGTAAGATTTTCCTGAATTTAGGGGAATAAGGAATGATCAAACGTAGTTGTCTATGTTTACCATCTCTCTTTCTTTTCTTCTTTTTTGCAAAGACTCTTTTAATTTAATTTATCCCCTTGAGGATCTGCTTTTGTATAAGAACAATTGGATTTACATTTCGATATATAGTTTTGAGTCATAATTTCTGAAGAGTAAAACCAGTTGGTTGCTCACTAATTCGAATAAGTCCTCATGTACAATTCTATTGGTCTTTTAAAAAAGTATTTATTTTAAATTAAAGGACAATTGCTTTACAATGTTGCTTTGGTTTCTGCCATACGTCAACGTGAATTAGCCACAGGTATACTTGTGTGAGTTCCCTCTTGAACCTCCCTCCCACCTCCACCCCTTCCCTCCCCTCTAGGTTGTTACAGGTCCTGGGTTTGCGTTCCCTGATTCATGCCGCAGATTCCCACTGGCTTCTTTACCCGTGGTGGTGTCTTTGCTTCCATGCTACTCTCTCCATTCACCTCACCCCTCCTTCCTTCCCCCCTCGCCTGTGTCCGTGAGTTCATTCTCTATGCCTGCATCTCCATTAGTGCCCTGCAAATTCATCAGATCCATCTTTGCAGATTCCATGCATATGTGTTAATATGCGATATTTGCTTTTCTCTTTCTGACTCCACTGGTCTTTTGAAATGCGTCAAGCAGATCTCCAGCATCGTCCTCGGAGACCCCGCGGGACTGGAGACTCTAGAGCAGGTGACGCAGATATCAGAGACGCCCCCATTCCACGCACAGGAGGGTGCACATGACCGTCCCTCTGAGTCTTCTTTTCTTACCTTGTTCTTCATCCAGCGACGTTCCTGCCTTTCCTCCCTGATTTTGTGCCCTGCACCACTCTCCCAAACGATCATGCCCTGAGTAGATCACACTTGGACAGGGTTTTAGTAAGCTCTTTCTGTCATTCTGGCTCTGCAGCAGGCTTGTGAGGTGGTAAGCATTATTAATCCCATTATAAACGAGGCAACTGAGGCACGGAAATGTTAATACTTTGCCAGAGGTCACACAGCCAGCAGGTATTAATAAAAGGAAAGTCTGAAAGTCTACTCTCCATCCTTCTCTTACTGTAATTTTCTCTCTGTCATTTTCCCTCTTCCTCTCTTGATCCTAACAAATAAGGATTAGAGATTTGCATATCTTAGTAAGTTGTTCTTGTAAATAGGAGTTGTAGAAAATTGAAAACCAACAGATAAGTATAAAGACGAAAATCAAAATGATGTCACTCATTACTTTTGGCATTTGTAATTGGAACACGTATTGTATGCGTGTGTGTAAGAGAGAGAGAAGTTGAGAGAGAGCAATTATATAATTGTTTTCTTCCAGAAATATTAGAATTATTTTGTGTACTCATCATCACTATATGTGTATGCACATCTCTTAGTGGCATACTCTTTCTATTCATATTAAATGTCTTACTATGTTGTCTTTTTGTATATTTTTTGACTATGTTTCTCATTTCATAGTGTATTTCAAAATTATATAAGTGGATTTTTCAACCATAACCAAGTTTCAAACTGTTGTATCATATTTTTTCTCTAAAAGTTTCTGATTTATTGTTATATTTGAGAAAACTGTTTGTCATCCCAAGATTATACAAAGGTGTATCTATTCATTTCCCCAGTGCTTTTTACTTAAAATAAGCCAGACCTCACAGAATACTTAGGAAAGACTTTTCTATCAATTTAAATCAAATAACTTTGTCACTTTTAAAATTCTTAACCATATTTGAATTTATTCTTAAAGTTCTATTTATCCTTTTGGCATGTGCCCATTTCTATAAGAATAATGAAATATCAGTGTTTATAAGAGTTCTAAATATTTGAAATTAAAGGTCCTTTCCAATTATGTTTTTCTAAATTTACTTTCTTTCTTTCTTTTTTGTTTTTATAAACTTCCTCTTTTAGCACAAGGGAAGGCAGTTTGTAGCATAACAAAATTTCCAAGTTTGATTGCAAATCTTCCACATGACTGGGGGAACAGAGACTCTTGCAGTGCACAAACAAAACCTGTGTGCACCAGGACCCCCAGTGATCCCCTGACGAGGCTGAACAAATCTGCCTGTGAGTGTCGGAGGGTCTCCTGTGGAGGCGCGGTCAGCAGGGTCCTGCTGTGAGGACAGGGGCCCTGGCAGCCGCAGTCCTGGGAGGCACGGTGTGTTGGCATAAGTCCTCTTGAGGAGGTCTCCATTAGCCATACCATAGAGCCTGTAACTCGAGGACTGGGATGCCTCAGGCTAAACAGCTGACAGAGAGGGCGCACAGTCCCAGCCATCTGCAGACAATTCGATTCAAGATTTACAGAGCATAGCCCTGCCTCCCAGAGGAAGACCTAGTTTCCCCCACGGCCAGTCCCTCCCGTCAGGAAGTTTGCACAAACCTTTTATCCTCATCCATCAGAGGGCAGACAGAAGAAGCAAGAACTAAATTCCCACAGCCTCCAGATTGAAAACCACAAGCAGAGAAAGCTAACCAAAAACATCACATGGATCACAGCCTTGTGTAACTCAATGAAGCTATGAGTACACGCCATGTAGGGCCAATGCAAGATGGACAGGTCATGGCAGAGAGTTCTGACAAAACGTGGTCCACTGGAGAAGGGAATGGCAAACCACTTCAGTATTCTTGCAGTGAGAACCCCATGAACAGTATGAAAAGGCAAGAAGATATGACACTGCTAGATGGACTCTCCAGATCAGTAGGTGTCCAATATGCTAGTGGGAAGAGCAGAGAAATAGTTCCATATAGAATGAAGAGCCTGGGCCAAAGTGGAAACAACTCCCTGTTGTGGCTGTGTCTGGATGTGAAAGTAAACTCCAGGGCTATAAAGAAAAATATTGCATAGGAACCTGGAATGTGAGGCCCATGAATCAAGGTAAATTGGATGTGGTCAAGCAGATGGTAGAGGTGACACTGACACTTTAGGAATCAGTGAACTAAACTGGATAGTAAAGGGCAAATTAATTCACTTGACCATTATATCATTAGGTATATTCATTCATTAGGCAAGAATCCCTTTCAAGAAATGGGGTAAATCTCATAATCAACAAAAGAACCTGAAATGCAGCACTTGAATACAATCTCAAATACAAAGGAAAGATCTTGGTTCCTTTCCAAGGTAAATCATTCAACATCACAGTAATCCAAGTCCATGCCCCAACCACTAATGCCAAAGAAGCTGAATTGGAATGGTTCTATGAAGAACTTCAAGACCTTCTAGAACTAAATGAAAAGATGTCCTTTTCATCATAGGGGATTGGAATTTCAATGTAGGAATGCAAGAGATACCTGAAGTAACAGACAAGTTTGGCCTTGGAGTATAAAATGAAGCACGGCAAAGGCTAACAGAGTTTTGTCAAGAAAACATACTGGTAATAGCAAACATCTTCTTCCAACATTGCGAGATGACTCTACTCATAGAGATCAACAGATGGTCAATACTGAAATCAGATGGACTATATTCTTTGCAGTTAGAGATGGAGAAACTTCACACAGTCCACAAAAACAAGACTGGGAGCTGACTCTGGCTCAGATCATCAGCTCTTTATTGCAAAATTCAGGCTTAAACTGAAGAAAGTAGGGAAAACCATGAGGCCACTCAGGTATGACCTAAACCAACTCCCTTATAGCTATACAGTGGAGGTGACAAATGGATTCAACGGATTAGGTCTGGTAGCAAGAGTGCCTGAAGAACTATGGACAGAGGTTTATAACACTGTACAGGAGTCAGTGACCAAAACAATCCCAAAGAAAAAGAAATGCAAGAAGGCAAAATGGTTTTCTGTGGAGGCCTTACAGATAGCAGAGGAGTGAGAGGTGAAGGAGAAAGGGACGGGTATACCCAAGTAAATGTAGAGTTCCAGAGAAGAGCAAGGAGAGATAAGATAGCCTTCCTCAGTGAGTAGTGCAAAGAAATAGAAGGAAGCAGTAGAATAGGAAAGATTAGCAATCCCTTCAAGAAAATTACAGATACCAAGGGAACATTTCATGCCAAGATAGGCTCAATAAAGGACAGAAATGGCAAGGACTTTTCAGAAGAAAGAGAGATTAGGAAAAGGTGACAAAAATACACAGAAGAACTGTACAGAAAACTCTTAGTGACCAGTTAAGCATGATGATATGGTCAGTCATCTACAACCAGACATCCTGGAGTGTGAAGTCATTTGGGTCTTAGGAAGCATTACTATGGGCAAAGCTAGAGGAGGTGATGGAATTACATCTGAGCTATTTATAATTCTAAAAGATGATGTTGTGGAAATGCTGCACAACATATACCAGTAGATTTGGAAAACTCAGCAGTGGCCACAGGACTGGAAAAGGTCAGTTTTCATTCCAATCCCAGAGAATGGCAATGCCAAAGAACATCCAAACTATCATACAACCACACTCATTTCACATGCTAGCAGGGTAAAGCTCAAAATCCTTCAAGCTAAGCTTCAGCTGCATGTAAATCGAGAACTTCCAGATGTACAAGCTGGGTTTAGAAAAGGCAGAGGAACCATAGATCAAATTGCCAACATTTGTTGAAGAATAGAAAAAGCAAGGGAATTCCAGAAAAACATCTGCTTCATTGACTGCGCTAAAGGCTTTGACTGTGTGGATCACAATAACCTGTGGAAAATTCTTAAAGAGGTGAGAACATCAGGCCACCTTACTTGTATCCTGAGAAACCCGTATGCAGGTCAAGAAGCAACAGTTAGAACCAGACATGAAGCTATAGACTGGTTCAAAATTGAGTCAGGATTACGTCTAGGCTCCATATTGTCATTCTGCTCATTTAACTTATATGCAGAGTACATCACGTGACATGTCAGGTTGGATGAATCACAAGCTGAAATCAAGATTGCTGGGGAAATAACAGCAACCTCAGATATGTAGATGATATCACTCTAATGACAGAAAGCAAAAAGAAACTAAAGAGCCTCTTGATGTGGGTGTAAGAGGAGAGTGAAAATGCTGGCTTAAAACTCAACATCCAAACAACGAAGATCATAGCATCAAGTTCCCATTACTTCGTGGCAAATAGATGGTGAAAAAGTGGAAACAGTGACAGATTTTATTTTCTTGAGCTCCAAAATCACTGTGGATGGTGGCTGCAGCCACAAATTTAAAAGATGTTGCTTCTCAGAAAAATAGCTACAACAAACTTAGACAGATGTTAAAGAGCAGAGGCATCTCTTTGCTGACAGAGGTCTGTATAGTCAAAGCTATGGTTTTTCCAGTAGTCATGTATGGATGTGACTGTTGGACTATCAAGATGGCTGAGCACTGAAGAATTGATACACTTTAATTGCGGTGTTGGAGAAGACTCTTGGGAGTCCCTTGGACTGCAAGGAGATCAAACCAGTCCATCCTAAAGGAAATCAATCCTGAATATTCATTGGAAGGACTGATGCTGAAGTTGAAGCTCCAATACTTTGGCTACCTGAAGCAAAGAGCTGACTGATTAGAAAAGACCCTGATGCTGGGAAATCCTGAGGGCAAGAGGAAAAGAGGGTGACAGAGGATGCGACAGTTGGATGGCATCACTGAGCCAATGAACATGAGTTTGAGCAGACTCAGGGAGAAAGTGAAGGACAGAGGAGCTTGGTGTGCTGCGGTCACAGAGTCAGATGCGACTTAGCAAGCAAACGCCAGTGATAAGGTACACAACATAATGATTCGATACATGCATGGACTGCCAAACGGTTACCATGGTAAAATGGTTAGCATTCATCACCTTCCATAGACGTAATGTCATGTCTTATTATGAGGTCTTTTAAGGTCTATTTTCTTAGAAACTTTCAAATATGCAATACAGTATTATTAACTAATGTCATCAGGTTGTACATTGTATCCCCAGAACTTATCTTCTAACTGCGAGTTTATATCTTCTGATCATTTCTAACCAGTTCCTCCTTCTTCTACTCCTGCCTCTGTCAATCACAATCTGATTTTTTAAAATGAGATTTATTTTTAGATTCCACATAAAGGGAGCTAATACAGTATTTGTTTTTCTCTGTGTGACTGATCTCACTCAGCAGAATGCCCTCAAGATCTCCCCAAGCTGTTGGAAATGCCAAGATTTTCTTTTTCATGTCTGAGTATTTCATAAATATAGGTATGTATATATGTATATATATATATATATATATATATATATATATATGTAATTTTTTAATTCATTCACCTTTCAGACAAGACCGGACACATTCAGAGTAGTATGGCCATCGTATCCATTCACCGTTCAGTGGACATCTCAGTTGTTTCAATGTTTTGGCTATTGTAATAATTGTAAATAACTCTCTAGTGAGCATGAGCTCTTTATGTATTTTGAATGCGAATTCCTTACTAGATATGTTTCTGCAAATATATTTTCCCCGTTCATGGGTTGTCTTTTCCTTTTGTTTATATCTTTTGCTTTTTAGTTTGATATATTCTCACACACACAAAAAACCCACTATAGATTTGCAATGTAATTTGAAATCAGGAAGCATAATGTCTCCAGCTTCAGTCTGTTTCTCAGGATTGCTTCGTCTGTTCAGGGCACTTGTGGTGCCATGCCAATTTTAGGATTGTTTTTCTATTTCTGTGAAAAGTGTCATTGGAATCTTGATAGGTATTGCATTGAATCTGTCTATGGCTTTGGGCATTATGGACAATTTAACTTTATCCATTTCTTTAGTCCATGAATATGGAAAATCTTTCTATTGTGTCTTTTCAGTTTCTTTTGTCAATGTCTTATAGTGAGTGTTCACTTCGTAGATCTTTCAGCTCCTCAGTTATTTCATTCCTGAGCGTTTTGTTTTTGATGCTACTGTAAATGGTATTGTTTTCTTTATTTGTTTTTTTAGATAATTTTTGCTAGGTAATAGAAATGCAGCCGATTTCTGGCTGTTGGTTTTGTATACTGCAACTTACATTTGCTCATGAAATCTTACAGTTTTGGGGTGGAGTCTTTAGGATTTTCTGTGTTAAAAATCATGTTTTCTATAAACAGAGACACTTTCAATTATTTCCAATTCTCTTGATATTTATATATTTATTCATCTTTCGTGCCTGATTGACCCAGGCTGGATTTCTAGCACTATGTTGAGTAGAAATGGTTGGTTACTTGTCTTATTCCTGATCTTATGAGAGACACTTTCAATCATTCACCACTGAATATGTTAGCTGAAGGCATGTTTCTATGTCCTTTATTATGTTGAGATGAAGTCCTTCGACACTTGACTTGTGAATTTTTGTCATGATTGGATGTTGAATTTGTCAAATGCTTTTTGTGCATTTATTGAGAGCATTATGTGATTTTTACATTTCATTCTATTAAAGCAGTGTATCACATACATTGATCGACCCATTCTTGCGTCTCAAGAATGAACCCTACCAGATCATGGTGTATGGTCCTTTCTATATGCTGCTGAATTTTATTTGCTAGTATTTTGTTGAGAGTTTAAAAATTTCCATTTATCAAGGGTAATGACCTGTGATTTTATTTTCTTGTAATTTCCCTATCTCACTTTGTTATCAAAGTAATATTGGCTTTGCAAAATGAGCTTGAAAATGGTATTTGCTCTTCAACTTTTTGGAAGACTTTGACAATGATTGGAATTAATTATTCTTTAAATGTGTGATAGAATTCACCATGAAGTCTTCTGGTCCTGGGCTTTTCTTTGCTGGGAAGTTTTTAATTACTGATTCAATCTCCTTAGTCGTTATTGGCCTGTTTAGCATTTCTGTTTTTCCTTGATTCAGTTTTCCTAAGTTGTATATTTCTAGAAATCTATCTATGTTTTCTAGGTTGTCCAATTTGGCAGGAAAACCAGAGACCAAGAGGAGCTCGCTCTTCGTGATGTTGAAGTAGTGGTAATGGGGAGGGCACGGCTGTCAGGGAGGAGCTTCTCTACTCCCCTAGTGTGGTCCTTCTTGGTCAGTGTGGTCCAGAGAGGTGCTTCACATCCGTCTCTGTGTTTTAGGATTTTCACACTGGTATCCTTCCTATGAGTAGTTACTAGTTACTTTTTAAGTGAGGGGAACTGAAATTAGGAATGATCTTTACTGCCATCTTGATTATGACACTCAGAACTAAGACTCTAAAGTCTGAACCCTTAACCACAGTTCTACGCTCTTTCCTAAGAAGAAAAGTATCAAAAAAATTAGACCAATAATGGGGCCAGTAGTGAGTTGTACTAGCTTATTTTTGAGATATTTTACATGATGTCCTCCCCAAGAACACCTGCTACATAGCTTAATTGGTCATACATGCTGTATCTCTCTAACAACTCAAGATTACAAATCATGATATATTTTTCTAGGCCATTTAGAAGCCACTCTGATAAATATATTTGTAAAAAGATTGAGAGGTAATTATAAATGGAGTAACTTTCTTATGGATAAAAGAAGAAAATATAAAAAGTCTCTCTAGATGATCATCTAGGAGAAGAGCTGCTTCAAATTTATCCTGTCATCGTACCACTTATGCTATATTATTATAAAGCAGCAGTTATACATTATTAGAGGTCTTTGAAAAACCCAGCATTTTAATCAATGATCTCTTCCTTATATATAATAATCACAAGATTTGTATTGCTTTTTAAAATAGTTTTCAAATTTTAAAATATATCCTTTAATTATCATGAGAGCTCATGAGATAGCTGAGAACCTGAAACCCTGAGGAGGTACTTCCTGACAATTCAAGATGAAAAGCTGAGATCTTTCCTCCAGGGCGGTGGAGCATTTCCTTTTATCCAGTGCTCAATGGAAGAAAAACACGGCATATACGAGAACAGTGATGCTATCATGTCACCTGAGCCAGCGATGCATTCTCTTGTCTCTTTTCTGATTTTAGGAGTACAAACCAATGATCGAGGGAGGAAATATTACAAAGACCATGCATTTTATCCTCTTGGGATTCTCAGATTTTCCCAGAATCATAGTAGTACTCTTTGTCCTATTCCTGGTGATATACGTTTTGACCCTGACATGGAACCTGTCCCTCCTCATCTTAATAAGAATGGACTCCCACCTCCACACCCCCATGTACTTCTTCCTCAGTAACCTGTCCTTCATCGATATCTGCTATGTGACCTCCACAGCCCCTAAGATGCTCTACGACTTCTTTCAGGAGCGGAAAATGATCACTTACGTGGGTTGTGTTGTTCAGTACTTTGTGTTTTCCACCATGGGGCTGAGTGAGTCTTGCCTCATGACCGCCATGGCTTATGACCGATATGCTGCCATTTGTAACCCACTCCTCTATTCCTCAGTCATGTCGCCTGCTCTCTGCGGTCGGATGGTGCTGGGATCCTACTTGGCTGGACTCTCTGGCTCCATGTCCCAATTGTGTGCAATGCTCCAGCTCCACTTCTGTGGGCCTAATGTCATCAACCACTTCTTCTGTGACATGCCCCAGCTGTTAGTTTTGTCCTGCACTGACACGTTCTCTGTACAACTCTTGACTGCCATATTAACAATGATCTTTGGGATAATAAATGCCTTAGTTATCATGATATCCTATGTCTACATTGTCATCTCCGTCATGAAGATCACGACAGCAAGCGGCAGGTCCAAGGCTTTCAACACCTGTGCTTCCCACCTGACAGCAGTCACTCTCTTTTATACCTCAAGTATCTTTGTCTATTTGAGTTCCACCTCTGGTGGTTCCTCCAGCTTTGACAGATTTGCATCGGTCTTCTACACGGTGGTGATTCCCATGTTGAATCCTTTGATTTACAGTCTGAGGAACAAAGAAATCAAAGATGCTTTGAAAAGGTTGCAAAAGAAGAGAGGGTGTTGCTGAGGTCACAGATTGAGATTTCTGATGGATTTTTCTTGTTAGAATGACCTACCTTAACCCTCAATAGTATTTATATGAATGGACAGCAACAAAGTCCATTCTGCCTTTCACAAGACTTAATTTGACACAGATAATGTGCCAATATGGACCAACAACTGAATCACACTACACAAATGCAATATCTTTAAGTCCTAGAGACCCATTGTTTTTAATCTCCATGTGGAGTGGCCTCATCATTTATTAATCTATTAACAATTATTGGACTCCAGGATTTGGTGTTGGACAGGGAGGCCTTGTGTGCTGTGGTTCATGGGGTCACAAAGAGTTGGGCATGACTGAGTGACTGAACTGAACTGAATTATTCATGAAACATCAAGATTTAGAAACTGTTGCTTCTTTTCTGCTTCTTACAGGCTTCTGACTCTAAAGGAGAGATACCCCTGACAGATATACCAGGAGTGTGTAAACTTGTCCCCCAAATATTCTGACGGAGCGTAATCTAGACATGGTGGTCATTGATGTCCATTCTGTGTTTCTGGCCAGAATGAGAACCAACACACAGAGAGAATGTGTCTTTGGAAATAAACAAAGTATACTGTTGACCTAGTTGTGCCTTCCTGGAAGACGAGCCTGATACAGCTAACGTTTGAGTAATACCTCTTTCAGTGCTTATTACCTTATAAGTTACTGATCACATTCTAATTCCACAGCTGCTGCTGCTGCTAAGTCGCTTCAGTCATGTCTGACTCTGTGCGACCCCATAGATGGAAGCCCACCAGGCTGCCCCGTCCCTGGGATTCTCCAGGCAAGAACACTTTCTTAGTCTAAATAGGAGGACATGATTTGAAAAATCAAGACAGGTGGAATGCAGTGTGTGGCCACCTCAGAGCTGTTAACTTATAATTCTGTTGTGATGGTTTGCATCTAGTGCCCAGTGGGAATTTCTGATGGGGATGATATTCAAAATCCATGTCACAGTCAGTAGCAATTTCTGATATTATGGAAGTCAAGCCCCTCTTTCTCTTGCTCATCAAGTCTGGAAAATTTACCCCTGGTTGACATAGCTAGTGGGATCATACTGTCAAAATAATTCCTGCTATTTCAAGCATCTGAACATATTTGATGCAATGAGAATTGTGTGAGAATTCATGGCAATAATAAAGTTACCTAATATTCAATGTTGCAGAATAAGAGCCAATATGGAAAAACCAGTATATATTCCTTTCTGTTGTCTGTGTTCAACGTGTCATGTCCTAGAAATTTATAGTCGTATGCAGGTAATATAATCATCAAGATGGAATGATTAGAAATACTTTAATGCCGATATTTTCCTGGAAACCTCAAACCTCAAGGGGCAAGAAAGAAAATAGTTTGTGAGATAAGCAGGGTTATCAGCTCTAGCCAATTTGTGTCTTCAGAAGCAGGATGTAAATTTTTGGTCCCATGGTCTGGTTAAAAAGAACAAGTTTTCCCAACTGTTGAGTTTCCAGATTTCCCAGACTTTAACAAACTTACTGAACTGTATCTTTATTTTATGTTTTATCCTTAGAGAGTCATTGGGTTCTTCGTGCTGTTTAGGGTGTCAATGCCAATGGTCTCATGAACTATCCTACTTAAGTAACAACTGTAAGTGAAAAGGTATTTGAAGCCCTGGTACAATTTTCCATTAGTTCACACATGACTATGACTGAGAGAAGGGGATCTGTTGAACTTTTGCAAGAGTATAATTAGGGCTACCCCATGCCAAAGAAATAGTGCAATATAAATAAAGGATATGTGCCCACTCCACCCCCATCCAAACAGGTACATTCTCTTAAGCATTGCTCTTTAAAAATGTGTAAGAGTGTATGCAAAATTGTTTCTAATAGTCTATGAAGTCTTCAGTAGAAGAGAGACATCTGCTACATGTTGACAATACAGTGCTGATTATAATCACTATGCTGTGCATTAGACCTCCAGAATTTATTCATCCTCTAATTGCAAGTCTCTGCTCTCTAAATTCACCTCATCAATTCCCCTGCTTCTATCAAAGTTGAATATTTTTCTGTTGTTTGTATATATCATATCTTCTTTATCGAATCATCTGTTGATGAACACTTAGGTTGTTTGCATATTTTGGCTTTGTGTTTAATGTGGCAGTAAATATGGAATTACATATCTTTTTGATATCCTATTTTTATTTCCATTGGATATATACCCATAAGTGAGATTGCTGGATCATGTGGTAGATCTATTCTTAATTTTTGAGGAATCTCCATAATGTTTTATGTAGCAGCTGAGCCCCATTTGCATATCCCCATCCACAGTGTACAAGCATCCTCTTATTACCCCATCCTTACCAACACCTGTGCTCTCTCTTTTTCTTAATGATTGCCATTCTAACCTTTGTGAGGTGATGCATCACTGTGGCTTTAATTTACATTTCCCTGATGAGTAGTGGTTTGAAAGAAAGATAACCAAACCGAGCATATCACAAATAAAATGTCAAAAGGTAAAGAGAAGGAGATAATCTTAAAAGCTGCAAGAGAAAATCAACTTGCTACAAAGAAGAGAACTTCCTTAAGGCTATCAGTACCTTTTTCACTAGACTGTTTCAGCCCAAAGGCAGTGGCACTATATATTCAAAGTGCTGAAAGAAAGCTTTGCCAACCAACAGTAGTCTATCTGGATAAGTTGCCCTTCAGGATTGATGGAACAATAGGTAGTTTTTCAGGAAAACAAATCTGAGGATTTTACACTAGACTGAGTTTACAACAATTGTTAAAGGGACTTTTTCAAGTAGATATAAAAGATCATTTATTAGCAACACAACACATATAAAAATATAAATCTCTCTGGTCGGAGTAAATAATGTTGAATTCTGTATATGCTAGGGTAGCCATGCTGGGATATCACTTATCAATCTGGTGTGAAGATTAAAACTCCAAAGAGGTAAACATAACTAACACTCCAATAATTTCTTAATGGACATACAAGATAAAAAAATGTCAATTATTACATCACAAAAGTAAAATGTGAGAGAGAAAGGTAAAAAATCATTCTTGTTTGCATTTGAATATTAAGTTGTTTCATGTTAAAACAGACTGTTTTAGGATAAGATCTTTAATGTAAGCCTCATGGTTAATACAAACCCAATCTATAGTATATTCACAAAAGATAAAGAGAAATGAATCTAAGCATGCTGCTGCTCCTGCTAGTTGCTTTAGTCATGTCCGACTCTCTGTGACCCCATAGATGGCAGACCACCAGGCTCCCCCGTCCCTGGGATTCTCCAGGCAAGCATACCACTACACAAAGCAGGAAATTGTAAACAAAGCAGAAGAAGAAAGAAAGGAGATTACAAAACAGTCAGAAAAATAAACAAAATGGCAATAGTATATTCACATCTGTCAATGATAATTTAAATATAAATACAAAAATCTCTGATCAAACACAGTGAGTGTTGAACGGATATAAAAGTTGAGCCCAGCTATAGGTATCTACAAGAGACTCATTACAGCTTTAAGAACTGAAAGAAATTGAAATCGATTGAAAGTGAAGGGATGGAAAAAGTAATTCCATGTAAGTAAAAACCAAAATAGAGCAGGGTTAAGCTATACTTATCTCAGAAAAATTAGACTTTAAGACAAAACGGACTGCAAGAGGCAAAGAAAGTCATTATACAATGATAAAGGGATTAGTCTCACAAAGGGATATAGCATTTTTAAATATATATAAACTCAGCATAGAACATGTAAATATACAAATAAAATATTAACAGACTTGAAGGAAGAAGCAGATAGCATTACAGTAATAGTAAGGAAATTCAATATCCCAATTTAACAGTGGATAGATCTTCCAGACAAAATATCAATAATGAAACATTGGAATCAAGCTACACATGAAAACAGAGATGTGTAAATGACCCAGAACATATGCACAAAGGAAGGAAAAGACATTCTCTTCACAAGAGCATGTAAGTCATCCTCTAAATAGAGCATATGTCAGGCCACAAAAGACGTCTCAAGGAATATAAGGAGATTGAAGTGATATCAAACATCTCTCCAGACACAAATGTGTGAATTTAGAAATTAGATGCAAAAAGAATACTGGAAAATTTGCAAATTTGAGGAGGTTAAACAACATGCTACTGAGCATCATGGGTCACGGAAGAAATCAAATTCAAGATTTAAAAAAATTGGGACATCACTGGTGTTTCAGTGGTTAAGATTCTGCCTTGCAACGCAGGGAACATGACTTTGATCCCTGGTTAAGGACCTCAGATCCCACATGCTGCAGAGCAGCTAAGCCTGCACACTCCGATGACTGAGCCCATACTCCACAACTAGAGTCCATGGAGAGCAATGAAGACCCCACGTGCTTCAGATAAGACCCAATGCAGCAAAATAAATAAATGAATGAATATTTAAAGATATTTCTTGAGACAAAGGAAGTAGAAATACAACATATAATTGATGAAATGTAGAAAAATCCGTTTTAAGAGGGAAATTTATAGCAATGAATGACTGCATAAATAAAGAAGGTCTTCCAAAGTGACTATCGATTTACATTTCCACAAATAATGCAAGAACATTCTTTTTCTCCACACCCTCTCAAGCATTTATTGTTTGTAAACTTTTTGATGGTGACCATTCTTACCAGTGTGAGCTGATATCTCATTGTAGTTTTGATTTGCATTTCTCAAAATGCCAGCAAATATGGAAAACTGAGCAGTGACCACAGGACTGGTAAAGGTTGTTTTCATTCCAATCCCAAATAAGGGCAATGCCAAAGAATGTTCAGCTACTGCACAATTGCACTCATTTCACATGCTAGCAATGACTGAGCAGCTTCACTTCACGTCACTTTCAGGATTCAATGGTGTGTGAACCAAGAACTTCCAGATGTACAAGCTGGATTTAGAAAGGGCAGAGGAACCAGAGATCACATTGCAAACATCCACTGAATCATACAAAAAGCAAAGTAATTCCAGAAGAACATCTACTTCTGCTTCATTGCACTGAAGGCTTTGACTGTGTGGATAATAACAACCTGTGGAAAATTCTTAAAGAGGTGGAATACCTGACCACCTTACTAGTGTCCTGAAAATCCTGTATGCCAGTCAAGAAGCAACAGTTAGAACCAGGCATGAAACAACAAACTGGTTCAAAATCGAGGCAGGAGTATGTCAAGGCTGTTTATTGTCACCCTGCTTATTTAATTTATATGCAGAGTACATCACATGAAATGACAGACTGCTGAAGCACAAGCTGGAATCAAGATTGCCTTATGTTTTAAAATCTGTCTTAACAATCTTTTCAGTCTAAATGGTTCAATCATTGGTTTTTATCACAAAGCTATATAACTACCAGCAAATTGAAAGTGAAAGTGGCTCAGTGGGTCTGACTCTTTGCCACCCCGTGGACTATACAGTCTATGGAGTTCTCTAGGCCAGAATACTGGGCTGGGTGGCTGCTCCCTTCTCCAGGGAATCTTTCCAACCCAGGGATCAAGCTCAGGTCTCCCACATTGTGAGCAGATTCTTTATCAGCTGAGCTACAAGGGAAGCCCAAGAATACAGGAGTGGGTAAACTTTCCCTTCTCCAGAATATCTTCCCAACCCAGGAATTGCACTGGGGTCTCCTGCATTCAGATGGATTCTTTACCAACAGAGCTATCAGGGCAGCCAGACGCATCAATGAGTAGTAGTAGTGTTCGTCGCTCAGTCTTGTCCTCCTCTTTGTGACCCCATGGACTGTAGCCTGCCAGGCTCCTCTGCCCATGGGATTCTCCAGGCAAGAATACTGGAGTGGATTGCCATTCCCTCCTCCAGAGGATCTGCCTGACCTAGGGATCGAACCTGTGTCTCCTGCATTGCAGACAGATTCTTTACCATCTGAGCTTTACCATCCCTGACCCAGGGAACCTGGGTCTCTATCATCAAGAGTTAAATCACATAACTAACTCATTACCCACACATCTCTTTCTCCCTAGAAGTAAGATTAGTTGAAGACGAAACTGAGAATGGGACCTTCCTAAAGCATCTCTATATCCCCAGGAATGACAGGATAGATGAGCTCCACTTAAAACAAACAAGCCCCCCAAAATTTTGTGAGAATCATCTTAAGTAGATATTTTTAGTGAATGATTAGTAATTCAGCATATTTTGGAAAGAACTCTAATTTAGAGCATATTAGTTATACCTGCTATCTGTGGGAGGTGGGGGAGCAGGCAGGATCTAAGTTCCACAATGAGGGATGGAACCCATGCATCATGCATTGGGAGCTTGATTCTTTACCACTGGACCCCAGGGAAGTCCCCATTACACCTACTATTAACAGAAGGCATGCTTCATACTACACACTCTAAATACTTTATGAGCGTTATCTAACTTGAATCTCTTATAGTCCTATATTACAGGTGATAGTACTAAATCTCAGATGGGTTAATTTGCTGGAGGTCACAGCCTCATCAAGTAGAAATGATAAAATTCAACTCAATTTGGCCAATACAAATGCCGGTGGCTTTAACCATGATAATTTATGGCCCCACCATGATTTAGTTTTATTGTATTCCTTTTTGCTTAAATTTCTCATTTAGGCAAAGGACGTAATGCCATGTCCATCTCTCAAGGTGTTGATTGAGTGAGGTTAGGTATTTGAGAAAATGTACGTAAGTATATGGGCTTCTCAGGTAGCGCTAGTGGTAAAGAAACCGCCTGCAGGAGAGAAAAGAGACACAGGTCGGTCCCTGGGTCAAGAAGATCCCCTGGAGGAGTGCATGGCCACCCACTCCAATATTCTCGCCTGGAGAATCCCCACAGGCAGAGGAGCTTGGTGGGCCACTGTCCACTGGGTTGCAAAGAATAGGACAGAACTGAAGTGACTTAGCTCGCATATAGGTATGTGTATGTCTATAAAATGAAATTGCTTTGCAAACAGGAATCTGTTCATATGTATGTATTTTGTTGTGTTCAAAGTATTTTTCCAGCTAGCTGTGACATCTTGGGCAAAATTGTAGCTCTATATATTCAGATCCTCACTTGGAAATCATAGGTATAGGACTAGAGGCTCACCATGTCCATTTCAGTTCATAGGACTCCAATTTCACGAAAAGAGAAGTTCGATGATGAGATCATGTCAGGCCCAAGGGACAGTGAGGACTGACTCAGGAGGGACACGGTGACACAGGGCGTGAGGTTAGCAGGGACAAAGCCTCCATGACAACCAGGACTCTAGAGAGCAAGCACTTGGAGTTTTGTCCCCTAATTGCCTTCCCTCCCAGCTAACTCTG
Organism: Muntiacus reevesi; assembly: GCF_963930625.1. NCBI lineage: Eukaryota > Metazoa > Chordata > Mammalia > Artiodactyla > Cervidae > Muntiacus > Muntiacus reevesi. The sequence continues at coordinate 1,653,781 of NC_089257.1, forward strand.
CCCTTGGTAACACATGAAAGAGGATATTCAGTGTGGGCACCTCTCTGGCTGTGAGTGTATAACGGTTTAAAGGTTCCCATCTCAGAGAGCAGTAGGACCCACCTGGAAAATTCCTTTGGAAAAGGAATACAAAATTTCAACCTTGGCAAGAAGTCTGTCTTTCTGGGTATCTGGGTCAAGGTGAGAGGGCAAGATTTAGAGAGACTAGCAGGCTGTGTGCTGTCTCTATAGCCATGTGAAGCATCCAGGAGGACCTTTGCAGAGGAAAGTTTATAGTCCTCAGGATCTCCCATCTTTCTACTCTTCCCCCGCTCTCAAATCCATATGTTCCACTTATGGTTCTTCCTGAAGGTTTCTTTCTCCTTTATACCAGTTCTCCAACCTTCAGTGAAAAGATTGATCTATAGTGTAAACATCAGGTATTGTTCTGGGGTGATGGATGGATGTTGACTTTCAGTTCTGCAGTTTCTTAAGGATGGGATCTTGAACTTTGTTATCTTCTGATTTTTTTTTTCACCTGGAAAATGAGGGTAAAGATCATCTAGAATAAAATGAGATAATGTCTTTTAAGCCTACTACCTTGTGAAAGTGCACTGTTTGAATCAAAAATAATCATTTACTGAACTTCATGGGAATTAACTATGGTTTAAACATGCCTGACTTCTTGCCAAGAGCACTTTTAATTTAATTTTTTCCCTTTAGGATATTTTCATATAAGAATAATTGATTTGATATCCACTTCAATATTTAGCTTTGAATCATCAATTTCTGTACAGGAAAGCCAAACTAGTTACTCCATAATCATAAGTCAGAATTACTCATGTATAATTCCATGGACTTTTGATTATACTTCACTAGTTTTCCATTGTCATCATTGGAGATCCTGGGGTTCTGAGGATACTAGAGTGGGTGACACAGATATCAGAGGGGCCCCCCTGTATACACAGGTGTGTGTTAGTCGCTCAGTCGTGTCCGACTCTAAGATCTCCATGGACTAGAGCCCATGAGGCTCCTCTGTCCGTGGAATTCTGCAGGCAAGAATACTGGAGTGGGTTGCCATTTCCTTCTCCACCAAACAGACGCAGTGGTTGTTTCACTGCCTCCTTTGAATCTTCTTACATCGTTCTTTATCTGGTGACATTCTTGGCTTTCTTAACATGCACAAACTCCCAAGTGAACATGTCCTTAGTAGATCAGATTTGAAAAAGGTTTTGACATATATTTATGCCCACCCCTTATTGGCTTATGCTTTTTATGTTAAAGGCTTTACCACATTGCCACTTAAAAATATTTTGTGATTATATTTGTCATTTCATCAAATGTATTTCAAAATTATTTTAGGTAAGTTGATTTTTCAGTCATAATCTAGTTTCAAATTTTTATAGTTTTTCTCTTAGGGTTTCTGGTTCATTGTTCTATTTCAGAAATTTCTTTTTCATCCCAAGTTTATATAAGAGCATATCTATTAATTTTGCTAATCCTTTAAAAAAACTGAAATATAGTTGATTTACAATGTTGTGTTAGCTTCAGGTATGCAGTCAGGTGGATCAACTGTACACATATGTGTAAATATATACGTATTCATTTTCAGATTCTTCTCATTATAGATTATTGCAAGATATCAAATATATTTCCCTGTGCTGTACAGTATGCTCTTTTTATTTGTCTATTTTATATATAGTAGTGTATAGATGTTAACCCTTAACTCCTAATTTATGTCCCCTCTCTAGCCTGCTATTCCCTGTGTGTTTTCTATGTCTATGAGTCTATTCCTCTTTTGTAAAGAAGTTCACTTGTATCATTTTTTTAGGGTTCACATCTAAGTGATGTCATATGATACTCGTCTTTCTCTTTCTGACATTTAGTTTCATATGATAATCTCTAGGTCTATCTGTGTCGCTGCAAATGGCATTATTTCGTTCCTTTCAATGGTTGCGCGATATTTGTTTGTCTATGTGTGCTTCCTCTTGTTTTTTCTTTCTCTTAAAAAGTTTAGCTTCTTTGTTTTATTTTCCTTTCAGCCCTGACGCCGCCATGTCACTTTTGCACCCAGCAATTATTTATGTTCACATATTTTTAAAAGAAATAATGGGAAGTAGTGTTTTACTTTATAAGATGTAGTTTGCAACCACTAAAACATTTCTCGTTCTCTGATTTCATTCGCATAGTTTTAAATTGTTTTTCATTTTATTTTTAATTGGAGGATAATTATTTTACAATGCCGTATTGATTTGTGCCTTGCATCCACATGAATCAGCCGCAGGTGTACGTACGTCCCCTGGTTCTCAAGCATCCCTCCCTCCCCCCTCCCATCCCCCCCCTGAGTTGACACAGAGCTCCAGTCGTGGGTTCTCCGTGTCATAAAGCAAGCTCCCCCTGGCTGTCTGTGCTGTATATGGTGATGCATGTGTTCAGCGCTGCTCTCTCAGTCATGCCACCTCTCCCTCCCCAGCCGTGTAAGATTTCACTGTGTGTGTGCACCACGTCTTCTTCATCCATGCCGCTGTTAATGGACATTTGTATTGCTTCCATACCTTGGTTATTGCATGTGGTGCTGCTATGAACATTGGAGTGTGTGTATCTTTTTGAATTAGAGTCTCCTCTGAACAGATGTCCAGGAATGGGATTGTAAGGTCAAATATTGGCTGCAGCAATTTACAGTCCCACACAACAATGTGGGAGGGTTCCCTCTTCTCCACATCTGTTCCAGCATTTATTATTTTAAAATGGTTTGATGATGGCCATTCTGACTGAACAACAACAACAACAACAGCATTCTGACCAGTGTGGGAAGATTGTTCTGCAGAACAGTTTACTTTTGCTTTAGGGTCAAAGGATTAATTAGCAAAAGAAATCACTTGTTACATACAAATAAATAATTTCAATTTTTATAGATTGTCTAACTTAATTTCCATATACATTCATTAAAAGAAAGGAAATAGAAAAAACAGAGAGAAGTAACAGCATACACATCACCAAATTGGGCCAGCAACCTACATGCACACTTGAACGGCGCTGGGAAGTCCCGAGTAATAGCCATCTGGCGTCTCTGTTGGGAAAGGGTCCCAGGCGGTACATCCCCCTGAAGGGTGAGACTTCCAGTTTCAGTCTGGGGGGCTCCTGTTTGCAATCCGAGGCTGCAACCTGATATCCTCATCAGTTTGTGTGCAAAAATGCAGCTTTGATCTTACTTTAACTTTTACAATGCTGTTTGTTTCACCTTGAGAATCGTAAGACTTCTTGGACCCCGGGGGGGTTGGCCAGACCTCCAAGGGCTCAAGAATTCCAAGACCCACTCCCCTTTTGGTCTAAGGTGCCATCTGACTTGCTGTGATTGCAAGCAGGCAGAGAATCCAGGCCGTGTCCAGGCAGGTCAGAAGCAGTGAGAGGCCTGTTTCTGAAGTCTGAACAAGACTTCCTCCATCTAATTTCCCTAACAGGTGATAACTCACTGTAGCTTTATCTGCATTTTCTAAGATATTTCTTAGAAAATCGGAATAAGCAATACGGAAAAGCATTCCATGTGCCTGTTGGCCATCTGTGTGTCTTCTTTAGAGAACTGTTTCTTTAGGTCTTCTGCTCATTTTCTGATTGAGTTGTTTGGTCTTTTTGCTACTGAGTTTTATGAGCTGTCTTTATGTTTTGGAAATTAAGCCTTCGTTGGTTCCATCATTTGCAAATATTTTCTCCCAGTCTGTTGGCTGTCTTTTGGTTTTGTTTATGGTTTCCTTTGCTGTGCAAAAACTTTTAAGTGTGATTTATTTATTTTTGCTTCTGTTTCTTTTACCTTGGGAGACTGTTACTGTCATTTATCAGTCAATGTTTTTCCTCTGTGCTCTTCTAAGTGTTTTGTGATGTCCTGTCTTATGTTTAAGTCATCAAGTTAGTTTTGTTTATTTTTATGTATGGTGTGAGTATGTTCTAACTTTTTTGATTTCCATGTGGCTATCCAGTTATCCAAACACCACTTGCTAAAGAGGCTGTCTTTTCTCCATTGTGTACCCTTGCCTCCTCTGTTGTAGACTGACTGACTGTGCGTGGATTGGCTCTCGATTCTGCTCCATTGATCCACGTGTCCGTGTTTTGCCAGAACCAGTCGACTTTGATTGCCGTAACTTCACAGTATTGTCTGAAGTCTGGGAGGGTTATGCCTCCAGCTTTGTTCTTTTTCCTTAGAACTACTCTGGCAATTCTGGGCCTTTTGTAGTTGCCTATTAACTTTAGGATTATGTGTTTTAATTCTGTGAAAAAAGTCACAGGTATTTTGATAGGGATCACATTAAATCTGTAGATTGCTTTGGGTAGAATGGCTATTTTAAAGATATTAATTCTCCCAATTCAATAGCATGCGATACCTTCGTATCATTTTTGGTTTCCTTTGCCTTATTTTCAGTTTCCTTTGTTAATTTTTTATAGTTTTCAGTGTGTGTGTCTTTCACATCCTTGGTTAGGTATATCATTTTTTTTTTGACATGACTTAAATGGAATTGTTTCTTTTTTACTTTCTGTTTATTATATTTCATTTTTTGTTTAAAGAAATGTAAAAGATATTTGTATATGATCTTGCATCCTGCTACCTTACTGAATTCATTTATTAGTTTTATTAAGCTTTTGTGTAGAGTCTTTAGGGGTTTCTGCATAGAGTTTTAAATTATTTCCATGCAATGACAATTTTACATGTTCCCTTCCCTTTTGGGTCCATTTTATTTCTTTTTATTGTCTGATTTCCGTGGCTAGGAAACATATTGAATACACTTGGTATTCTTGTCTTATTCCAGAATTTAACAGAGAGTGTTTCAGTTTTTCACTGTTAAGTGTTATATTGGTTGTGGATTTGTCATAAGTGGTATTATGCTGAGATATGTTCCCTCTATATCCATTTTGGTGAGAGTTTTTATCATGCTGAGTGGTGTTTATGATGTTGAATTTTATCAAATGCTTTTTCTGCATCTATTGAGATAGTGCGGCTTTTGTCTTTTCTTTTGTAAATATGGTGTATCACATTGATAGATTTGCGTACATTGAACCATCCTTGTGACCTGGCGATGACTCCAGCTTGATTGTAGAATATCATCCATTTTAAATGTTGTTGGATTCAGTTTGCTAATACTTTGTTGAGGGTTTTTGCATCCATTTTCATCAAAGCTATTGGCTTGTAATTTTCTTTACTGTAGTGTCTTTGTCTAGTCTTGGTAACAGGGGGATAGTGGCCTCATAGAGTGACTTTGGGAGCATTCCTTCCTTTTCAGTGAAATGTTCTTTGTTATGTAGAGGTCCATTCCCTCTACACTGTTTGGTGAGATGTTGTTCAGTCGTGCAGTCACGTCCGACTCTTTCCGACCCCATGAACTGCAGCACTCCAAGCTTCCCTGTACTTCACCATCTCGTGGAACCTGCTCGAACTCAATTCCATTGAGTCAGTGATGCCATCCAACCATCTCACCCTCTGTTGTCCCCTTCTCCTTCTGCCTTCAATCTTTCCAAGCATCAGGGTCTTTTCTAATGTCAGCTTTTCACATCAGGTGGCCAAAATATTGGAGCTTCAGCTTCAGCATCAGTTCTTCCAATAAATATTCAGGCTTGATTTCCTTTATGATGTGTTGGTTGGATCTCCTTGCAGTCCAAGGGACTCTCAAGAGTCTTCTCCAATACCCCAGTTCTATAGCATCAATTCTTCAGTGTTCAACCTTCTTTATGATCCAACTCTCATATCCATATATGACCACTAGAAAAACCATAGTTTTGACTAGACACACCTTTATCAGCAATGTCTCCACTTTTTCGCATGCTGTCTAGGTTTGTCATAGCTTTTCTTCCAAGGAGCAAGTGTCTTTTAATTTCATGGCTGCAGTTACCATCTGCAGTGATTTTGGACCCCAAGAAAATAAAGTCTCTCATTGTTTCCATTGTTTCCTCATCTACTTGCCATGAAGTGATGGCACTGCATGCCATGATCTTAGCTTTTTGAATGCTGAGTTTTACGCCAGCTTTTTCACTCTCCTCTTTCACTTTCATCAAGAGGCTCTTCAGTTCCTCTTAGCTTTCCACCATAAGGGTGTTGTCATATGCATATCTGCGGTTATTGACGTTTGTCCCTGCAATCTTGATTCCAGCTTGTGCTTTATCCAACCTGGCATTTCGCTTGATGTACTCTGCATATGTTAAATAAGCAGGGTGACAATATACAGCCTTGACGTACATCTATTTTAATTTTGAACCAGTCCATGTTCCATGTCCAGTTCTAACTGTTTCTTCTTGACCTGCAGACAGGTTTCTCAGGTAGCAGGTAAGGTGGTCTGGTATTCCCATCTCTTTAAGAATTTTCCACAGTTTGTTGTGTTTACACAGTCAAAGGCTTTGGCATAGTCAATGAAGCAGAAGTAGATGTTTTTCTGGAATTCTTTTGCTTTTTCTGTGATCCAGTGGATGCTAGCAGTTTGATCTCTGTTTGATAAGAGTATTTTTAAAATCATGAATAGGTGCTATATTTTGTCAAATGCTTTTTCTTCATCTGTTGAGAGGATCATGTGATTTTTATCCATTCTTTTGTTAATATGGTATATTACATTGATTGATTCATGTATGTTAAGCTATTCTTGTGACCCTGTAATAAATCCAACTTGATCATGGTGTTTGATTCTTTCATAAATTATTGGATTCAGTTTGTTAATGTTTGTTGAGAATTTTTGCATCCTTGTTCATCCAAGGTATTGGTATGTAATTTTTTTTCTTTTTTTTGGTAGTGTCTTCGCCTGTGGGCTTCTGGGTAAGAGTGACCTTGTAGCATGAATTTGTGAGTGTTCTCCCCACTTCAAATAGCTTAAGAAAGATTGTTATTAGTTCTTCTTTATATGTTTGATAGAATTTGCCTATGATGCTATCTGGTCTGGGACTTTTGGTGGGAGTTTTCTTAAAAATTCAATGTCACTACTAGTAATTAGTTTGCTGAGATTGTCTATTGCTTTTTGATTCAATCCTGGCAGGTTATATGTTTCTCAAAATTATCATTTCTTCTAGGCTGTTCAATTTGTTGATGTACAACTTCACAGTATTTGCTTATGATTTTTTTTTTATATCTCTGTGAGATTGCTTTTTATAGCTAGTCCCCAAGGTACGACTGAGTGACTGGACAACAAACACACGAATGAGTTCACATGAAGAGGGCATTGCAAGTCCGATTTGCTTATAAATCCAGCAAAATTAGCCTAGGTACCCAACTGAGATTGTCCGCTATGTAGTATGGTACTTTTAGTCGTTTATAACACTTTTCACACAAATAACACATGAAAGACAAACACACACACACAAAAAAAACATTCTAATATTACAATATAGTAACTTGAAAAGTACCATAGACTACCAGCTACATTCCTGCTGGCTCTATGCTTGCTTTCAGACATTGTGGGCTTAAAATAAAGATACTATACTACTGTACCCTATACAGTATTTTATAGTAAAGTACACTAAAGCCCACTTGTAGAAGATGGAAGCATGTGACAGTATACGCCAGATACTTGAACTAATTACCTGATCGGACATACAAATGCACGTTTGCATCTTTGACGGTTTGCAACTTGAAAGCTTATATATAAGGGATTTACTGCATTTCTCCTCTTTCATTTGCTATTTTATTTAGCTGGGTCCTCTCTCTTATATTCTTGGTGATCCTGGCTAAAGGTTTGTCAATTTTGTTTATCTTTCCAAAAAAACCAGCTCTTGGTTTCATTTGTCTTTTATATTTTTTTTTAACTAGTTTTCATGTGATCTTTATTATTTCATTCCTTCTGCTGACTTTAGGCTTTATTATTTTCTTTTCTTTCTTTCTTATTTTTACTATTTCTTATGTTTATTATTTCATTTCTTCTGCTGACTTTAGGCTTTGTTATTCTATTACTAATTCTTTTAGGTGGTACATTAGGTTTTTCCTTTTTCTAAAGGCCTATATCTCTATGAAGGTTATATTCAGTTCATGATTATTAGAATATTGGTTGTATTCTTTTTTTTTTTCCTAAGCCCCACTTCAGTTTTTTATTTCAATTTTTGTGCCTTTTGAAAGGTTATTGTTAAATCTTAAGTGAGATATTTGTTAAAGCTACTTTTTTTTTCTGTTTAATTAAACTTTTTATTTGCAGGCAGTTGTAGACCCAAGTGTTTTTAAGTGTCCAACATTATTTACAAATGTAAAATAATTCATGTGTATTTGCTCAAGCTTCTTTTTTTTTTTTTTTTTAATTTTTCAGTGGGTTTTGTCATACATTGATGTGAATCAGCCATAGAGTTACACGAATTCCCCATCCCGGTCCCCCATCCCACCTCCCTCTCCACCCGATTCCTCTGGGTCTTCCGAGCCCAACAGGCCCGAGCACTTGACTCATGTCTCCCACCTGGGCTGGTGGTCTGTTTCACCACAGATAATATACATGCTGTTCTTTCGAAACATCCCACCCTCCCCTTCTCCCACAGAGTTCAAAAGTCTGTTCTGTACTTCTGCGTCTCTTCTTCTGCCCTGCATATAGGGCCATTGTTACCATCTTTCTAAATTCCGTATATATGTGTTAGTATACTGTAATGTTCTTTATCTTTCTGCCTCACCTCACTCTGTATAATGGGCTCCAGTTTCATCCATCTCATTAGAACTGATTCAAATGAATTCTTTTTAACAGCTGAGTAATATTCCATGGTGTATATGTACGACAGCTTCCTTATCCATTCATCTGCTGATGGGCATCTAGGTTGCTTCCATGTCCTGGCTATTATAAACAGTGCTGCGATGAATATTGGGGTGCACGTGTCTCTTTCAGATCTGGATTTCGCAGTGTCTTTGCCCAGAAGTGGGATTGCTGGGTCATATGGTAGTTCTATTTCCAGTTTTTTAAGAAATCTCCACACTGTTTTCCATAGTGGCTGTACTAGTTTGCATTCCCACCAACAATGTAAGAGGGTTCCCTTGTCTCCACATCATCTCCAGCATTTATTGCTTGTAGACTTTTGGATAGCAGCCATCCTGACTGGCGTGTAATGGTACCTCATTGTGGTTTTGATTTGCATTTCGCTGATAATGAGTGATGTGGAGCATCTTTTCATGTGTTTGTTAGCCATCTGTATGTCTTCTTTGGAGAAATGTCTGTTTAGTTCTTTGGCCCACATTTTGACTGGGTCATTTATTTTTCTGTAATTGAGCTTCAGGAGTTGCTTGCATATTTTTGAGATTAATCCTTTGTCTGTTTCCTCATTTGCTATTATTTTCTCCCAATCTGAGGGCTGTCTTTTCACCTTACTTATAGTTTCCTTTGTTGTGCAAAAGCTTTTAAGTTTCATTAGGTCCCATTTGTTTATTTTTGCTTTTATTTCCAATATTCTGGGAGGTGGGTCATAGAAGATCTTGCTGTGATTTATGTCAGTGAGTGTTTTGCCTATGTTCTCCTCTAGGAGTTTTATACTTTCTGGTCTTACATTTAGATCTTTAATCCATTTTGCGTTTCTTTTTGTGTATGGTGTTAGAAAGTGTTCGAGTTTCATTCTTTTACAAGTGGTTGACCAGTTTTCCCAGCACCACTTGTTAAAGAGGTTGTCTTTTTTCCATTGTATATCCTTGCCTCCTTTGTCAAAGATAAATTGTCCATAGGATCGTGGATTTATCTCTGGGCTTTCTATTCTGTTCCATTGATCTATATTTCTGTCTTTGTGCCAGTACCATACTGTCTTGATGACTGTGGCTTTGTAGTAGAGTCTGAAGTCAGGCAGGTTGATTCCTCCAGTTCCATTCTTCTTTCTCAAGATTACTTTGGCTTTTCAAGGTTTTTTGTATTTCCATACAAATTGTGAAATTATTTGTTCTAGTTCTGTGAAAAATACCGTTGGTAGCTTGATAGGGATTGCATTGAATCTATAGATTGCTTTGGGTAGAATAGCCATTTTGACAATATTGATTCTTCCAATCCATGAACACGGTATGTTTCTCCATCTGTTTGTGTCCTCTTTGATTTCTTTCATCAATGTTTTATAGTTTTCTGTGTATAGGTCTTTTGTTTCTTTAGGTAGATATACTCCTAAGTATTTTATTCTTTTTGTTCCAATGGTGAATGGTATTGTTTCCATAATTTCTCTTTCTGTTTTTTCATTGTTAGTATATAGGAATGCAAGGGATTTCTGTGTGTTAATTTTATATCCTGCAACTTTACTATATTCATTGATTAGCTCTAGTAATTTTCTGGAAGAGTCTTTAGGGTTTTCTCTGTAGAGGATCATGTCATCTGCAAACAGCGAGAGTTTCACTTCTTCTTCTCCTATCTGGATTCCTTTTACTTCTTTTTCTGCTCTGATTGCTGTGGCCAAACTTCCAGCACTATGTTGAATAGTAGTGGTGAGAGTGGGCATCCTTGTCTTGTTCCTGATTTCAGAGGAATAGCTTTCAATTTTTCATCATTGAGGGTGATGCTTGCTGTGGGTTTGTCATATATAGCTTTTATTATGTTGAGGTATGTTCCTTCTATTCCTGCTTTCTGGAGAGTTTTAATCATAAATGAGTGTTGAATTTTGTCAAAGGCTTTCTCTGCATCTATTGAGATAATCATATGGATTTTATCTTCCAATTTGTTAATGTGGTGTATTACGTTGATCGATATGCAGATATTAAAGAATCCTTGCATTCATGGGATAAAGCCCACTTGGTCATGGTGTATGATTTTTTTAATATATTGTTGGATTCTGTTTGCTAGAATTTTGTTAAGGATTTTTGCATCTATGTTCATCAGTGATATTGGCCTGTAGATTTCTTTTTTTGTGGCATCTTTGTCTGGTTTTGAAATTAGGGTGATGGTGGCCTCATAGAATGAGTTTCGAAGTTTACCTTCATCTGCAATTTTCTGGAAGAGTTTGAGTAAGATAGGTGTTCGCTCTTCTCTAAATTTTTGGTAGAATTCAGCTGTGAAGCCATCTGGTCCTGGGCTTCTGTTTGCTGGAAGATTTGTGATTACAGTTTCGATTACCTTGCTTGTGATGGGTCTGTTAAGATCTTCTATTTCTTCCTGGTTCAGTTTTGGAAAGTTATACTTTTCTAAGAATTTGTCCATTTCATCCAAGTTGTCCATTTTATTGTCATAGAGCTGCTGGTAGTAGTCTCTTATGATCCTTTGGATTTCAGTGTTGTCTGTTGTGATCTCTCCATTTTCATTTCTTATTTTGTTAATTTGCTTCTTATCTCTTTGTTTCTTAATGAGTCTTGCTAATGGTTTGTCAATTTTGTTTATTTTTTCAAAAAACCAGCTTTTAGCTTTTTTGATTTTTGCTATGGTCTCTTTAGTTTCTTTTGCATTGATTTCTGCCCTAATTTTTAAGATTTCTTTCCTTCTCCTAACCCTGGGGTTCTTCATTTCTTCCTTCTCTAATTGTTTTAGGTGTAGAGTTAGGTTATTTATTTGGCTTTTTACTTGTTTCTTGATGTAAGCCTGTAATGCTATGAACCTTCCCCTTAGCACTGCTTTTATAGTGTCCCATAGGTTTTGGGTTGTTGTGCTTTCATTTTCATTCGTTTCTATACATATTTTGATTTCTTTTTTGATTTCTTCTATGATTTGTTGGTTATTCAGAAGCGTGTTATTTAGCCTCCATATGTTTGAATTTTTAACAATTTTTTTCCTGTAATTGAGATCTAATCTTACTGCACTGTGGTCAGAAAAGATGACTGGAATGATTTCAATTTTTTTGAATTTTCCGAGACCAGATTTATGGCCCAGGATGTGATCTATTCTGGAGAAGGTTCCGTGTGCGCTTGAGAAAAAGGTGAAGTTGATTGTTTTGGGTGAAATGTCCTATAGATATCAACTAGGTCTAGCTGGTCTATTGTATCATTTAAGGTTTGTGTTTCCTTATTGATTTTCTGTTTAGTTGATCTATCCATAGTTGTGAGTGGGGTATTAAAGTCTCCCACTATTATTGTGTTACTATTAATTTCCTCTTTCATACTTGTTAGCGTTTGCCTTACATATTGCGGTGCTCCTATGTTGGGTGCATATATATTTATAATTGTTATATCTTCTTCTTGGATTGATCCTTTGATCATTATGTAGTGTCCTTCTTTGTTGCTTTTCACATCCTTTATTTGAAAGTCTATTTCATCTAATATGAGTATTGCGACTCCTGCTTTCTTTTGGTCTCCGTTTGCGTGAAATATTTTTTTCCAGCCCTTCACTTTTAGTCTGTATGTGTCTCTTGTTTTGAGGTGGGTCTCTTGTAGACAGCATATTTAGGGGTCTTGTTTTTGTATCCATTCAGCCAATCTTTGTCTTTTGGTTGGGGCGTTCAACCCATTTACATTTAAGGTAATTATTGATAGGTGTGGACCCGTTGCCATTTACTTTGTTGTTTTGCGTTCACGTTTATTCAACCTTTCTGCATTTCCTGTCTAGAGAAGATCCTTTAGCATTTGTTGAAGAGCTGGTTTGGTGGTGCTGAATTCTCTCAGCTTTTGCTTGTCTGTAAAGCTTTTGAATTCTCCTTCATATCTGAATGAGATCCTTGCTGGGTACAGTAATCTAGGTTGTAGGTTATTCTCTTTCATTACTTTCAGTATGTCGTGCCATTCCCTTCTGGCCTGTAGGGTTTCTATTGATAGATCAGCTGTTATCCTTATGCGAATCCCTTTGTGTGTTATTCGTTGCTTCTCCCTTGCTGCTTTTAGTATTTGTTCTTTGTGTTTGATCTTTGTTAATTTGATTAATATGTGTCTTGGGGTGTTTCACGTTGGGTTTATCCTGTTTGGGACTCTCTGGGTTTCTTGGACTTGGGTGGCTATTTCCTTCCCCATTTTAGGGAAATTTTCAGCTATTATCTCCTCGAGTATTTTCTCATGGCCTTTCTTTTTGTCTTCTTCTTCTGGGACTCCTATGATTCAAATATTGGGGCGTTTCACATTGTCCCAGAGGTCCCTGAGGTTGTCCTCATTTCTTTTGTTTCTTTTTTCTTTTTTCCTCTCTGCTTCATTTATTTCCACCATTCTATCTTCTACCTCACTTATCCTATCTTCTGTCCCCGTTATTCTACTCTTGGTTCCCTCCAGAGTGTTTTTGATCTCATTCATTGCATTATTCATTTTTAATTGACTCTTTTTTATTTCTTCTAGGTCTTTATTAAGCATTTCTTGCATCTTTTCAATCTTTGTCTCCAGGCTGTTTATCTGTAACTCCATTTTGCTTTCAAGATTTTGGATCATTTTTATTATCATTATTCTAAATTCTTTTTCAGGTAGATTCCCTATCTCCTCCTCTTTTGTTTGACTTGGTGGACTTTTTTCATGTTCCTTTACCTGTTGGGTATTTCTTTGCCTTTTCATCTTGTTTAGATTGCTGTGTCTGGAGTGGGCTTTCTGTATTCTGGAGGTCTGTGGTTCCTTTTTATTGTGGAGGTTTTACCCAGTGGGTGGGGTTAGATGATTGGCTTGTCAAGGTTTCCTGATTAGCGAAGCTTTCGTCAGTGTTCTGGTGCGTGGATCTTGATTTCTTCTCTTTGGAAAGCAATGGAGTGCCCAGTAATGAGTTTTGAGATGGGTTTATGTGTTAGGTGTGACCTTGGGTAGTCTGTATGTTGACGTTCAGGGCTATGTTCCTGCGTTGCTGGAGAATTTGCGTGGTATGTCTTGCTCTAAAATTTATTGGCTCTTGGGTGGTGGTTTGTTTCAGTGTAGGTTTGGAGGCTTTTGGATGGTCACTTATTACTTAAAGATCCACGTGGTCAGGAGTTTTCTGGTGTTCTCAGGTTTTGTGCTTAAGTCTCCTGCCTCTGGATTTCAGTTTTATTCTTCCTGTAGTCTCAGGACTTCTCCAACTATACAGCACTGATAATAAAACTTCTAGGTTAATGGTGAAAAGTTTCTCCTCCGTTAGGGACACCCAGAGAGGTTCACAGAGTTACATGAGGAAGGGGAGAGGGAGGAGGGAGATAGATATGAGCAGGAGGAGAAAAAGGGGGACTCAAGAAGAGAGAGACAGATCTACGAAGTTGTCTGACCCCAGAGTGTTCTCCGTAGCCAAGACACCCACAAAGATTCACAGAATTGGATTGGGAAGAGAAAGGGAAAGGAGGAAATAGAGGTGTTCTGAGGTAGGAAACAGAGAGTCAAGATTGGGAGAGAATAATCAACACACCCCTGAATAAAAATGGGAGCTGAATATTGGATTCTTAAATGTTCACAATTTATGTCATATACTGAAAAACAAAAATTAAAAATCTAGAGTAGAGGTGAGACTCTTAAAAATACTATATTAAAAACAAAAACCAAAACATTAAAAAAAAATTTAGAAATATATATGAAGTTTGGTTTAAAAATAGGGCTTCTCTTCTTCTTTTTTTTTTTTTTCCCTGTAAGGTTATAGTGTATTGAAAATGAAAATTAAGGAGTAGTAAGAGGAGTACTAGATGACTTTAAAAGAAATGAAGAAAAGAAAAATAGAAAATAGAAGAGAAGAATAAAAAAGAAAAGGAAAAAAAAAGAAGAAAAAGAAAAAAAAAAGAGAAAAAAATTGTTTTACCTAATTTAAAAAAATCGTAAAAATCTTATGAAAATGAAAGTTAAGGAGTAATGGGGGAGTAATAGGGAATTTTAAAGGACAATAAAAGAGAAAAAAGAAAAAAAATTTTTTTTTCTTAGTTAAAAAAAAAGAAAAAAGAAAAAAGGTAAAACTATATCTAGGAATTTCTCTGGAGAGGTTGCGGTCAATGTGGGTTCGGCTCAGTTTCAGATAGCTCCTCGTTCCAGCTTACACTTCTCGATATCTACAGGCCCTTCCGGTGAAGTCGGTGTTTTCTTCAGGGATTTTAATCTGTCGCACTGGCTCCTTCTGAAGCGGTTCCCTTTGTTTATTTGGCTTCTGCTGCCGGTCTCTTCAGGGCTTCATTTCCGCCCTGACACAGCCGGGCGGAGGTGGACTCTTATTCAGGTAGCTAGTTCCCTCGCGCTCCGGGGAGGGGCTGGCGCTATTTTCTCTGTCTGCGCTGCTCAGGCTCCCGGCTGCTCTGCATGGAGCGCGCCCCACGCTGTGCCTGGTTCCACCCCTCGGGTGATTCACAAAAGCGCGGAACACAAAGCTGCGCCTGCGTTTTGTCCCCACGCCGCCGAGTGGCTCAGGCACCAGGCGCCCGTCGTACGCTCTCTCCCCGGGCGTGGCGCGCCTTCTGTCCTGCGCGGTCCCAGCCTCAGTTTCCGCCGCGCCAGTCGGGTGCGTGCGCCCTCTGCCCTCCGCGTCCCCAGCCCTAGTCCCGCCCGCACTGGCCGGGTGCGTGTACTCTGTCTAGCCACGACCCTCCCGGCGGATCGGCCATCCAGAATCTCGGGAGGTCTTTGATTAGAAGGCGGAGGCCCGTTTGCAGTGCGGCAGGGGATGCGGTCCTTGGGGCCGAGCCTGCCCCCTTCCCCTCCCCCCTGCCTCCTGCCTCCGGCGGGGCTGGGCCGGTCCACGGCCTGCGAGCTCTTCTCAGGACTTTCTCGGTCCCTTTGTTCTGCGAGCGGCAGGCAGTGTGTTCGGGCCGGTTAATTTTCTCTCTCTCTTTTGCTCTCCCACACTTCAAGCTGGGAACCCACAAAAGCTCCCTCCGATTGTCCACAGGGCTCTCAGGCCCGGACCCTGCCCCAAGCAATGCCGCCCGCTCCTCTCCGCTCCGCCCCCACTTGCTGGTGGCGGATGCGGGCGTCTGGGGTACTTTTCTGCTGGGAGTTGCTTTTAGGCTCGTAATCTGTGGGTTTTATTTATTGTTTCCCTCCTAGTCAGGTTGCCCTCCGAGATTCAAACACTTCCCCCAGGCCCGCCAGAGCGAGGGTTTCCCGGTGTCTGGAAACGTCCTCGATTAAGACCCTTCCCGGGACGGATCTCCATCCTTAGCTCTTTTGTCTCATTTTTTATCTTTTATATTTTGTCCTACCTCCTTTCGAAGACAATGGGCTGCTTTTCTGGGCGCCTGGTGACCCCAGCTAGCGATCGGAAGTTGTTTTGTGAAGTTTGCTCTGCGTTCAGTTATTCTTTTGATGAATTTCTAGGAGAGAAAGTGGTCTCCCCGTCCTACTCCTCCGCCATCTTGGCTCCTCCCCTCTGGTTGTATTCTATACACTGTATGATGTAACCGGTTGCTTATTTGTTTTATAAATAGCAGCTTGTACCTCTTAACTCCCTGCCTTTGTCTTGCCCCTACTCACTTCCCTCTCCCAACTGGCAACTATCAGTTTGTTCTCTGCAACTGTTATTCTCTTTTTATTATTTTCATTCATTTGTATTATTTTTTAGATTCCACATGTAAGTGATATCATATAGTATTTGTCTTTCTCTATCTGGCTTATTTCACTAAGTGTAATACTCTCCAAGTTCAATCAAGTTTTTGAAAATAAGCATATCTTTAAGTCTCACAAAAATATCAGATTTCTAAATCATGATATAATTTTCCAGCTATTTAGAAGCTGCTGTGTTAAATATATTTTTAAAAATTTTGGAAGTTATCTTGTGAGTAAAAGAAGAAAATTTAAAAATCTATCCAGATGGCCATCTGGGAGAGAATAGCTATTTCAAACTTATGCTGAATGACGGATTATGCCTTGTTATTATAAAGCAGCCGTTGTACGTTGAGTTATCAGCAGTCTCTTAGGAAACCATTATTTTAATCTATGAGCTCTTATTTATATATAGTAACCACAGGATTTCTGTTGTTTTATGTCAGCGTTTTTTTTTTATTTGAATTTTATAAAATTAATTTATTTTAAATGGAGGCTAATTACTTTACAATATTGTAGTGGTTTTCCAGCCTTTTCAATATCTCTTTTAATTTTCATGAGACCTACCTCATGAGATAACTGAGAACCTGAAACACTGAGACATTACTTCTTCACAAGTTGAGATGAAAGACCGAGGTCTTTCCCCAGGACAGTTAAGCATTTCCCCTTTTCCAGGGGTCAATAGGGGGGAAATATGAGATTTGTAACGCTACCATCTCACTTGAATCAGCAACGCATCCTCTCGTCTCTCTTCTGATTTTAGGAGCATCAAATCAATGATTGGGAGAGAAAATATCACAGAGATCACTTATTTTATCCTCTTGGGATTCTCAGATTTTCCCAGAATCATAGAAGTGCTTTTTCTCATATTCCTGGTGGTATACATTATGACCCTGACTTGGAACCTGTCCCTCCTCATCTTAATAAGAATGGACTCCCACCTCCACACGCCCATGTACTTCTTCCTCAGTAACCTGTCCTTCATGGATATCTGCTACGTGACTGCCACAGCCCCCAAGATGCTTTACGATTTCTTCCGGGAACAGAAAATGATCACCTATGTGGACTGTGTGATTCAGAATTTCGTATTCTCAACCATCGGGCTGAGTGAGTCTTGCCTCATGACCGCCATGGCTTATGACCGATATGCTGCCATTTGTAACCCACTCCTCTATTCCTCAATCATGTCGCCAGCTCTCTGCGGTCACATGGTGCTGGGATCCTACATGGCTGGACTCTCTGCTTCTATATTCCTTTTGTGTTTCATGTTGCAGTTCCAGTTCTGTGGGCCTAATGTCATCAACCACTTCTTCTGTGACATGCCCCAGCTGTTAGTTCTGTCCTGCACCGACACATTCTCTGTACAACTCTTTACTGCTTTATCGACAATGATCTTTGGGATACTAAATGTTTCCATTATCATGACATCCTATGTCTACATTGTCATCTCCATCCTGAAGATCACTTCCGTGAAAGGCAGATCCAAAGCTTTCAACACATGTGCTTCCCACCTGACCACAGTGAGCCTCTTCTATACCTCAGGGATGTTTGTCTATCTGAGCTCCAGCTCCAGTGCTTCCTCCAGCTATGACTGATTTGCATCGGTCTTCTACACGGTGATGATTCCCATGCTGAATCCTTTGATTTACAGTCTGAGAAACAAAGAAATCAAAGATGCCTTGAAGAGGTTGCAAAAGAAGAGAGGGTGTTGCTGAGGCCATAGATTGAGATTTCTGATGAATTTGTCTTTTTAGAGTCATCTTAACCCTCAATAATATTCATATGAAAGGACTATAGAATTCCTGGCTCCTTTGACAAAGATGGCTTAATATGATACACAATATGCCAATATGTACCAATAGCTGAATTGTTGTCACATGAACATGATGTCTTTGCATCCTAAGGTTCATAGTTTTCATCGTCCATGAGGAGTAGCATCAATACTTGTTAATATATCTGTAAGTATTTGTGAAACATTAAGGTTTAGAACCTTGCTACTTCTCTTTTGCTTCTGAGAGGGAGCCCGTTCAATCTCGGGCTTCTGACCCTGAAGGAGAGACAGCTGACATAGACCTCAGAAGTGCATCAACCTTATTTCCCAAATATTCTGACGCAGCCCAATCCAGACGTGGTGGTGGCCAAGGTTTGTTCTGTGTTTCTGATGACAGTGTACGCAGAGACAAGGTATACTATTGGTCTGCTTCGACTTCCTTGGTGGCTCAGCTGGTGAACAGTCCGACTGCAATGCAGGAAACCTGGGCTCAATCCCTGGTTGGGAAGATTCCCTGGAGAAAGGAACAGCTACCCACTCCAGTATTCTGGCCTGGAGAATTCCATGGACTGTACAGCCCATGGGGTTACGAAGAGTTGGACGTGATTGAGTGACTTTTACTTTACTTCGCTTCACTTCATCGGCCTGATTGTGCCTCCTGGGAAGGCCAGTATGACACAGCTTATATTTGTGTAAGTCCTACTCAGGGACAATTACCCAATAAGCTTGGGATTATATCCTAGGCTCCACCACTGTAATCTATTGAAGGCGGAGGCAGCTTGAATAATAAAGAGGAATGGAATGAAGCATGTGTTCCCTTCTGTGCTATTTACAGACAAGTTTCATGATGTAATTTCTTGCCTCTAGTGTACAAAGGGGATTTCTGATGGGGATGATATTAGAAAACAATGTGACAATCAATAGAGATTTCTGATATTGTAGGACTCAAATCTCTCTCCCATTAAATTTGGAAAATTCACCCTAAGATGGCAGGCTTCCCAGGTGGTGCTAGTGATAAAGAATCTGCCTGCCAATGCAGGAAATGCAAGAGACGCAGGTTTGATCCCTGGGTTGGGAATGAGAGAGTCATTTCCTAGGAAGGTTGATAAGAAATCTAGGGGTCTCCAAGGAGAGAAAGCTGTGGAATACTCAAGGAGGAAGAAAGGACAAACTTTTTACTTTTTTCCCTCTACCTTCCTTAGGATTATATAGCAATAATGTATCCTGCCTGAGCACAGTCTCTGGATTAAACCGTCTGGGTAATTCTGTTATCTTAAAACATAAATTATGGGAGTAGATCTGGTCCTTATAAGGATATATCCTGCCTGAGGACAGTCTTTGGATTAAACCTTCTGGCCAACTCTGTTATCTTAAAATGTAAATTATGGGAGTAGGTCTGGTGAGGTCTTTACAAACTCCAGACATTCTTTGGATTCTTTGGAAAGTATATAACTCCTTTGCGGACACTCTTCCTACCACCTTCTGATGTCTATGTCACAAGATTTGTCTCCTTTATACTTTAATACAACTTTATTACACAAAAGCTCTGAGCGATCAAGCCTCATCTCTGGCCCCGGATTACACTTGCCTGGAGATATCACATGAGCAGAGGAGCCTGTGGGCTACAGTGCATGGGACTGCAGAGTCAGAGGCAACTAAGCCCATCCTTGTTGGACATGGACAGTGTGATCATGCTACAAATCATTTCTGCTATTTCAAGCATCTGAACATGTTTGATGTGATGAGAATTGTATGAGAATTCATGGACATAATAAAGTTACTAAATATTTTATACTGTAGACCAAGAACAAATATGAAAATCTGTTATAAAGTCTTTTCTTTTATCTGTGTTCAACATTTGATGTCCCCAAAACTTGTGATTGTATGGTGTGAAATAATGGTTGGAGTAGAAAGGTTAGAGTTACTTTAATGCTGATATTTGCCAGGAAACCTTAAAGTGCAAAAGAGGAAATAGATTTAAATAGGCAGTATTCTTAACTCTGGCCAAATTTCATTTTCATTAGGAGGATGTAAGTTTGTGGTCCTTGTGATCTGTTTAAAAATAAGAACAAGAAGGAGCCAAGATGGCAGAGGATTAGGATGGGGAGACCACTTTCTCCCCTACAAATTCATCAAAAGTATAACTGAATGCAGAGCAAACTTCACAAAACAACTTCCGATCGCTAGCTGAGGTCACCAGACGCCCAGAAAAGCAACCCATTGTCTTCGAAAAGAGGTAGGACAAAATATAAAAGATAAAAAGAGAGACAAAACAGCTAAGGATGGAGATCCATCCCGGGAAGGGACTCTCAATAGAGGAAGTTTCCAGACACCGAGAAACCCTCGCACTGGCGGGCCTGGGGGAAGTGTTTGAATCTCGGAGGGCAACCTGACTGGGAGGGGAACAATAAATAAAACCCACAGATTACGAGCCTAAAAGCAACTCCCAGCAGAAAAGTACCCCAGACGCCCGCATCCGCCACCAGCAAGTGGGGGCTGAACGGAGAAGAGCGGGCGGCATTGCTTAGGGTAAGGACCGGGCCTGAGTGCCCTGAGGGCAATCGGAGGGAGCTTTTGTGAGTTGCCAACTTAAACTGTGGATAGCAAGAGAGAGAGAAAATTAACCAGCTGGAACACACTGCCGGCCGTTCGCAGAACAAAGGGACCGAGCAAGTCCTGAGAAGGGCTCGCAGACTGCGGACCGGCCCAGCCCCTCCGGAGGCAGGAGGCAGGGGGGAGGGGAAGAGGGCAGGTTGGGCCCCAAGGATCGCATCCCCTACCGCACTGCAAACGGGCCCCCAGTTTCTAATCAAAGACCTGACCTCCTGAGATTCTGGATGGTCGACATCCGCGGGAGGGTCGCGGCGAGACAGAGGGCGCAGGCACCCGACCGGCGCGGGCGGGGACTGGGGCTGGGGACGCGGAGGGCAGAGGGCGCGCGCACCTGGGAAGAGTGCGCCCGACAAGCTCCTGGCCACCTGAGCTGCTCAGACGGGGAAGGCACAAAAAGCAGGCGCAGGTTTTTGTTCCGCGCTTTTGTGGAACACCCGAGGGCTGGAACCGCAGGCAGCGCAGGGCATACTCCATACAGAGCAGCCGGGAGCCTGAGCAGCGCAGACGGGGAAAGCAGCGCCCGCCCCTCCCCGCAGCGCGACGGAACTAGCGACCTGAATAAGAGTCCACCTCCGCCCGCCTGTGCCAGGGCGGAAATGAGGCCCTGAAGAGACCGGCAACAGAAGCCAAATAAACAAAGGGAACCGCTTCAAAAGGGACCGATGCAACAGATCAAAAGCCCTGTAGATAACACCGACTACATCGGAAGGGGCCTGTAGATATCGAGAAGTGTAAGCTGGAACGAAGAGCTATCTGAAACTGAAACAAACTCACACTGACCGCAACAGCGCCAGAGAAATTCCTAGATATATTTTTACTTTTTTCTTTTTTTTTAGTAAGAAAGAAAAATTTTTTTTTCTTTTTTCTATTTTCTTTTTTCTCTTTTATTTCTTTTAAAATTCCCTATTACTCCCCCTTTACTCCTTAACTTTAATTTTCATAGATTTTTACAATTTTTTTAATTAGGAAAAAATTTTTCTTGGTTTTTCTTTCTGTTTTTTTTCCTTTTTCTCTTCTATTTTCTATTTTTCTATTTCTCTTATTTCCTTTTAAAGTCCTCTATTACTCCTCTACTACTCATGAATTTTAATTTTCATTACACTATAACCTTACAAAAAAAAAAAAAAAAACAAGAAAAGCCCTATTTTTAAACCGAACTACATATATATTTCTAAAATTTATTTGTGTGTTTTGGTTTTTGTTTTTAATATAATATTTTTAAGAGTTTAACCTCTACTCTAGATTTTTAATCTTTGTTTTTCAGTATATGATATAAATTGTGGACATTTAAGAATCCAATATTCAGTTTCCATTTTTACTCAGGAGTGTGTTGATTATTCTCTCCCAATCTTGACTCTTCATTTTCTACCTCAGAACATCTCTATTTCCTCCTTTCCCCTTCTCTTCCCAATCTAATTCTGTGAAACTTTGTGGGTGTCTGGGCTACGGAGAACACTCTGGGAACAGACAACTGTGTAAATCTGTCTCTCTCCTCCTGAGTCCCCCTTTTTCTCCTCCTGCTCATCTCTATCTCCCTCCTCCCTCTCCTCTTCTTCATGTAACTCTGTGAATCTCTCTGGGTTTCCCTAACGGGGGAGAAACTTTTCACCATTAACCTAGAAGTTTTATTATCAGTGATGTATAGTTGGAGAAGTCCTGAGACTACAGGAAGAATAAAACTGAAACCCAGAGGCAGGAGACTTAAGCCCAGAACCTAAGAACATCAGAATACTCCTGACAACATGGAACTTTAAGTCATAAGAGACCGTCCAAAAGCCTCCATACCTACACTGAAACCAACCACCACCCAAGAGCCAATAAATTTTAGAGCAAGACATACCACGCAAATTCTCCAGCAACGCAGGAACATAGCCCTGAAGGTCAACATACAGGCTGGCCAAGGTCACATCTAACACATAGACCCACCTCAAAACTCATTACTGGGCACTCCATTGCTCTCCAAAGAGAAGAAATCAAGATCCACGCACCAGAACACCGACGCAAACTTCAGTAATCAGGAAACCTTGACAAGTCAATCATCTAACCCCACCCACTGGGTAAAACCTCCACAATAAAAAGGAAACACACCTCCAGAATACAGAAAGCCCATTCCAGACACAGCAATCTAAACAAGATGAAAAAGCAGAGAAATACCCAACAGGTAAAGGAACATGAAAAATGTCCACCAAGTCAAACAAAAGAGGAGGAGATAGGGAATCTACCTGCAAAAGAATTTAGAATAGTGATAATGAAAATGATCTAAAATCTTGAAAAAAAAAATGGAGTTACAGATAAATAGCCTGGAGACATATATTGAGAAGATGCAAGAATTGTTTAAAAAGGAACTAGAAGAAATAAAAAAGAGTCAATTAAAAATGAATAATGCAATGAATGAGATCAAAAACACTCTGGAGGGAGCCAAGAGTAGAATAAGGAGACAAAAGAGAGGATAAGTGAGGTAGAAGATAAAATGGTGGAAATAAATGAAGCAGAGAGCAAAAAAGAATCAAAAGAAATGAAGACAACTTCAGGGACCTCTGGGACAATGTGAAACGCCCCAACATTCAAATCATAGGAGTCCCAGAAGGAGAAGACAAAAAGAAAGGCCATGAGAAAATACTCGAGGAGATAATAGCTGAAAACTTCCCTAAAATGGGGAAGGAAATAGCCACCCAAGTCCAAGAAACCCAGAGAGTCCCAAACAGGATAAACCCAAGGCAAAACACACCAAGACACATATTAATCAAATTAACAAAGATCAAACACAAAGAACAAATACTAAAAGCAGCAAGGGAGAAACAACAAATAACACACAAAGGGATTCCCATAAGGATAACAGCTGATCTATCAATAGAAACCCTCCAGGCCAGAAGGGAATGGCAGGACATACTGAAAGTAATGAAAGACAATAACCTACAACCTAGATTACTGTACCCAGCAAGGATCTCATTCAGATATGAAGGAGAATTCAAAAGCTTTACAGACAAGCAAAAGCTGAGAGAATTCAACACCACCAAACCAGCTCTTCAACAAATGCTAAAGAATCTTCTCTAGACAGGAAACACAGAAAGGCTGCATAAACATGAACCCAAAACAACGAAGTAAATGGCAACGAGACCACACCTATCAATAATTACCTTAAATGCAAATGGGTTGAATGCCCCAACTAAAAGACAAAGATTGGATGAATGGATACTAAAACAAGACCCCTATGTATGCTGTCTACAAGAGACCCACCTTGTGGGGGGGGGGGGGGAGGTGGGAGGGGATCGGGATGGGGAATACATGAAACTCCATGGCTAATTCATGTCAATGTATGACAAAACCCACTACATGTTGTGAAGCAATTAGCCTCCAACTAATAAAGATAGTTGGGGAAAAAAAAAAAAAAACAAGAGACCCACCTCAAAACAAGAGACACATACAGACTAAAAGCGAAGGGCTGGAAAAAAATATTTCATAAAAACAGAGAACAAAACAAAGCAGGAGTCACAATACTCATATCAGGTAAAATAGGCTTTCAAATAAAGGCTGTGAAAAGAGACAAAGAAGGACACTACATAATGATCAAAGGATCAATCCAAGAAGAAGATATTACAATTATAAATATATGCACCCAACATAGGAGCACTGCAATATGTAAGGCAAACACTAACGAGTATGAAAGAGGAAATTAACAGTAACACAATAATAGTGGGAGACTTTAATACCCCACTCACAACTATGGATAGATCAACTAAACAGAAAATTAACAAGGAAACACAAACTTTAAATGACACAGTGGGCCAGCTAGACCTAATTGATATCTATAGGACATTTCACCCCAAAACAATTAATTTCTCCTTTTTCTCAAGTGCACACAGAACCTTCTCCAGAATAGACCACATCCTGGGCCATAAATCCAGTCTTGGAAAATTTAAAAAAATTGAAATCATTCCAGTCATCTTTTCTGACCACAGTGCAGTAAGATTAGATCTCAATTGCAGGGAAAAAATTGTTTAAAATTCAAACATATGGAGGCTAAATAACACGCTTCTGAATAACCAACAAATCATAGAAGAAATAAAAAATGAAATCAAAATATGCACAGAAATGAATGAAAATGAAACACAACAACCCAAAACCTATGGGACACTGTAAAAGCAGTGCTAAGGGGAAAGTTCACAACATTACAGGCTTACCTCAAAAACAAGAAAAAAGTCAAATAAATAACCTAACTCTACACCTAAAGCAATTAGAGAAGGAAGAAATGAAGAACCCCAGGGTTAGCAGAAGGAAAGAAATCTTAAAAATTAGGGCAGAAATCAACGCAAAAGAAACTAAAGAGACCATAGCAAAAATCAACAAAGTTAAAAGCTGTGTTTTTTTTTGAAAAAATAAACAAAATTGGCAAACCATTAGCAAGACTCATTAAGAAACAAAGAGAGAAGAACCAAACTAACAAAATTAGAAATGAAAATGGAGAGATCACAACAGACAACACTGAATACAAAGGATCATAAGAGACTACTACAATCAGTTCTATGCCAATAAAATGGACAACTTGGAAGAAATGAACAAATTCTTACAAAAGTGTAACTTTCCAAAACAGAACCAGGAAGAAAGAGAAGATCTTAATAGACCCATCACAAGCAAGGAAATTGAAACTGTAATCAGAAATCTTCCAGCAAACAAAAGCCCAGGACCAGATGGCTTCACAGCTGAATTCTACCAAAAATTTAGAGAAGAGCTAACACCTATCTTACTCAAACTCTTCCAGAAAATTGCAAAAGAATGTAAACTTCCAAACTCATTCTATGAGGCCACCATCACCCTAAATCCAAAACCAGACAAAGATGCCACAAAAAAGAAAACTACAGGCCAATATCACTGATGAACATAGATGCAAAAATCCTTAACAAAATTCTAGCAAACAGAATCCAACAACATATTAAAAAGATCATACATCATGACCAAGTGGGCTTTATCCCAGGAATGCAAGGATTCTTTACTACCCGCAAATCAATCAATGTAATATACCACATGAACAAATTGAAAGATAAAAACCATATGATTATCTCAATAGATGCAGAGAAAGCCTTTGACAAAATTCAACACTCATTTATGATTAAAACTCTCCAGAAAGCAGGAATAAAAGGAACATATCTCAACATAATAAAAGCTATATATGACAAACCCACAGCAAGCATCACCTTCAATGGTGAAAAATTGAAATCATTTCCCCTAAAATCAGGAACAAGACAAGGGTGCCCACTCTCACCACTACTATTCAACATAGTGTTGCAAGTTAGGCCACAGCAATCAGAGCAGAAAAAGAAGTAAAAGGAATCCAGATAGGAAAGAAGAAGTGAAACTCTCGCTGTTTGCAGATGACATAATCCTCTACATAGAAAATCCTAAGACTCTTCCAGAAAATTAAGAGCTAATCAATGAATATAGTAAAGTTGCAGGATATAAAATTAACACACAGAAATTCCTTGCCTTCCTATATACTAACAATGAAAAAACAGAAAGAGAAATTAAGGAAACAATACCATTCACCATTGCAACAAAAAGAACAAAGTACTTAGGCGTACATCTACTGAAAGAAACAAAAGACCTATACGGAGAAAACTATAAAACACTGATGAAAGAAATCAAAGAGGACACAAACTGATGGAGAAATATACCGTGTTCATGGATTGGAAGAATCAATATTGTCAAAATGGCTATACTACCCAAAGCAATCTATAGATTCAATGCAATCCCTATCAAGCTACCAACAGTATTTTTCACAGAACTAGAACAAATAATTTCACAATTTGTATGGAAATACAAAAAACCTCGAATAGCCAAAGTAATCTTGAGAAAGAAGAATGGAACTGAAGGAATCCACCTGCCTGACTTCAGACTCTACTACAAAGTCACAGTCATCAAGACAGTATGGTACTGGCACAAAGACAGAAATATAGATCAATGGAACAGAACAGAAAGCCCAGAGAAAAATCCATGAACCTATGGACACTTTATCTTCAACAAAGAAGGCAAGGATATACAATGGAAAAAAGACAAACTCTTTAACAAGTGGTGCTGGGAAAACTGGTCAACCACTTGTAAAAGAATGAAACTCGAACACTTTCTAACACCATACACAAAAATACACTCAAAATGGATTAAAGATCTAAATGTAAGACCAGAAACTATAAAACTCCTAGAGGAGACCATAGGCAAAACACCCTCCGACATCAATCTCAGCAAGATCCTCTACGACCCACCTCCCAGAATATTGGAAATAAAAGCAAAAATAAACAAATGGGACCTGATGAAACTTAAAAGCTTTTGCACAACAAAGGAAATGATAAGCAAGGTGAAAAGACAGCCCTCAGATTGGGAGAAAATAATAGCAAACGAAGCAACAGACAAAGGATTAATCTCAAAAATATACAAGGAACTCCTGAAGCTCAATTACAGAAAAATAAATGACCAAATCAAAACGTGGGCCAAAGAACTAAACAGACATTTCTCCAAAGAAGACATACAGATGGCTAACAAACACATGAAAAGATGCTCAACATCACTCATTATCACAGAAATGGATATCAAAACCACAATAATGTACCATTACATGCCAGTCAAGGTGGCTGCTATCCAAAAGTCCACAAGCAATAAATGCTAGAGAGGATGTGGAGAAAAGGGAACCCTCTTACACTGTTGGTGGGATGCAAAATACTACAGCTGTTATGGAGAACAGTGTGGAGATTTCTTAAAAAACTGGAAATAGAACTGCCCTGTGACCCAGCAATCCCACTCCTGGGCATACACACTGAGGAAACCAGATCTGAAAGAGACACATGCACCCCAATGTTCATCGCAGCACCGTTTATAATAGCCAGGACATGGAAGCAACCTAGATGCCCATCAGTAGACGAATGGATAAGGAAGCTGTGGTACATATACACCATGGAATATTACTCAGCCGTTAAAAAGAATTCATTTAAATCAGTTCTAATGAGATGGATGAAACTGGAGCTCATTATACGGAGTGAAGTAAGCCAGAAAGATAAAGAACATTACAGCATACTAACACATATATATGGAATTTAGAAAGATGGTAATGATAACCTTATATGCAAAACAGAAAATGACACAGAAATACAGAACAGACTTTTGAACTCTGTGGGAGAAGGCGAGGGTGGGATGTTTAGAAAGAACAGCATGTATATTATCTATGGTGAAACAGATCACCAGCCCAGGTGGGATGTATGAGACAAGTGCTCGGGCCTGGTGCACTGGGAAGACCCAGAGGGATCGGGTGGAGAGGT
This sequence comes from Muntiacus reevesi, assembly GCF_963930625.1. Taxonomy (NCBI): domain Eukaryota; kingdom Metazoa; phylum Chordata; class Mammalia; order Artiodactyla; family Cervidae; genus Muntiacus; species Muntiacus reevesi. The sequence continues at coordinate 1,681,718 of NC_089257.1, forward strand.
AGGCGGGAGGGGGGATCAGGATGGGGAATACATGTAACTCCATGGCTGATTCATATCAATGTATGACAAAACCCACTGAAGACTTGTGAAGTAATTAGCCTCCAACAAATTAAAAAAAAAAAAAGGAGAACAAGATGGGTACTGACTGTTGACTTGCCAGATTTCCCAGAATTCAAGAAACTGATATAAAGTACATATTACTCCCGGCAGTAAAAAGCCTATGCCCCACAGTGAGAGAGTCGCCCCCGCTAACGGCAACTGAAAAAGCCCAAGTGCAGCAACAGCGATCCAGAATAGTCAAATACATAAATTTCTAAAAAATAAATAAAAATTCCAATTCAGTGAGTCTTGACAAATGTATCAGTTCAGTTTAATTCAGCTGCTTAGTCATATCAAAACTCTCTGACCCCATGGACTGCAGCACTCCAGGCCTCCCTGTCCATCACCAACTCCTGGAGTGTACTCAAACTCATGCCCATTGTTTCGGTGATGCCAAACATCCAACTCATCCTCTGTTGTCCACTTCTCCTCCCGCCTTCAATCTTTCCCAGCAGCAGGGTCTTTTCCAATGAGTCAGTTCATCACATCAGGTGGCCAGAGTATTGGAGTTTCAGCTTCAACAATGAATATTCAGGACTGATTTCGTTTAGGTTGGACTGGTTGGATCTCCCCACAGTCCAGGGGACTCTGAAGAGTCTGCTCCAATAGCACAGCTCAAACGCATCAATTCTTTATAGTCCAACTCTCACATCCAGACATGACTACTGGAAAAGTCATAGCTTTGACTAGACCATTGCTGGCAACGTTATGTCTTTGGTTTTCAATACACTGTACAGGTTTGTCATAACTTTTCTTCCAAGCAGTAAGCATCTTTTAATTCATGGCTGTAGTCACCATCTGCAGTGATATTGGAGCCCAAAAAAATAAAGTCTGTCACTGTTTCCCCATCTATGTACCATGAAGTGATGGGACCAGATGCCATGATCTTAGTTTTCTGAATGTTGAGCTTTAAGCCAACTTTTTCACTCTCCTCTTCCACTTTCATCAAGAGACTCTTTAGTTCTTCTTCACTTTCTGCCATAAGGGTTGTGTCATCTGTATATCTGAGATTATTGATGTTTCTCCTGGCAATCTTGATTCCAGCTTTTACTCCATCCAGTCCAGCATTTCTCATAATGTGTTCTGCATATAAGTTAAATAAGCAGGGTGACAACAGACAGCCTTGACATACTCCTTTCCTGATTTGGAACCAGTCTATTCCATATCCGATTCTAACTGATGTTTCCTGACTTGCGTAGAGATTTCTCAAGAGGCAGGTCAGGTGTTCTGGTATTCCATTCACTTGAAGAATTTACCACAGTTAGTTGTGATTCATACAGTCAAAGTCTTTGGCATAGTCAATAAAGTAGAAATAGATATTTATCTGGAAACTCTTTTGCTTTTTTGATAATCCAATGGATGTTGACAATTCGATCTCTGGTTCTTTTGCCTTTTGTAAAACCAGCTTGAACATCTAGAAGTTCATTGTTCACGTTCTGTTGAATTCTCCTGGCTTGGAGAATTTTGAGCATTACTTTACCAGTGTATGAGATGAATGCAATTGTGTGGTAGTTTGAACATTTTTTGGCAATGCCTTTCTTTGGGATTGGAATGAAAACTGACCTTTTCCAGTTCTGTGGCCACTACTGAGTTTTCCAGCTTTGCTGCATATTGAGTGCAGCACTTTCACAGCATCATCTTTTAGGATTTGAAATAGCTCAACTGGAGTTCCATCACCTTCACTAGCTGTATTCATAGTGATGCTTCCTAAGACACACCTGGCTTTGCATTCCAGGATGCCTGGCTCTCAGTGAGTGATCACGCCATCATGATTATCTGGGTTCTGAAGATTATTCTTGTATAGTTCTTCTGTGTATTCTTGTCAGGTCTTCTTAATATCTTCTGCTTCTGTTAGGTTCATACCATTTCTGTTCTTCATTGAGTCCATCTTTGCATGAAATGTTCCATTAGTATCTCTGATTTTCTTGAGGAGATCTCCAGTCTTTCTCATTCTATTCTTTTCCTCTATTTCTTTGCACTGATCACTGAGGAGTCTCTCTTATCTCCCATTGCTATTTTTTGAACCTCTGCATTCAAGTGAGTATAATTTTACTTTTATCCTTTGCCTTTCACATCTCTTCTATTCTCAGCTATTTTTGAGGCCTCCTCAGAAAACCATTTTGCCTTTTTGCATTTCTTTTTCTTGGGGATGGTCTTGATCCCTGCCTCCTGTATAATGTCATGAACCTCCATCCATAGTTTCTCAGGCACTCTGTCTATGAGATCTAATCCCTTGAATCTATTTGTTATTCCACTGTATAGTCATAAAGGATTTGATTTAGGTCATACCTGAATGGTTTAGTGGTTTTCCCTACTTTCTGCAATTTAAGCCTGAATTTGGCAATAAGGAGTTCATGATATGAGTCACAGCCAGCTCTGGTTTTGTTTTTGCTGAATGTATAGAGCTTCTCCATCTTTGACTACAAAGAATATAATCAATCTGATTTCGGTGTTGACCATCTGGTGATGTTAATGTGCAGAGTCTTCTCTTGTGTTGTTGGAAGAGGGTGTTTCCTATTTTCAGAGCGTTCTCTTGGCAAAACTCTATTTGCCTTTGCCCTGCTTCATTCTGTATTCCAAGGCCAAATTTGCCCATTACTCCAGGTATTTCTTGACTTATTACTTTTGCATTCCATCTCACTATAACGGAAAAGACATCTTTTTTGATGTCTAGAAGTTCTTGTATGTCTGCATAGAATCCTTCAGCTTCAGTTTCTTCAGCATTACTGGTTGGGGCATAGACTTAGATTACCGTGATATTGAAAGGTTTGCCTTGGAAATGAACAGAGATCATTCTGTCATTTTTGAGATTGTGTCCAAGAACTGCATTTTGGACTCTTTTGTTGACATGATGGGTACTCCGTTTCTACTAAGTGATTCTTGCCCACAGTAGTAGATACAATGGTCATCTGAGTTCAATTCAGCCATTTCAGTCCATCTTAGTTCACTGATTCCTAAAATGTCGATGTTCACTCTTGCCATCTCTTGTTTGATCACTTCCAGTTTCCATTGATTCATGGACCTAACATTCCAGGTTCCTATGCAACATTGTTCTCTATAGCATTGCACTTTATTTCCATCACTAGTTACATCGACAGCAAGATGCTGTTTTTTCTTTGGCTCCATCCCTTCATTCTTTCTGGACTTATTTGTCCACTTATCTCTAGTAGCATATTGGTACCTACCGACCTGGGGAGTTCATCTTTCAGTTTCCTATCTTTTTGCCTTTTCATGCTGTTCATGGTTTTCTCAAGGCAAGAATACTGAAGTGGTTTGCCATTTTCTTCTCCAGCGGACCACATTCTGTCAGACCTCTCCACCATGACCTGTCAGTCTTGGGTGGCCCTAAATGAATGGCTCATAGTTTCATTTAGGGTTAAGGTCAGGGTTAATTTCTCTTTTTCTCAGTCTAGCTAAAGCTTTGTCACTTTGCTATCCCTCTAAGAATTATCAATAATTTTTATTAATTTTTCTATTGCTATTCTTATCTTTGTATAATTTACCTTGCTTTTAAAAAAATCTTGTGTGAGTAAGCACACATACACACACATGAAGAGCTACTCTATGTAATAGCTACTATTGTCAGCTCCATGATAACACTGGGGTGACAATTCTGAGGCTTAGAGAGGTTAATTTGCTGAAGATTATGAAATCCTCAAGTGGAAGCGATGATATGACTCAGATTTGCTTATACCAATGATCATGGTTGGAATCACAATAATTCGTGGTCTTGTCATCTATTAATTTTGTGTGTTCCTTGTTGCTTTGATTTCCTCACTTATGCATAGAAAATGACATCTTGACTGTCTCACAGGGCTGCGCTGGTGATTGATTCATTTAAGGCAATTGAAAAAAGATATGCATGCATATATCTAAAATAAAATGCTTTGTAAACATAAAGTCCACATGTTTGTTTTTTCCATGCAATTTTACCAACTGGCTATGTTATTTTGGGCAAATCACTTAGCTGCACTTGTTTCAGGTCCTCACCTGGAAAGTGAATGCATTGAACTGGATAATCCCTAGGTCCAGGGTTCTCCAGCTCTAATGACTCCAAGGTCATTAAAAGAAAAGTTAAAATCATAAGATCATGATTGGACTATGGGGAACTGGGGAATAGACCCAGAAGGGACAGAGGAAAATCGAGTATGAAATTAGCAGGGACAAGAACTCCGTGACAACCATAACTCCAGAGAGCAAGTGCCTGGAGAGTTTTCTTTCCCTAATTGTCTTTTCCCTTTCACCTCTGCCTTTATTAACACATTTAAGAATATCTGCCGTGTGGCACTCTCTCTGGCTGTGAGTGAACAGCTAGTTCATGGACAAAAGGTTCCATCTTTGACTGCAATAGGACCCACCTGAGAATTTTGGGGAGATAGAAATAGACGATTTCAATCTTTGGCAAGAGCTCTGTCTTTCTGGGGGATCTGGTCCAAGGTGAGAAAGCAAGATATATAGAGAAGAGTGGATTTTGTGCTATCTCTATAGCTATGTGATTCTTCTAGGAGGACCTTCAGAGAGAAAGGTTTTTAGTCCTGTTGCTTTCTTTCTTGAATTCTTCCCCCTCCTGCAGGTCCGTGACCTCCTCCTAAGCTCACCGTCAGGTTCCTTTTCTCCTCACCCAAATTCTCTGACCTTCAGTGACAAGGATAATTTCTAACTTAAAATTTCAGGTCTCACTCTGTAGTGAGAGACAACTGTTGTGATCTAGTTCTGCAGTTTCCCAAGGATATAATTTTGAATTCTGTTGCCTTCTCTTTTTCACTGGTAAAATAGGGGTAATAAGATCACTGAGACTCAAATGAGATGATGCCTGTGAAGCGTAACACATTGTGCAAGTTAACTGCGTGCTGAATGTAACTAATAACTCACTGAATTCCAGGGGCCTTTCCTAAACTCAACAACGCTTGCCTGTGTTTCCCAACTTTATCCATCCCAAGGACCCTTTAAATTTATGCATGCTGAAAATGGTTGTAAAAAATCATAATGAATATGAATTCCACTTCAATATATAGCTTGGATTCATTATTTCTGTGTAACAAAAGTTCAGCTGATCATGCCATAATAATACGAAAAACTCCTCAAGTAGCATTCCACTGGGCGTTTGAAATACTTTAATTAGCTCTCCACTATTATTTTGAATAATTTGTGGGTCTGGAGATCAGAACTTGGATGAAACAGACATCAGAGATTCCCCAATGCAGGTACAGGTAGTGCTGGTTCAAATGTCACTTTTAGTCTTCTCTTTCTTACATTGTCCTTCTTTATCCAGCAACATTCTTGGCTTTCTTAACCTGACTTTGTACTCTGCACAGTCTGGCAAATGACCATGTCCTAAGCAGGTAAGATTTGGGAAAAGTTTTCATAAGCTATGTCTCCCTAGTGAAAATCTCCGACCAATATCTACTTCAGTCACCTTTTCTGATACAAACCATCTTGAAAGCTGGTGAACACATACAGAAGATTCATTAGAAGAGAGTGACTATATTCACAGTATATTTGCTTTTCCTGTGGTTTACCAAATTTTAACAACATAAATTTTTAGGATAAATTTTATCAGGGATAAGTGAAACTACGCATAGCTCTTTGTTCTCTCCTGGCAGTGATGGGTTACATAGGTAATTTTAGTTGAGGCTGAGTCTGTTTCTATACTGTGTTGGGAAAAAGAAGGTTTTCACTGTGAGTGATTGGTCAAAAGCTTGACTTACTTTTACTGAACTGATTAAGTATGTTGATATACTGGGAATGTGGGTGAGAGTTTATATTTCCAAAATATTCTCATGGAATCCTACACATCTTGGACAGAATAGCTGACAAGTATGTTGGCAGTACTCTATTATAAGAGTAGACAGAAAGATTATAAAGTTCATAAAACTATAAATTGAATTGAAACAAATGTATCTTGACTTTCATATCCAGAAAAGAGTAAAAGAATTTCTTAATGTATCCAGCATATATTTCTTGAGTAACACAAATATTAGTATATGAGATGCCTACAGTAAAACCTCTCCACTAGTCTACATACTGTCCATAGTGAACATCCCAAGTCCCACTCTACTTGGTGGAATATAAAAAGCAGAAATCAGAGCTTCCAATTTTGCTGATTGGAAAATAATGCCGTATAGAAACAAATACAATCACTTATTAACAACATTCTAGAGTCGAGGTTCAGAAGTCATTTAATTCAGGAAATAATTTTATGACGAACTCCTTGCTACTTGATGATTAGTCCTGCCGTGTTTTTCCCTTCATGGTGAGGAATGACCATGGAAATGACAACTGGTGACGTTTACTCATCTCTTAGAGTTTGAGTACTTTATGTCAGTCAGTCCCTGCAACAACCCAATGAGGTGGTAAAGGACTGTTAGCCCCATTTACAGATGAGGCAACTGGGAGGTTAATAACTAGCTAAGTATTGCACAGCCAGTAGTTAAAAGTCAGGAAAATCTATTGTCTCTGACCTTCTTCCTCGTTCTCTCTGTCGTTTTTCCTCTCCCTGTCTCTGTCTCCATTTGCTATTAAGTATTAAGATGCATGTATCTTAGTAACTTGTCCTTATTACAAAATACAGGAGCTGCAGAAAGCTGAAAAACACTGTACAATCAAAGGAGAAATTGAAAACCATACCATTTATTACTTTTGGCCTTTGTATTTAGTTCACATGCAGTGTGCATGAGAGAGACAGACAGAGAGAGAGAGAGAGATTAGCTAAAGCACATGTCTTTTGTCTTGATGGTGATGTTGTCCCATAATAAATCTTTTAGGCATTCTAACCCTGACTCTTTTTCATTGTTTTCCCTCCTGCTTTGTTGAGTGTGCTGTTAAAAGTCTCTATTGATTTCTTCAGCTCTAGGATTTCTGTGTTTTTTCTTAATGGTTTCTCTTTCTTTGTTTAACACATTTTGTTCATTTTGCTAATGTATTGTTTTCTTAATTTCACCCGGTTGTCTCTTTATGGGTTTTATATTTCACCAAACTTTTTAAAGAGAATTATGCTGAGTTCTTTGTCAGACCACTTATAGATCTTTATTCCTTTAGCGAAAGTCACTCAGTCACGTATGACTCTTTGCAACCCCATAGACTTTACAGTTCCGGGAATTCTCCAGGCCAGAATACTGGAATGGGTAACTGTTCCCTTCTCCAGGGGATCTTCCCAACCCAGGGATCGAACCCAGGTCTCCCCCATTGCAGGCGGATTCTTTGCCAGCAGATTCTTATAAAGCCATTAAAGCTTTATATGTTTCCTTTAGTGGTGTCATATTTACCTAATTTTTCGTGACCCTTGATTCCTTTGTTACTGTCTGCACTTTTGATCTCTACTTCCAGATTTTCCAGGCTTGCTTTAGTAGAGACAGCCCTTCCCCAGTCAGCTCAGCTTGGAGTTCTAGATAGATCATCTGGCAGTGACCTTGATCAATTGGGCTAGCTATCAAAGAATGGGTTGGATGAAGCACAAGCTGGAATCAAGATTGCCAGGAGAAATATCAATCACCTCAGATAAGCAGATGACACCAACCTTATGGCAGAAACTGCAGAACTAAAGAGTCTCTTGACGAAAGTGAAAGAGAAGTGTGAAAAAGCTGGATTAAAACTCAACATTCAGAACACTAAGTTCATGGCATCCGATCCCATCACTTCATGGCAAATAGATGGGGAAACAGTGGAAACAGTCACAGACTTTATTTCTGGGGACTCCAAAATCAGTGCAGATGGTGACTGCAGCCATTAAATTAAAAGGCACTTGCTCCTTGGAAGAAAAGTGATGACCAACCTTGATAGCATGTTAAAAACAGAGACATTACTTTTCCAACAAAGGTTTGTCTAATCAAAGCCATGGTTTTTCCAGTGGTCATGTATGATGTGAGAGTTGGAATGTAGAGAAAGTTGAGTACTGAAGAATTGATGCTTTTGAACTGTGATGTTGGAAAAGACTCTTGCAAGTCCCTTGGACAGTAAGGAGATACAACCAATCCATCCTAAAGGAAATCAGTCCCAAATATACATTTGCAGGACTAATGCTGAAGCTGAAACTCCAATACTTTGGCCACCTGATGCGAAGAACTGACTCATTTGAAAAGACCCTGATGCTGGGAAAGATTGAGGGCAGGAGGAGAAGGGGATGACAGAAGATGAGATGGTTGGATGGCATCACCGACTCGATGGATGTGAGATTGGGTGGACTCTGGGAGTTGCTGATGGACAGGGAACCCTGACGTGTTGCAGTGTGTGGGGTCGCAAAGCGTCAGACACGACTGAGCAACTGAAGTGATGGTGATGCTGATCAAAGTCTATTTTGGGGTGAGGACATTGCCCAGGCTCTGAGGATGGGGTGCAGATGCTGCTGGCTGGGAATAGCTGAGATGATTGCAGCCTTGGTTTCTTGGCCAAGACTAGCATTAAGACAGCTTCTCTTCTTACCTGGATTCTCAGGCCAGGCTTCTGAGCTGAGCAGGACTGAGTACTCTGTCCAGCAGGACATAGGGCTGGGATTCAACTTCACAACCTGGTCAGGGCTGCAGAATGTGCTCAGAGGCTGTCGTCACCCACTCACTGGGGACCCAAATCAGAACTGTACCCTGAGTTCCTTGGCCACATGGGGCACAGCATGGCTCTGCAGAGAGGCAGAGAGGTCAGGCTCTCTGCTCACACACTGCTTCAAGCAGGGCTGTGGGGCTGGCTACGCAGTTTCCCAGGTGCTTTGGTTAGTCCTCCTGGACAGTGAGGCTGAAGGTTGTGTTCAGCAGCGGTTAGGGCTACACATCATCCTTCTGGCCTGGACACGACCACAGAACAGGCCGAAGACTGGCAAGGCTCCTTGTTCGGGAAACAAATTGGGCAGAACTGCACACAAAGTCCCCTGGCCAGATGGAGCCATGCAAATGGTCAGAACAACTGTCTGGACACTCCTCACATGCTCCTGGGTGATGGAATTTTCTGAGTGTTCTACCATGCTTGAATAACCTCAGTTGTAGATGGGGTTATGAATCATAGGTGCAGGAGAAGAGGCTCCCAGGATGGCAAGGTTCATTTTTTGGGGTCCCAAATCATGCAAAACTTCTGAAACTCAGTCTGCCAAGATCCAAGCCCTGACTGTTCCAAGGCCTGTCTCTCTTTGTTGCAGTTGTATTCTCAGTGGTCACACCCCACAGCTTCCCGCATGGTTTCTAGGATGTGAGACCAGAGTGGATCTTCCTAAGAAGTGACCCATAATGCCGAGGGAGCTGGAGGTCTACACTGAGCTCTCTCTCTTTTCCATAAGGAAACTGTAGCCTGAGAAGGGTCCTGTTGGTGTAGCTAGGGGAGGGGCAATGCAGTCAAATGTGTCTGCTCCTCCACCCTCCTAATGCGGTCTTTCTCCATCTCTCTCGTGCACAGGGACGCTTCAGCTTCATCCCTGCTCTTTAGGATTTTTCATTGGTAACATGTCTACAAATAACTGCTAATTGTTTTTCTGGTGGGGCTTCCCTGGTCACACAGCTGGGAAAGAATCCACCTGCAATGCAGGAGACCCCAGTTTGATTCCTGGGACAGGAAGTTCCTCTGGAGAAGGGATAGGCTACCCACTCCAGTATTATGGCTTGCAGAATTCCACGGACAGAGGAGCCTAGCAGACTACAGTCCAGGGGGTCACAGAGAATCAGACATGGCTGAGCCACTTTCACTTTTCTTTTTTCTGGTGAGGGGAACTGAAGTCAGGCATGACCTATGTTGTCATCTTGCTTATGTCACTGAGAACTATATCTCTAAGTTGAAACTTTAACCACAGTACTAATCATTTCCTTGTTCAGTTGCTCAGTTGTGTCTGATTCTTTGTGACCCTAAGGACTGCAGCATGCCAGGCTTCCCTATCCTTCACTATCTCCTGGCATTTGCTCAGAGTCATGTCCATGGAACTGATGGTGCCTACCATGCAGAATGTTCGAATATTAGGACAATAATTGGGGCTAGTAGTGAGTTGTACTAGGCTCCCTTTAGAACAGTTTGTGCACGGTTTCCCTAAGTAGACTTATTTCATAACTATTGGGCACACATGCTGCTCTCTACAAACGTATTTCGGGAATATAAATTAAGGTAAATTTCCAGATTATTTTGGAGATGATGTATTGAATACATATGTAAAAAATTGAGGTGTTATTATATACAGGGTAATTTCTTATGGGTAAAGAAGAATTTCTTGAAAACCCATCTGGGTGACCATCATGGGAAGAAGGGCTAGTTCAAATTTATCCTGAAATTATTGTGCTCATCCTTTTATGATTATAAAGCAACAGTTATACATTTTAAATCATCAGAGGTCTTTAAAATCCTCGTTCTTTTAACCAACGGACTCCTTGTTATATACAAGCACAGAATTTCAATTGCTTTGGCAGAGATAGACTTTGCTTTATTTCAAAGTTGAGTCAATTTAAAAAATATGCCTTTTAACTTTTGTGAGACCTCATAAAATAATTGGACTTCCCTTGTGGCTCAGCTAGTAAAGAATCTGCCTGCAATGCAGAGGTACCAGTTCAATTCCTGGGTTGGGAAGATCTGCTGGAGAAATGATAGGCTACCCAATCCAGTCTTGTTGGGCTTCCCTGGTGGCTCAGTTGGTGAAGGATCTGCATGCAATGAGGGAGACCTGGGTTCAATCCCTGGGTTGGGAAGATCGCCTGGAGAAGGGAAAGGCTACCCACTCCAGTATTCTGGCCCGGAGCATTCCATGGACTATAGAGTCCATGGAACACTGAGAAGGCACTTCTTGACAATTCAAGATGAAAAGCTGGGGTCTTTCCCTAGGACCCTGGAGCATTTCCACTTTTCCAGTGCTCAGTGGGGGAAAATATGTTGTATATGTGGCTTGTAATGCTACCATGTCACGAGTAGGCAATGTATCCTCTGGTCACTTTTCTGATTTTAGGAGTGTCAAGCCAATGATTGGAGGAGGCAATATCACAGAGATCACTTATTTTATCCTCTTGGGATTCTCAGATTTTCCCAGAATCATCCCAGTACTCTTTGCTGTATTCCTGGTGATATACATTTTGACCCTGACGTGGAACCTGTCGCTCATCATCTTAATAGGAATAGACTCCCACCTCCACACCCCCATGTATTTCTTCCTCAGTAACCTGTCCTTCATGGACATCTGCTACGTGACTGCCACAGCCCCCAAGATGCTTTACGACTTCTTCCGGGCGCAGAAAATTATCAGCTATGTGGACTGTGTGATTCAGAATTTCGTATTCTCAACCATGGGGTTGAGTGAGTCTTGCCTCATGACCGCCATGGCTTATGACCGATATGCTGCCATTTGTAACCCACTCCTCTATTCCTCAATAATGTCTCCTGCTCTCTGTGGTCGGATGGTGCTGGGATCCTACATGGCTGGACTCTCTGCTTCTATATTCTATTTGTGTTTCATGTTGACGTTCCAGTTCTGTGGGCCTAATGTCATCAACCACTTCTTCTGTGACATGCCCCAGCTGTTAGTTCTGTCCTGCACCGACACATTCTCTGCACAACTCTTTACTGCTTTATCGACAATGATCTTTGGGATACTAAATGTTTCCATTATCATAATATCCTATGTCTACATTGTCATCTCCATCCTGAAGATCACCTCAGTGAAAGGCAGATCCAAGGCTTTCAACACCTGTGCTTCCCACCTGACCGCAGTGAGCCTCTTCTATACCTCAGGGATGTTTGTCTATCTGAGCTCCAGCTCTGGTGGTTCCTCCAGCTTTGACCGATTTGCATCAGTCTTCTACACGGTGATGATTCCCATGCTGAATCCTTTGATTTACAGTCTGAGAAACAAAGAAATCAAAGATGCCTTGAAGAGGTTCCAAATGAAGGGCGATTGTTGCTGAGGCCATAGACTGATATTCCTGATGGATTTGTCTTTTTAGAATCATCTTAACCCTCAATAATATTCATACAAAAGGACTATAGAATTCCTGGCGCCTTTGACAAAGACAACTTAATCTGATACGCAATATGCCAATATGGACCAACAGGTGACTTGTTGCCACATGAACAAGGATGACTTATTTCCAGGATGACTTTACATCCTGGAAATTCATAGTTTTCATCCTCCATGAGGAGTGGCCTCAACATTTATTAATATATCTGTAAGTATTTGTGAAACATTAAGGTTTAGAACCTTGCTATTTCTCTTTTGCTTCTGAGAGGGAGACCGTTCAATCTTGGGCTTCTGATCCTGGAGGATCAGAGACAGCTGGAGACAGCTGACACAGGCCTCAGGAGTGCACAAACCTTGTCTCCCAAATATCCTGACAGAGCACAATCCAGACGTGGTGGTGGCCAAGGTTTGTTCTGTGTTTCTGATAACAATGTACGCAGAGACAAGGTGTACTATTGGCCTTCTTGGACTTCCTTGGTGGCTCAGCAGGTGAACAGTCCGACTGCAATGTGGGAAACATGGGTTCAATCCCTGGGTTGGGAAGATCCCCTGGAGAAAGGAACATCTGCCCATTCCAGTATTCTGGCCTGGAGAAATCCATGGACTGTACAGCCCATGGGGTTACGAAGAGTTGGACATGATTGAGTGACTTTTACTTTACTTCGCTTCACTTCATTGACCTGATTGTGCCTCCTGGGAAGGCCAGTATGACACAGCTTATATTTGTGTAAGTTCTTCTCAGGGACAATTACCCAATAAGCTTGGGATTATATCCTAGGCTCCACCATTGTAATCTATTGAAGGCGGAGGCGGCTTGAATGAGAAAGAGGAATGGAATGAAGCATGTGTTCCCTTCTGTGCCATTTACTGGCAAGTTTCATGATGTAATTTCTTGCCTCTAGTGTACAAAGGGGATTTCTGATGGGGATGATATTAGAAATCAATATGTCAATCAATAGAGATTTCTGATACTGTAGGACTCAAATCGGTATCTCCCATTAAATTTGGAAAACTCACCCTAAGATGGCAGGCTTCCCAGGTGGTGCTAGTGATAAAGAATCTGCCTGCCAATGCAGGAAATGCAAGAGATGCAGGTTTGACCCCTGGGTTGAGAATGAGATAGTCATTTCCTAGACAGGGTGATTAGAAGTCTAGCGGTCCCCAAGGAGAGAGAGGTGTGGAATACTCAAGGAGGAAGAAAGGACAAACTTTTTACTTTTTTTCCTCTATATTCCTTAGGATTATATAACCATAATGTATCCTGCCTGAGCACATTCTCTGGATTAAGCCCTCTGACTAATTCGTTTTCTTAAAACATAAATTATGCGAGTAGATCTGGCCTTTACAAGGATGCATCCTGGCTGAGGACAGTCTGGATTAAACCTGTTGTCTAATTCCATTATCTTAAAATATAAATTATGGGAGTAGGTCTGGTGAAGTCTTTACAACCTCCAGACATTCTTTGCATTCATTGAAGAGTATAAAAGTCCTTTGCTGACACTATCAAGGGGGTACTCTTCCTATCCCATTCTGATGTCTATGTCAGAAGCTTTTTCTCTTTTATATTTTAATACAACTTTTTTACACAAAAGCTCTCAGCGATCAAGCCTCATCACTGGCCCCAGATTGAATTCTTCTCCTCCAGAAACCAAGAACTCCAGTGTTTTTGCCTGATTCAGCAACAACCTTTCAGAAAGATCCCTTGGAATAGGAAGTGGCAAACCACTCCAGTACACTTGCCTAGAGATTTCAGATGAGCAGAGGAGCCTGTAAGCTACAGTGTGTGGGACTGCAGAGCCAGAGGCAACTAAGCCCATCCTTGTTGGACATGGACAGTGTGATCATGCTACAAATCATTTCTGCTATTTCAAGCATCTGAACATGTTTGATGTGATGAGAATTATATGAGAATTCATGGACATAATAAAGTTACTAAATATTTTATACTGTAGACCAAGAACAAATATGAAAATCTGGTATAAAGTCTTTTCTTTTATCTGTGTTCAACATTTGATGTCCCCAAAACCTGTGATTGTATGGTGTGATATAAAGGTTGGAGTAGAAAGGTTAGAGTTACTTTAATGCTGATATTTGCCAGGAAACCTTAAGGTGCAAAAGAGGAAATAGAGTTAAGATAGGCAGGGTTCTTAACTCTGGCCAATTTTCATCTTCAGAAGGAGGATGTAAGTTTGTGGTCCTTGTGATCTGTTTAAAAATAAGAACAAGATGGGTACTGACTGTTGACTTGCCAGATTTCCCAGACTTTAAGAAACTGATATAAATTACGTATTACTCCCGGCAGTAAGAAGCCTATGCCCCACAGTGAGAGAGTCGCCCCCTCTCACGGCAACTGAAAAAGCCCAAGTGCAGCAACAGCGATCCAGAATAGTTAAATACATAAATTTTTTAAAAATAAATAAAAATTCCAATTCAGTGAGTTTTGACAATTGTATCAGTGCAATTCAGTTCTGTTGCTCAGCCATGTCCATCTCTCTGTGACCCCATGGACCGCAGCACTCCAGGCCTCCCTGTCCATCACCAACTCCTGGAGTGTACTCAAACTCATGTCCATTGTGTCGGTGATGCCAAACAACCATCTCATCCTCTGTCATCCCCTTCTCCTCCCACCTTCAGTCTTTCCCAGCAGCAGGGTCTTTTCCATTGAGTCATTTCGTCACATCAGGTGTCCAGAGTATTGGAGTTTCAGCTTCAACAATGAGTATTCAGGGCTGATTTCCTTTAGATTTGACTGGTTGGATCTCCCCGCAGTCCATGGGACTCTGAAGAGTCTGCTCTAATACCACAGCTCAAAAGCATCAATTTTTTATAGTCCAACTCTCACATCCAGACATGACTACTGGAAAAGCTATAGCTTTGACTAGACAGATCTTTGTTGGTAAAGTAATGTCTCTGCTTTTCAATACACTGTCCACGTTTGTCATAACTTTTCTTCCAAGCAGTAAGCATCTTTTAATTCATGGCTGTAGTCACCGTCTGCAGTGATATTGGAGCCCAAAAAAATAAAGTCTGTCACTGTTTCCCCATCTATGTGCTATGAAGTGATGGGACGGGATGTCATGATCTTAGGTTTTTGAATGTTGAGCTTTAAGTCAACTTTTTCAGTCTTCTCTTTCACTTCAACAAGAGGCTCTCTAGTTCTTCTTCACTTTCTACCATAAGGTTCATGTCATCTTCATATCTGAGGTTATTGATATTTCTCCCAGCAATCTTGATTTCAGCTTGTGCTTCCTCCATCCCAGCATTTATCATGATGTACTCTGTATATAAGTTAAATAAGCAGGGTGACAATATGCAGCCTTGATGGACTCCTTTTCCTATTTGGAACCAGTCTGTTGTTCCTTGTCCAGTTTGAACTGTTGCCTCCTGACCTGCACACACATTTCACAAGAGGCAGGTCACGTGGTCTGATATTCCCATCTCTTTCAGAATGTTCCACAGTTTATTGTGATCCATACAGTCAAAGTCTTTGGCATAGTCAATAAAGCAGAAGTAGATGTTTTTCTGGAACTCTTTTGCTTTTTCAATGAGCCAGTGTACGTTGGCAATTTGATCTCTGGTTCCTCTGCCTTTTCTAAAACTAGCTTGTACACCTGGTAATTCACGGTTCACGTACTGTTGAAGCCTGGCTTGGAGAATTTTGAGCATTGCTTTTCTAGCATGTGAAATGAGTGCAATTGTGTGGTAGTTTGAGCATTCTTTGTGTTTGCCTTTCTTCGGGATTGGAATGAAAACTGAACTTTTCCAGTCCTGTGGCCACTGCTGAGTTTTCCAAATTTGCTGGTATATTGAGTGCAGCACCTTCACATCATCATGTTTTAGGATTGGAAATAGTTCAACTGGAATTTGATCACCTCCACTAGCTTTGTTTGCGGTGATGCTTCCTAAGGTCCACTTGGCTTCAGATTCCAGGATGTCCGGCTCTGGGTGAGTGATCATACCATTGTGATTACCTGGTTCATGAAAATCTTTTTTGTACAGTTCTTCTGTGTATTCTTGCCACCTCTTCTTAATATCTTCTACTTCTGCTAGGTCCATACCATTTCTTTCCTTTATCAAGCCCATCGTTGCATGAAATGTTCCCTTGGTATCTCTAATTTTCTTGAAGAGATCTCTCGTCTTTGCCATTCTATTGTTTTCCTCTATTTCTCTGCATTGATTACTGAGGAAGATTTTCTGATCTTTCCTTGCTATTCTTTGGAACTCTGCATTCAAAAATAAATGAAAAAATGAAAAAATAGGAACTCTGCATTCAAATGTCTATATCTTTCCTTTTCTCCTTTGCTTTTCACTTCTCTTCTTTTCACAGTTATTTGTAAGGCCTCCTCAGACAGCCATTTTGATTTTTTTTGCATTTCTTTCTGTTGGGGATGGTGCTGATTCCTGTCTCCTGTACAATGTCACAAACCTCTGTCCATAGTTCATCAGGCATTCTGTCTATCAGATGTAGTCCGTTAAATCTATTTCTCACTTTCACTGTATAGTCATAAGGGATTTTATTTAGGTCATTCCTGAATGGTCTAGTGGTTTTCCCCACTTCCTTCAACTTTCACCAAATTAGAGAGATGATTTTCCTTATTAGGTCTATTTCTGATCTTCCTATATTTGTAAAATCTGGAATGAGGAAACTTCACATTAATACACTTAATGGACACACACTAATGATGTTCATTTACTGTCTTTTGTCCCCTACAAAAGAATTAGAGTATATCTTCAAGAGAATTTTCTAATTAAGGGTATAGAGTATACATAAAAGCCACAGGTTAACTTGACATTGATGATTCAAGCTTGTATACCTAGTCAGCTGCAAGACTGAAAAAGATGAAGAGTGCTTTCATTTGCAGAACGAAAGCATCTGCTTCTCTCATGTTTTTCTCAGCAGATGCCACCGATCTGGTCCATGGAAGGGGACAGAAATCACACCTCTGTGGTCATGTCTGTTCTCCTGGGAATCTCAGATGACAAAGAGCTGCAGCTGAATGTCTTTCCGATCTTCCTAGGGATGTACCTTGTGACCCTCATCTGTAACCTGGGTCTTCTCATCCTGATCAGCATGGACTCCCACCTCCATACACCTATGTATTTTTTTTTTTTCAGTGTCCTGTCTTTTATTAATATCAGCTATTCTTCTTCTATCAACTCAAGGATGCTTTCAGATTTCGCCAACGTTGAAAAAACGATTTCCTTCGTCGCCTGTGCCGCCCAGGACTTCGTTGCATCCTGCTGGGGTCTGACCGAGTGCTGCCTTTGTTCCTCGTGGCCTACGACAGGTCCGCTGCTGTGGGCAGCCCCTGCAGTACTCCGCCGTCATGGCTCCTGGCCTCTGCCAGAAGAAGGTTGCTGGGGCCTTTGGGAGTGGTTTCCTTGGTAGCTTAGTTCAAGCAGTCTCTTGCTTTAATCTCTGCTACTGTGGGCCAAATCGCATCGGGCATTTCTTCTGTGACATATCCCAGATTATTTCCTTGTCTTGTTCCAATCCCTTCATTGGTCAAATTATTATTATTTTTTGTGGCTGGGATTCTTTCTGGATTTGGTTCTTTCCTCCTATCCTATGGTTTCACTGCAGTTTCCATTCTGAAATACTTCATCAAAAGCAGTGCCAAGGCCTTCCACACCTGTGCCTGCCATGTGACAACCGTGACTCTCTTCCCTGGCACAGGCCTCTCTCTGTAACTGTTTCCTAAGTCTAGCCAGCCCAAGAAACAGGACAAGGTCATGTCCGTGTTCCGTGTTATCCTTATCCTCGTGTAAAGCCCTTTTATATTTGGTCTGAGGGACAAAGAGATCGGAGAGGCCCAGAAGAGAGTGATAGAGGGCCACATGTGGGCATCAGTAAGGGTAACTTTGGTGCTGGTGTTATTACTCTTATAAGGATAACAGGGGTAAGAATACGTAAGAGAATATATGTAGGACACAGGAATAACTTAAGAATATGTAAGAGAATATATGTAGGACACAGGAATAAATATGTAGAGAGATAAGGAAAAGTGCAGCTTCCTTGTTTTTTGGAGGCATTATGTTAATTTTTTCATTTCGTTTTTCTTATGTTTTATTTTTATTGATTTACTTATTTATGATATAGTTGTATAATTCTTTATATCTTTCATGTGTACAACATAATTGTCCAGAAGTTTTGAAGTTGTCATTCCATTTATAGCTATTATAAAATATTGGCTATAGTTTCCTCGGCTGTGTAATACATCTTTGTAGCTCATTTATTTTATAACTAGTAATTTGCTCTCTTAATCCCCTCCATGTATCTTACCACTTCCATTTTCCCTCTTCCTTCTCCACTCCATCAACCACTAGTTTATTCTCTATGTCTGTGACTCTTTTCTGTTGTGTCATGTTTTCTAGTTTGTTTCACTTTTTAGATTCTACCTTTAAGGGGTATCATATAGCATTTTCCCTTCTCTGACTTATTTCACTTAGAAGAATCCCTCTAAGTCCATCCGTTTGCTGTAAATTACAAAATTTCCTTCTTTTCAATTGATGAGAAGAATTCTATTATATCTATATCACATCTTTTAACCCATTCATTTATTGATGGACACTTGGGTTGCTTTCACATCTTGACTATTATAAATAATGCTGTTATGAACATTGGGGTTCATGGATGTCTTATTCTTAGTGTTTTCGTTTTTTGAATGTATGCTCATGAATGGATTGCTGGGTCATATGGTCGTTCCATATCTAGTCTTTTGAGAACCCGCTCCACATTTTTTTCCATGGTGGATGCTGGTGCCATTATATTTAGCTGCGGTTGTGTTTAGTTTAAAATCCTATTTCCATACTTAGACCCAGGCAGACAAAACCAGGCCCTGAAAACAGGGTTTCTGATAGATATTGTATGTAGTGAAAGGATAAGATCTTAGGACCAAACACATTATTCTTTTTTTCCCCCCATTTATTTTTATTAGTTGGAGGCTAATTACTTTACAATATTGTAGTGGTTTTTGTCATACATTGACAAGAATCAGCCATGGATTTATATGTGTTCCCCATCCTGATCCCCACTCCCACCTCCCTCTCCACCCGATACCTCTGGGTCTTCCCAGTGCACCAGCCCTGAGCACTTGTCTCATACTTCCAATCTGGGCTGGTGATCTGTTTCACCCTTGATGATATACATGTTTCGATGCTGTTCTCTTGAAACATCCCACCCTCGCCTTCTCCCACAGAGTCCAAAAGTCTGTTCTGTACATCTGTGTCTCTTTTTCTGTTTTGCATATAGGGCTATCGTTACCATTTTTCTAAATTCCACATATATACGTTAGTATACTGTAATGGCTTTTGTCTTTCTGGCTTACTTCACTCTGTATAATGGGCTCCAGCTTCATCCATCTCATTAGAACTGATTCAAATGAATTCTTTTTAATGACTGAGTAATATTCCATGGTGTATATGTACAACAGCTTCCTTATCCATTCGTCTGCTGATGGACATCTAGGTTGCCTCCATTTCTTGGCTATTATAAACAGTGCTGCGATGAACTTTGGGGTGCATGTGTCTCTTTCAGATCTGATTTCCTCAGTGCGTATGCCCAGAAGTGGGATTGCTGGGTCATATTGCAGTTCTATTTCCAGTTTTTAAAGAAATCTCCACATTGTTCTCCATAGCAGCTGTACTACTTTGCATTCCCACCAACAGTGTAAGAGGGTTCCCTTTTCTCCACGCCCTCTCCAGCATTTATTGCTTGTAGACTTTTGGATAGCAGCCATCCTGACAGGCGTGTAATGGTACCTCATTGTGGTTTGGATTTGCATTTCTCTGATAATGAGCGATGTTGAGCATCTTTTCATGTGTTTGTTAGCCATCTGTATGTCTTCTTTGGAGAAATGTCTGTTTAGTTCTTTAGGCCATTTTTTGATTGGGTCATTTATTTTTCTGTAATTGTGCTGCAGGTGTTGCTTGTATATTTTTGAGATTAATCCTTTGTCTGTTTCTTCATTTGCTATTATTTTCTCCCAATCTGAAGGCTTTCTTTTCACCTTGCTTATAGTTTCCTTTGTTGTGCAAAAGCTTTTAAGTTTCATTAGGTCCCATTTTTTATTTTTGCTTTTATTTCCAATATTCTGGGAGGTGGGTCATAGAGGATCCTGCTGTGATTTATATCAGAGAGTGTTTTGCCTGTGTTCTCCTCTAGGAGTTTTATAGTTTCTGGTTTTACGTTTAGATCTTTAACCCATTTTGAGTTTCTTTTTGTGTCTGGTGCTAGAAAGTTTTCTAGTTTCATTCTTTTACAAGTGGTTGACCAGTTTTCCCAGAACCACTTGTTAAAGAAGTTGTGTTGTCTCCATTGTACACACTATTCTTTTATTCACTACTTAGTTCTTTCCTTTTTAAAATTAAGCATTAATTTATAGATCAATAAAAATATAATAAATTAGTGTATAAAATTAAATAGATAAAGATTAATTAAAGTGTACAGTTTATAATCTTAATCTTGAACAGAAAGTGTGTATGTGTGTGTGAGTGTGAAAAACACACATACGTTGAGACAGCAAGGGAAAGGAAAGAGAAAGATGAAAAGAGAGACAGAGAAAGGGGAGGAGAGGAAAGAAGAGCAAAGAGAGGCCGAGAGGAGAAGGAAAAAGTTGTCTACTTTTATTTGTAAGTCACCTCCTCCTTTGTTCTTACTCCTTGAGCCTTTTTGTGGGGTGGATTGTGAAAAAGAGATGGCAGAAAAGAATGGTAGAAAGAAAAGTCACTTTCAAGGTTAAGAGCAGGGGAGAAGCTAAGAAGATAGAAAGCAGTCACAGCTGTCAGTTACTGGGTTTAGGTGGTCCTAGAAAGTCTGCAGGGACCGGGCCAGGCCTCGGGGATGAAAGCTGCCATGCTTCTCCTAGTGTGGCAACAACCCATCTTTAATTTCACAAAGTGTGATTTGTGACCAGAAGCGTGTCCTCCTTTGCTTGGCCATGGTGCACCAAGTCTGTTTTGGTCTTCTGTCTGCAAAGCTATGTTAAGTAAATCTGTTCAGGAGGGAGGAGCCTAAGATGGTGGAGGGATAGGACGGGGAGTCCACTTCCTCCCCTACAAATTCATCTAAAGAGCATCTGAATGCTGAGCCAACTTCACAAAACAACTTCTGACCGCTAGCAGAAGACATCAGGGGCCCAGAAAAGCAGCCAATCTTCTTCGAAAGGAGGTAGGACAAAATATAAAAGATAAAAAGAGAGACCAAAGAGCTAGAGACGGAGACCCCTCATGGAAGGGAGTCATAATAGAGGAAATTTCCAAGCACCTGGAAACGCTCTCACTGGTGGGTCTGGGGAAGTTTTCAAATCTCAGAGGGCAACCTATCTGGGAGGAAAAATAAATAAATCCCACAGATTACAAGCTTAAAAGCAACTCCCAGCAGAAAAGTACCCCAGATGCCCGCATCTGCCACCAGCAAGTGGGGGCAGAATGGAGAGGAGCGGGTGGCATTGCTTAGGGTAAGGAGCGGGCCCGAATGCCCTGAGGGCAATTGGAGGGAGCTAAGTGAGATAGCAACTTAAACTGTGGGATAGCAAGAGAGAGAGAGAAAATTAACCTGCCTAAACACACTGCCAGCCATTCCCAGAATAAAGGGACTGAGCAGTTCCAGAGAAGAGCTAGCTGGCTGTGAACAAACCCATCCCCCACCGGAGGCAGGAGGCAGGGTGGAGGGGAAAGGGTCAGACTTGGCCCCAGAGACGGCATCCCTACAAAACTACAAACAGGCTCCCAGTTTCTAACCAAAGACTTCCTGAGTTTCTGGATGACCAACATTCACTGGAAATGTCGTGGCTAAGGGCTGGCCCCGAGAACAGACACAAGGCGGACGAACCCAACTGGCGCGCAGAAACTGAGGGTGGGACCGCGGAGGGGAAAAGGCACACCCCACCCGGGGAGAGGGTGCCCATCAAGCTCCTGGCTGCCTGAGCTGCTCTGGCATGGGAGGCACAAAACGCAGGCCCACCCGAGTCCGCGCTTTTGTGGAGTACCCAAAAACTGGAACCGCATGCAATGCAGGGCACACTCCATATAGAGCAGCCAGGAGCCTGAGCAGCGCAGACGGGGAGAGCAGACACCCGTGAGCGGGGGCAAACCCAGTGTGGCCGGAACACTGCGAGTGCTCCCTGCACACGCCAGGGACATTTGTCTGCAGCGCCCCGCCCTCCCCGCAGCGCGACTGAACAAGCGAACCTGAACAAGAGACCACCTCCGCCCACCTGTGCCAGGGTGGAAATTAGACACTGAAGAGACTGGCAAAGAGAAGCCAAATAAACAAAGGGAACCACTTCAGAAGTGACCAGTGCAACAGATTAATAACCATGTAGGTAACACCGACTACACTGGAAGGGCCTATAGATATCGAGAAGTGTAAGCTGGATCGAGGACCTATCTGAAACTGAACCAAAACCACACTGACCGCAACAGCTCCAGAGAAATTCCTAGATATATTTTTTAAAAATTTTTTTCTCTTTTATTTTCTTTTAAAATTCCCTATTACTCCTCCTTTACTTCTTAACTTTCATTTTCATTTCACTACAACCTTGCAAAAAAAAAAAAAAAAAAAAAGAAGAGGCCCTATTTTTTAAACCAAACTTCATATATATTTATAAAATTCTCTGTGCTTTTGTTTTTGTTTTTAATATTGTACTTCTAAGAGTCTAACCTCTACTCTACAATTTTAATCTTTGTTTTTCAGTATTTGATATCAAGTTTGGTCATTTAAGAATTCAATATTTAGTAGCCGTTTTTACTCAGGAGTGTGTAGATTACTCTCTCCCACTTTTGACTCTCCGTTTTCTCCCTCAGATCGCCTCTATTTCCTCCCTCCACCTTCTCTTCCCAATCCAATTCTGTGAATCTCTGTGGGTGTCTGGGCTACGGAGAGCACTTTAGGAACAGAGAACTGTGTAGATCTGTCTCTCTCCTCTTGAGTCCCCCTTTTCTCCTTCTGCTCATCTCTATCTCCCTACTCCCTCTCGTCTTCTTCATGTAGCTCTGTGAATCTCTCCGAGTGTCCCTTACGGGGAGAATCTTTTCACCATTAACCTAGAAGTTTTATTATCAGTGCTGTATAGTTGGAGAAGTCTTGAGAGTACTGGAAGTATAAGACTGAAATCCAGAGGCAGGAGACTTAAGCCCAGAACCTGAGAACACCAGAAAACTCCTGACTACATGGAACATTAAGTAATAAGAGACCATCCAAAAGCCTCCATACCTACACTGAAACCAACCACCGCCCAAGAGCCAATAAGTTCCAGAGCAAGACATACCACACAAATTCTCCAGTAATGCAGGAACATAGCCCTGGGCATCAACATACAGGCTGTCCAAAGTCACACCTCACACATAGACCCATCTCAAAACTCACTACTGGACACCCCATTGCACTCAGAGAGAAGAAATCCAGTTCCACACACCAGAACACCGACACAAACTTCCCTAACCAGGAAACCTTGACAAGCCAATCGTCCAGCCCCACCCACTGGGTGAAACCTCCAGAATAAAAAGGAACTACAGACCTCCAGAATACAGAAAGCCCACTCCAGACACAGCAATCTAAACAAGATGAAAAGGCAGAGAAATACCCAACAGGTAAAGGAACATGAAAAATGTCCACCAAGTCAAACAAAAGAGGAGGAGATAGGGAATCTACATGAAAAAGAATTTAGAATAATGATGATAAAAATAATCCAAAATCTTGTAAACAAAATGGAGTTACAGATAAATAGCCTGGAGACAAAGATTGAGAAGATGCAAGAATTGTTTAATAAGGAACTAGAAGAAATAAAAAAGAGTCAATTAAAAATGAATAATGCAATGACTGAGATCAAAAACACTCTGGAGGGAACCAAGAGTAGAATAATGGAGACAGAAGATAGGATAAGTGAGGTAGAAGATAAAATGGTGGAAATAAATGAAGCAGAGAGGAAAAAAGAAAAAAGAATAAAAAAAAAAAAAAAGAGGACAACCCCAGGGACCTCTGGGAAAATGTGAAATGCCCCAACAGTCAAATCATAGGAGTCCCAGAAGAACAAGACAAAAAGAAAGGCCATGAGAAAATACTCGTGGAGATAATAGCTGAAAACTTCCCCCTAAAATGGGGAAGGAAACAGTTACACAGGTCCAAGGAACCCAGAGAGTCCCAAATAGGATAAACCAAGGCTAAACACCACAAGACACATATGAATCAAATTAACAAAGATCAAATACAAAGAACAAATATTAAAAGCAGCAAGAGAGAAACAACAAATAACACACAAAGGGATTTCCATAAGGATAACAGCTGATCTATCAATAGAAACCCTCCAGGCCAGAAGGGAATGGCAGGACATACTTCAAGTAATGAGGGAGAATAACCTACAACCTAGATTACTGTACCCAGGAAGGATCTCATTCAGATATGAAAGAGAATTCAAAAGTTTTACAGACAAGCAAAAGCTGAGAGAATTCACCACCCCCAAACCAGCTCTTCAAAAAGTGCTAAAGAATCTTCTCTAGACAGGAAACACAGAAAGGTTGTATAAATGTGAACCCAAAACAACAAAATAAATGGCAATGGGACCATATCTATCAAAAATTACCTTAAATGTAAATGGGTTGAATGCCCCAACCAAAAGACAAAGACTGGCAGAATGGATACCTATATATGCTGTCCACAAGGGACCCAGCTCAAAACAAGAGATACATACAGACTAAAAGTGAAGGGCTGGAAAAAAAAATTTCACGCAAATGGAGACCGAAATAAAGCAGGAGTCGCAATATTCATATCAGATAAAATAGACTTTCAAATAAAGGATGTGAAAAGCAACAAAGAAGGACACTATATAATGATCCTAAAGGATCAATCCAAGAAGAAGAACAATTATAAATATATATGCACCCAACATTGGAGCAATGAAATATGTAAGGTAAATGCTAACATGTATGAAAGAGGAAATTAACAGTAACACAATAATAGTGGGAGACTTTAATACCTCACTCACACTTATGGATAGATCAACTAAACAGAAAATTAACAAGGAAGCACAAACCTTAAATGACACTATGGACCAGCTAGACCTAATTGATATCTATAGGACATTTCGCCCCAAAACAATCAATTTCTCCTTTTTCTCAATTGAACACAGAAACTTGTCCAGAATAGATCACATTCTGGGCCATAAATCTAGCCTTGGAAAATTCAAAAAAATTGAAATCATTCCAGCCATCTTTTCTGACCACAATGCAGTAAGATTAGATCTCAATTACAGGAAATAAACTATTAAAGATTCAAAAATATGGAGGCTAATTAACACACTTCTGAATAACCAACAAATCATAGAAGAAATAAAAAAAGAAATCAAAAACTGCATAGAAATGAATGAAAATGAAAACACAGCAACCCATAACCTATAGGACACTGTAAAAGCAGTGCTAAGGGGAAGGTTCATAGCATTACAGGCTTACCTCAAGAAACAAGAGAAAAGTCAAATAAATAACCTAACTCTACACCTAAAGCAACTAGAGAAGGAAGAAATGAAGAACCCCAGGGTTAGAAGGAGGAAAGAAATCTTAAAAATTATGGCAGAAATAAATGCAAAGAGACCATAGAAAATGCAAAAGAGACCACAGCAAAAATCAACAAAGCTGAAAGCTGGTTTTTTAAAAAAAATAAACAAAACTGACAAACCGTTAGCAAGACTCATTAAGAAACAAAGGGAGTCATATGTCAGTTCTATTTCCAGTTTTTTAAGAAATCTCCACACTGTTTTCCATAGTGGTTGTACTAGTTTGCATTCCCACCAACAGTGTAAGAGGGTTCCCTTTTCTCCACACCCTCTCCAGCATTTATTGCTTGTAGACTTTTGGATAGCAGCCATCCTGACTGGCGTGTAATGGTACCTCATTGTGGTTTTCATTTGCATTTCTCTAATAATGAGTGATGTTGAGAATCTTTTCATGTGTTTGTTAGCCATCTGTATGTCTTCTTTGGAGAAATGTCTGTTTAGATCTTTGGCCCACGTTTTGATTGGGTCACTTATTTTTCAGGAATTGAGCTTCAGGAGCTGCTTGTATATTTTTCAGATTAATCCTTTATCTGTTTCTTCATTGCTACTTTTTTCTCCCAATCTGAGTGCTGTCTTTTCAGCTTACTTATAGTTTCCTTTGTAGTGCAGAAGCTTTTAAGTTTCATTAGGTCCCATTTGTTTATTTTTGCTTTTATTTCCAATATTCTGGGAGGTGGGTCATAGAAGAACTTGCCGAGATTTATGTTGGAGAGTGTTTTGCCTATGTTCTCCTCTAGGAGTTTTATAGCTTCTGGTCTTACATTTAGATCTTTAATCCACTCTGAGTTTCTTTTTGTGTATGGTGTTAGAAAGTGTTCTAGTTTCATTCTTTTACAAGTGATTGACCAGTTTTCCCAGCACCACTTGTTAAAGAGGTTGTCTTTTTTCCATTGTATATCCTTGCCTCCTTTGTCAAAGATAAGGTGTCCATAGGTTTGTGGATTTATCTCTGGGCTTTCTACTCTGTTCCATTGATCTATATTTCTGTCTTTGTGCCAGTACCATACTGTCTTGATGACTGTAGTTTTGGAGTAGAGCCTGAAGTCAGGCAGGTTGATTCCTTCAGTTCCATTCTTCTTTCTCAAGATTACTTGGGCTATTCGAGGTTTTTTGTATTTCCATACAAATTGTGAAATTATTTTTTCTAGTTCTGTGAAAAATACCATTGGTAGCTTGATAGGGATTGCATTGAATCTATAGATTGCTTTGGGTAGAATAGCCATTTTGACAATATTGATTCTTCCAATCCATGAAAACGATATGTTTCTCCATCTGTTTGTGTCCTCTTTGATTTCTTTCATCAGTGTTTTATAGTTTTCTATGTATAGGTCTTTTGTTTCTTTAGGTAGATATACTCCTAAGTATTTTATTCTTTTTATTGCAGTGGTGAATGATATTGTTTCCTTAATTTCTCTTTCTGTTTTTTCATTGTTAATATATAGGAATGCAAGGGATTTCTGTGTGTTAATTTTATATCCTGCAACTTTACTATATTCATTGATTAGCTCTAGTAATTTTCTGGAAGAGTCTTTAGGGTTTTCTCTGTAGAGGATCATGTCATCTGCAAACAGCGAGAGTTTCACTTCTTCTTTTCCTATCTGGATTCCTTTTGCTTCTTTTTCTGCTCTGATTGCTGTGGCCAAAACTTCCAACACTATGTTGAATAGTAGTGGTGAGAGTGGGCACCCTTGTCTTGTTCCTGAATTCAGGGGAAATGCTTTCAATTTTTCACCATTGAGGGTGATGCTTGCTGTGGGTTTGTCATATATACCTTTTATTATGTTAAGGTAAGTTCCTTCTATTCTTGCTTTCTGGAGAGTTTTAATCATAAATGAGTGTTCAGTTTTGTTAAAGGCTTTCTCTGCATCTATTGAGATAATCATATGGTTTTTATCTTTCAATTTGTTTATGTGGTGTATTACATTGATTGATTTACAGATATTAAAGAATCCTTGCATTCCTGGGATGACACCCACTTGGTCATGGTGTATGATTTTTTTAATATGTTGTTGGATTCTGTTTGCTAGAATTTTGTTGAGGATTTTTGCATCTATGTTCATCAGTGATATTGGCCTGTAGTTTTCTTTTTCTGTGGCATCTTTGTCTGGTTTTGGAATTAGGGTTATGGTGGCCTCATAGAATGAGTTTGGAAGTTTACCTTCTTCTGTAATTTTCTGGAAGAGTTTGAGTAAGATAGGTGTTAGCTCTTCTCTAAATTTTTGGTAGAATTCAGCTGTGAAGCCATCTGGTCATGGGCTTTTGTTTGCTGGAAGATTTCTGATTACAGTTTCGATTTCCTTGCTTGTGATGGGTCTGTTAAGATCTTCTATTTCTTCCTGGTTCAGTTTTGAAAAGTTATACTTTTCTAAGAATTTGTCCATTTCATCCAAGTTGTCCATTTTATTGTCATAGAGCTGCTTGTAGTAGTCTCTTATGATCCTTTGTATTTCAGTGTTGTCTGTTGTGATCTCTCCATTTTCATTTCTAATTTTGTTAGTTTGGTTCTTCTCTCTTTGTTTCTTAATGAGTCTTTC
The DNA here is from genome assembly GCF_963930625.1 of Muntiacus reevesi. Taxonomy (NCBI): domain Eukaryota; kingdom Metazoa; phylum Chordata; class Mammalia; order Artiodactyla; family Cervidae; genus Muntiacus; species Muntiacus reevesi. The sequence continues at coordinate 1,709,803 of NC_089257.1, forward strand.
TTGCTAATGGTTTGTCAATTTTGTTTATTTTTTCAAAAAACCAGCTTTTAGCTTTGTTGATTTTTGCTATGTTCTCTTTAATTTTTTTGCATTTATTTCTGCCCTAATTTTTAAGATTTCTTTCCTTCTGCTAACCCTGGGGTTCTTCATTTCTTCCTTCTCTAATTGCTTTAGGTGTAGAGTTAGGTTATTTATTTGACTTTTCTCTTGTTTCTTGAGGTAAGCCTGTAATGCTATGAACCTTCCCCTTAGCACTGCTTTTACAGTGTCCCATAGGTTTTGGGTTGTTGTGTTTTCATTTTCATTCATTTCTATACATATTTTTATTTCTTCTATGATTTGTTGGTTATTCAGAAGCGTGTTATTTAGCCTCCATATGTTTGAATTTTTAACAATTTTTTTTCTTGTAGTTGAGATCTAATCTTACTGCACTGTGGTCAGAAAAGATGACTGGAATGATTTCAATTTTTTTGAATTTTCCAAGGCTAGATTTATGGCCCAGGATGTGATCTATTCTGGAGAAGGTTCCGTGTGCACTTGAGAAAAAGGTGAAGTTGATTGTTTTGGGGTGAAATGTCCTATAGATATCAGTTAGGTCTAGCTGGTCCATTGTGTCATTTAAGGTTTGTGTTTCCTTGATAATTTTCTGTTTAGTTGATCTATCCATAGTTGTGAGTGGGATATTAAAGTCTCCCACTATTATTGTGTTACTATTAATTTCCTCTTTCATACTCGTTAGCATTTGCTGTACATATTGTGGTGCTCCTATGTTGGGTGCATATATATTTATAATTGTTATATTTTCTTCTTGGATTGATCCTTTGATCATTATGTAGTGTCCTTCTTTGTGGCTTTTCACATCCTTTATTTGAAAGTCTATTTTATCTGATATGAGTATTGCGACTCCTGCTTTCTTTTGGTCTCCATTTGCGTGAAATATTTTTTTCCAGCCCTTCACTTTTAGTCTGTATGTGTTTCTGGTTTTGAGGTGGGTCTCTTGTAGACAGCATATACCAGGGTCTTGTTTTTGTATCCATTCAGCCAATCTTTGTCTTTGTTTGGGGCATTCAACCCATTTACATTTAAGGTAATTATTGATATATGTGTTCCCGTTGCCATTTATTTTGTTGTTTTGGGTTCACGTTTATACAGCCTTTCTGCATTTCCTGTCTATAGAAGATCCTTTAGCATTAGTTGAAGAGCTGGTTTGGTGGTGCTGAATTCTCTCAGCTTTTGCTTGTCTATAAAGCTTTTGAATTCTCCTTCGTATCTGAATGTAATCCTTGCTGGGTACAGTAATCTAGGTTGTAGGTTATTCTCTTTCATTACTTTCAGTATGTCCTGCCAGTCCCTTCAGCCAGCAGGTATTAATAAAAGGAAAGTCTGAAAGTCTATTCTCCATCCTTCTCTTACTGTAATTCTCTCTCTGTCATTTTCCCTCTTCCTCTCTCGATCCTAACAACTAAGGATTAGAGATTTCCATATCTTAATAAGTTGTTCTTGTAAATAGGAGTTGTAGAAAATTGAAAACCAACAGATAAGTATAAAGACGAAAATCAAAATGATGTCACTCACTACTTTTGGCATTTGTAATTGGAATACGTATTGTATGCGTGTGTGTAAGAGAGAGAGAAGTTGAAAGAGCAATTATATAATTGTTTTCTTCCAGAAATGATAGAATTATTTTGTGTACTCATCATCACTATATATGTACGCACATCTCTTAGTGACATACTGTTTGTATTCATATTAAATGTCTTACTATGTTGTCTTTTTGCATATTTTTTGACTATGTTTCTCATTTCATAGTGTATTTCAAAATTATAGAAGTGAGTTTTTCAATCACAACCAAGTTTCAAATTGTTATATCATATTTTTTCTCTAAAAGTTTCTGGTTTATTGTTAGATTTGAGAAATTTGCTTTTCACCCCAAGATTATACAAAGGTGTATCTATTCATTTCCCCAGTGCTTTTTACTTACAATAAGCCAGACCTCACAGAATGCTTAGGAGAGACTTTTGTATCAATTTAAATCAACTAACTTTGTCACTTTTTAAATTCTTAGCCATATTTGAATTTAAAGTTCTATTTATCCTTGTGGCATGTGCACATTTCTATAAGAATAATGAAATATCAGTGTTCATAAGACTTCTAAATATTTGAAATTAAAAGTACTTTCCAATTACTTTTTTCTAAATTTTCTTTCTTTCTTTCTTTTTTGTTTTTATAAACTTCCTCTTTTAGCACAAGGGAAGGCAGATTGTAGCATAACAAAATGTCCAAGTTTGATTGCAAATCTTCCACATGACTGGGGAAACAGAGACTCTTGGAGTGCACAAACAAAACCTGTGTGCACCAGGACCCCCAGTGATCCCCCGACCAGGCTGAGCAAACCTGCCTGTGAGTGTCGGAGGGTCTCCTGTGGAGGCGCGGTCAGCAGGGTCCTGCTGTGAGGACAGGGGCCCTGGCAGCCACAGTCCTGGGAGGCACGGTGTGTTGGCATAAGTCCTCTTGAGGAGGTCTCCATTAGCCATACCATAGAGCCTGTAGACTCGAGGATTTTGCTGCCTCAGGCTAAACAGCTGACAGAGAGGGCGCACAGTCCCAGCCGTCTGCAGACAATTCCATTCAAGATTTACAGAGCATAGCCCTGCCTCCCAGAGGAAGACATAGTTTCCCCCATGGCCAGTCCCTCCAATCAGGAAGTTTGCACAAACCTTTTATCCTCATCCATCAGAGGGAAGACAGAAAAAGCAAGAACTATATCCCACAGCCTCCAGAATGAAAACCACAAGCAGAGAAAGCTAACCAAAAGCATCACATGGATCACAGCCTTGTGTAACTCAATGAAGCTATGAGCCATGCCATGTAGGGCCAATGCAAGATGGACAGGTCATGGCAGAGTGTTCTGACAAAACGTGGTCCACTGGAGAAGGGAATGGCAATCCACTTCAGTATTCTTGCAGTGAGAACCCCATGAACAGTATGAAAAGGCAAGAAGATATGACACTGCTAGATGAACTCTCCAGATCAGTAGGTGTCCAATATGCTAGTGGGAAGAGCAGAGAAATAGTTCCATATAGAATGAAGAGCCTGGGCCAAAGTGGAAACTACTCCCTGTTGTGGCTGTGTCTGGATGTGAAAGTAAACTCCAGGGCCATGAAGGACAATATTGCATAGGAACCCGGAGTGTGAGGCCCATGAATCAAGGTAAATTGGATGTGGTCAAGCAGAAGATGGCAGAGGGAACACTGACACTTTAGGAATCAGTGAACTAAACTGGATGGTAAAGGGTAAATTAATTCACTTGACCATTATATCCACTACTGTAGGCAAGAATCCCTTTGAAGAAATGGGGTAGCCCTCATAATCGACAAAAGAACGTGAAATGCAGCACTTGGATGTAATCTCAAAAATGAAGGAAAGATCTTGGTTCCTTTCCAATTCAAATCATCCAACATCACAGTAATCCAAGTCCATGCCCCAACCACTAATGCCAAAGAAGCTGAATTGGAATGGTTCTATGAAGAACTACAAGACCTTCTAGAACTAACATGAAAAGATGTCCTTTTCATCACAGGGGATTGGAATTTCAATGTAGGAAGTCAAGAGATACCTGGAGTAACAGACAAGTTTGGCCTTGGAGTACAAAATGAAGCAGGGCAAAGGCTAACAGAGTTTTGTCAAGAAAACATACTAGTAATAGCAAACATCCTCTTCCAGCAATGCAAGAGGTGACCCTACTCATAGGCATCAACAGATGATCAATACAGAAATCAGATGGAGTATATTCTTTGCAGCCAGAGATGGAGAAACTCCATACAGTCCACAAAAACAAGACTGGGAGCTGATTCTGGCTCAGATCATCAGCTCTTTATTGCAAAATTCAGGCTTAAACTGAAGAAAGTAGGGAAAACCACAAGGCCACTCAGGTATGACCTAAACCAATTCCCTTATAGCTATACAGTGGAGGTGACAAATGGATCAAGGGATTAGGTCTGGTAGCAAGACTGCCTGAAGAATTATGGACAGAGGTTTATAACACTGTACAGAGGTCAGTGACCTAAAGACCCCACAGAAAAAGAAATGCAAGAAGGCAAAATGGTTTTCTGAGGAAGTCTTAGAAATAGCAGAGAAGTGAAAAGCGAAGGAGAAAGGGAAGTGTATACCCAAGTAAGTGCAGTGTTCCAGAGAAGAGCAAGGAGAGATAAGAAGGCCTTCCTCAGTGAACGGTGCAAAGAAATAGAGGGAAGCAATAGAATAGTAAAGATTAGTAATCCCTTCAAGAACATTACAGATACCAAGGGAACATTTCATACAAAGATGGGCTCAATAAAGGACAGAAATGGCGAGGACCTAACAGAAGAAAAAGAGATTAAGAAAAGGTGACAAGAATACTCAAAAGAACTGTACAGAAAACTCTTAGTGACCAGTTAAGCATGATGATGTGGTCAGTCACCTACAACCAGACATCCTGGAGTGTGAAGTCAATTGGGTCTCAGGAAGCATTACTATGGCCAAAGCTAGAGGAGGTGATGGGTTTACATCTGAGCTACTTAAAATTCTAAAAGATGATGCTGTGGAAATGCTACACAAAATATACCGATAGATTTGGAAAACTCAGCAGTGGCCACAGGACTGGAAAAGATCAGTTTTCATTCCAATCCCAGAGAAGAGCAATGCCAAAGGACATCCAAACTATCATACAACCACACTCATTTCACATGCTAGCATGGTAATGCTCAACATCCTTCAAGCTAAGCTTCAGCTGCATGTAAATCGAGAACTTCCAGATGTACCAGCTGGGTTTAGAAAAGGCAGAGGAACCATATATCAAATTGCCAACATCTGTTGAAGCATAGAGAAAGCACGGGAATTCCAAAATCATCTGCTTCATTGACTGTGCTAAAGACTTTGACTGTGTGGATCTCAACAACCTGTGGAAAATTCTTAAAGTGGTGCAAATATCAGGTCACCTTACTTGTATCCTGAGAAACCCGTATGCAGGTCAAGAAGCAACAGTTAGAACCAGACATCAAGCTATAGACTGGTTCAAAATTGAGTCAGAATTACGTCAAGGCTCCATATTGTCATCCTGCTCATTTAACATACATGCAGTGTGCATCACGTGAAATGTCAGGCTGGCTAAATCACAAGCTGGATTCAAGATTTTCGGGGGAAATATCAGCAACCTCAGATATGTAGATGATATCATTCTAATGACAGAAAGCGAAAAGAAACTAAAGAGCCTCTTGATGTGGGTGAAAGAGGAGAGTGAAAATACTGGCTTAAAACTCAACATCCAAACAATGAAGATCATAGCATCCAGTTCCCATTACTTCATGGCAAATAGATGGTGAAAAAGTGAAAACAGTGACAGATTTTATTTTCTTGAGCTCCAAAATCACTGTGGATGGTGGCTGCAGCCACAAATTTAAAAGATGTTGCTTCTCAGAAAAAAAGCTACAATAAACCTAGACAGATATTAGAAAGCAGAGACATCTCTTTGCTGACAGAGGTCTGTATAGTCAAAGCTATGGTTTTTCCAGTAGTCATGTATGGATGTGGCAGTTGGACTATCAAGATGGCTGAGCACTGGAGAATTGATACACTTTAATTGCGGTGTTGGAGAAGACTCTTGGGAGTCCCTTGGACTGCAAGGAGATCAAACCAGTCCATCCTAAAGGAAATCAACCGTGAATATTCATTGGAAGGACTGATGTTGAAGTTGAAGCTCCAATACTTTGGCTACCTGATGCAAAGGCCTGACTGATTAGATAAGACCCTGATGCTGGGAAATCCTGAGGGCAAGAGGAGAAGAGGGTGACAGAGGATGCGACAGTTGGATGGCATCACTGAGCCAATGAACATGAGTTTGAGCAGACTCCGGGAGAAAGTGAAGGACAGAGGAGCTTGGTGTGCTGTGGTCACAGAGTCAGATGCGACTTAGCAAGCAAACGCCAGTGACAAGGTACACAACATAATGATTCGATACATGCATGTACTGCCAAACGGTTACCACGGTAAAATGGTTAGCATTCATCACTTTCCATAGACATAATGTCATTTCTTGTTATGAGGTCTTTTGAGGTCTATTTTCTTAGAAATTAATTATTTATTTATTATTTATTTATTTATTATTATTATTCACCTTTCAGACAAGATTGGACACACTCAGAGTAGTACAGCCATCATATCCGTTCACCTTTCAGTGGACATCTAAGTTGTGTCAATGTTTTGGCTATTGTAATAATTGTAAATAACTCTCTAGTGAGCATGAGCACTTTATGTATTTTGGATGCTAATTCCTTAATAGATATGTTTCTGCAAATATTTTCTCCCAGTTCATGGGTTGCCTTTTCCTTTTGTTTATTTCTTTTGCTTCTTAGTTTGATATAATCTCACACACACACAAAAACCCACTATAGATTTGCAATGTAATTTGAAATCAGGAAGCATAATGTCTCCAACTTCAGCCTGTTTCTCAGGATTGCTTCCTCTGTTCAGGGCACTTGTAGTGCCATGCCAATTTTAGGATTGTTGTTCTATTTCTGTGAAAAGTGTCATTGGAATCTTGATAGGTATTGCATTGAATCTGTCTATGGCTTTGGGCATTATGGACAATTTAAATTTATCCATTTCTTTAGTCCATGAATATGGAAAATCTTTCTATTGTGTCTTTTCAGTTTCTTTTGTCAATGTCTTATAGTCAGTGTTCACTTCGTAGATCTTTCAACTCCTCAGTTATTTTGTTCCTGATTGTTTTGTTTTTCATGCTACTGTAAATGGAATTGTTTTCTTTATTCGTTTTTTTTCAGATAATTTTTGCTAGGTAATAGAAATGCAGCCGATTTCTGGCTGTTGGTTTTGTATACTGCAACTTACATTTGCTCATAAAATTTTACAGTTTTGGGGTGGAGTCTTTAGGATTTTCTGTGTTAAAAATCATGTTTTCTATAAACAGAGACACTTTCAATTATTTCCAATTCTCTTGATATTTATTTATTTATTCATCTTTCGTGCCTGATTGACCCAGCTTGGATATCTAGCACTATGTTGAGTAGAAATGATTAGTTAGTTGTCTTCTTCCTGATCTTTCGAGAGATGCTTTCAAGCATTCACCACTGAGTATGTTAGATGAAGACATGTTACTATGCCCTTTATTATGTTGAGATGAAATCCTTCGACACTTGACTTGTGAATTTTTGTCATGATTGGATGTTGAATTTGTCAAATGCTTTTTGTGCATTTATTGAGAGCATTATGTGATTTTTACATTTCATTCTATTAAAGCAGTGTATCACATTGATTGATCGACCCATTCTTGCATCTCAAGAATGAATCCTACCAGATCATGGTGTATGGTCCTTTCTATGTGCTGCTGAGTTATATTTGCTAACATTTTATTGAGAGTTTAAAAATCTCCATTTATCAAGGGTAATGACCTGTGATTTCATTTTCTTGTAATTTCTCTATCTCACTTTGGTATCAAAGTAATATTGGCTCTGCAAAATGACCTTGAAAATGATATTTTCTCTTCAACTTTTTGGAAGACTTTGACAATGATTGGAATTAATTCTTCTTCAAATGTTTGATAGAATTCACCATGAAGTCTTCTGGTCCTGGGCTTTTCTTTGCTGGGAGTTTTTTAATTACTGATTCAATCTCCTTAGTCGTTATTGTCCTGTTTAGCCTTTCTGTTTCTCCTTGATTCAGTTTTCCTAAGTTGTATATTTCTAGAAATCTACCTATTTTTCTAGGTTGTCCAGTTTGGCAGGAAAACCAGAGACCAAGAGGAGCTCTCTCGTCATGGTGTTGAAGCAGTAGTGGGGAGGGCACGGCTGTCAGGGAGGAGCTTCTCTACTCCCCTAGTGTGGTCCTTCTTGGTCAGTGTGGTCCAGAGAGGTGCTTCACATCCGTCTCTGTGTTTTAGGATTTTCACACTGGTATCCTTCCTATGAGTAGCTACTAGTTATTTTTTAAGTGAGGGGAACTGAAATTAGGAATGATCTATACTGCCATCTTGATTTTGACACTCAGAACTAAGACTCTAAAGTCTGAACCCTTAACCACAGTTCTATGCTCTTTCCTAAGAAGAAAAGTATCATAGAAACAGAACAGTAAAGGGGGCCAATAGTGAGTTGTACTAGCTTATTTTTGAAATATTTTACATGATGTCCTCCCTAAGAACACTTACTACATAACTTAATTGGGCGTACATGCTGTATATTGCCAAAAGGTCAAGACTACATATCATGATATACTTATCTAGGTCATTTCGAAGCCACTGTAATAGATATATTTGTAAAAAGATTGAGAGGTTATTATAAATGGAGTAACTTTCCTATGGATAAAAGAACAAAATATAAAAAATCTCTCTAGATGATCATCTAGGAGAAGAGCTGCTTCAAATTTATCCTGTCATGGTACCACTTATGCTATATCATTTTAAAGCAGCAATTATACATTATTAGAGGTCTTTGAAAAACCAAGCATTTTAATCAATGATCTCTTCCTTATATATAATAATCACAAGATTTATATTGCTTTTTAAAAAAGTTTTCAACTTTTAAAATATATCCTTTAATTATCATGAGAGCTTATGAAATCACTGAGAACCTGAAACCCTGAGGAGGCACTTCCTGGCAATTCAAGATGAAAAGCTGAGATCTTTTCTCCAGGGTAGTGGAGCATTTCCTTTTATCCAGTGCTCAAAGGAAGAAAGACACGGCATATACGAGAACAGCGATGCTATCATGTCACCTGAACCAGCGATGCATTCTCTTGTCTCTTTTCTGATTTTAGGAGTACAAACCAATGATCGAGGGAGGAAATATTACAAAGATCACGCATTTTATCCTTTTGGGATTCTCAGATTTTCCCAGAATCATAGTAGTACTCTTGTGGAACCTGTCCCTCCTCATCTTAATAAGAATGGACTCCCACCTCCACACCCCCATGTATTTCTTCCTCAGTAACCTGTCTTTCATAGATATCTGCTATGTGACCTCCACAGCCCCTAAGATGCTCTACGACTTCTTTCAGGAGCGGAAAATGATCACCTACGTGGGTTGTGTTGTTCAGTACTTTGTGTTTTCCACCATGGGGCTGAGTGAGTCTTGCCTCATGACCGCCATGGCTTATGACCGATATGCTGCCATTTGTAACCCACTCCTCTATTCCTCAGTCATGTCGCCTGCTCTCTGCGGTCGGATGGTGCTGGGATCCTACTTGGCTGGACTCTCTGGCTCCATGTCCCAATTGTGTGCAATGCTCCAGCTCCACTTCTGTGGGCCTAATGTCATCAACCACTTCTTCTGTGACATGCCCCAGCTGTTAGTTCTGTCCTGCACTGACACTTTCTCTGTACAACTCTTGACTGTCATATTAGCAATAACCTTTGGGATAATAAATGGCTTAGTTATCATGATATCCTATGTCTACATTGTCATCTCCGTCATGAAGATCACGATAGCAAGTGGCAGGTCCAAGGCTTTCAACACCTGTGCCTCCCACCTGACAGCAGTCACTCTCTTCTATACCTCAAGTATCTTTGTCTATTTGAGTTCCACCTCTGGTGGTTCGTCCAGCTTTGACAGATTTGCATCAGTCTTCTACACGGTGGTGATTCCCATGTTGAATCCTTTGATTTACAGTCTGAGGAACAAAGAAATCAAAGATGCCTTGAAAAGGTTGCGGAAGAAGTGAGGGTGTTGCTGAGGTCACAGATTGAGATTTCTGATGGATTTGTCTTGTTAGAATGACCTACCTTAACCCTCAATAATATTTATATGAATGGACAGCAACAAAGTCCATTCTGCCTTTCACAAGACTTAATTTGTCGCAGATAATATGCCAAAGTGGACCAACAACTGAATCACACTACACAAATGCAATATCTTTAAGTCCTAGAGACCCATTGTTTTTATCCTCCATGTGAAGTGGCCTCATCATTTATTAATCTATTAACAATTATTGGACTCTGGGATTTGGTGATGGACAAGGAGGCCTGGCATGCTGCGGTTCATGGGGTTACAAAGAGCTGGACATGACTGAGTGACTGAACTGAACTGAATTATTCGTGAAACATCAAGATTTAGAACCTGTTGCTTCTTTTCTACTTCTGACAGGCTTCTGACCCTAAAGGAGAGATACCCCTGACAGAAGCCCCAGGAGTCTGTAATGTTGTCTCTCAAATATTCTGACGCAGCATAATCCAGCCATGGTGGTCATTGATGTCCATTCTGTGTTTCTGGCCAGAATGAGAATGGACACACAGAGATAATGTGTCTTTGGACAGAAACAAGGTATACAGTTGGCCTAGTTGTGCCTTCCTGGAAGACAAGTCCAATACAGGTAATGTTTGAGTAACACCTTTTTCAGTGCTTGTTACCTAATAATTTACAGATCACATTCTAGTCCCACAATTATAGTCTAAATAGATGGACATGATTTGAACAGTAAAGAGAGGTGGAATGCAGTGTTTGGCCCCTTCAGAGCTGTTAACTTATAATTATGATGATGCAATACTTTGCATCTAGTGTCCAGTGGAAATTTCTGATGGGGATGATATTCAAAATCCATGTTACAGTCAGTAGCAATTTCTGATATTATGGAAGTCAAGCCCCTCTTTCCCTCCCTAATTAAGTCTGGAAAATTTACCCCTGGTTGACATAGATAGTGGGATCATACTGTCAAAATAATTCCTGCTATTTCAAGCATCTGAATATATTTGATGTGATGAGAATTGTGTGAGAATATATGGCAATAATTAAGTTATCAAATATTCAATGTTGCAGAAGAAGAGCCAATATGGAAAAACCAATATACATTCCCCTCTGTTGTCTATGTTCAACATGTCATGTGCTAGAAATTTATGGTTGTATGCAGGTAATATAATCATCGAGATGGAATGATTAGAAGTACTTTAATGCTGATATGTTCCTGGAAACCTCAAACCTCAAGGGGCAAGAAAGGAAATAGTTTGTGATATAAGCAGGGTTATCAGCTCTAGCCAATTTGTGTCTTCAGAAGCAGGATGTAGATTTTTGGTCCCATGGTCTGGTTAAAAAGAACAAGTTTTCCCGACTGTTGAGTTTCCAGATTTCCCGGACTTTAACAAACTAACTGAACTGTGTCATTATTTTATATTTTATCCTTTGAGAGTCATTGGGTTTTTCGTGCTGTTTAGGGTGTCAATGCCAATGGTCCCATGAACTATCCTACTTAAGTAACAACTGTAAGTGGAAAGGTATTTGAAGCCCTTGTACAATTTTCCATTAGTTCACACATGACTATGACTGAGAGAAGGGGACCTGTTGAACTTTTGCAAGAGTATAATTAGGGCTACCCCATGCCAAAGAAATAGTGTAATATAAATAAAGGATATGTGCCCACTCCACCCCATCCAAACAGGTACATTTTCTTAAGCATTGCTCTTTAAAAATGTGTAAGAGTGTATGCAAAATTTGTTTCCAATAGTCTATGAAGTCTTCAGTAGAAGAGAGACATCTGCTACATGTTGACAATACAGTGCTGAATTATAATCACTATGCTGTGCATTAGACCTCCAGAATTTATTCATCCTTTAATTGCAAGTCTGTGCCCTGTAAATTCACTTCTTCAATTCCCCTGCTCCTATTGAAGTTGAATACTTTTCTGTTGTTTGTATATACCAAGTCTTCATTATCAAATCATCTGTTGATGAACACTTAGGTTGTTTGCATATTTTGGCCTTGTGATTGATGTGGCAGTAAATATGGAATTACATATCTTTTTGATATCCTATTTTTATTTCCATTGGATATATACCCATAAGTGGGATTGCTGGATCATATGGTAGATCTATTCTTAATTTTTGAGGAATCTCCATAATGATTTCTATAGCAGCTGAACCCCATTTGCATATCCCCACTCACAGTGTACAAGCATTCTCTTATTGCCCCATCCTTACCAACACCTGTGCTCTCTCTTTTTCTTAATGATTGCCATTCTAACCTTTGTGAGGTGATGCATCACTGTGGCTTTAATTTACATTTCCCTGATGATTAATGATTTGAATACAAAGAAAACCAAACCGAGCATATCACAAATAAAATATCAAAAGGTAAAGAGAAGGAGATAATCTTAAAAGCTGCAAGAGAAAATCAACTTGCTACAAAGAAGAGAACTTCCTTAAGGCTATCAGTACCTTTTTCACTAGACTGTTTCAGCCCAAGGCAGTGGCACTATGTATTCAAAGTACTGAAAGAAAAGTTTGCCAACCAACAGTACTCTACCTGGATAAGTTGCCCTTCAGGATTGAAGGAACGAGAGGTAGGTTTTCAGGAAAACAAATCTGAGGATTTTACACTAGACTGAGTTTACAACAAATGTTAAAGGGACTTTTTCAAGCACAAATAAAATATCACTAATTAGCAACACAACACATGTAAAAATATAAATCTGTCTCATAAGAGTAAATAATGTTGAATTCTGAATATGCCAGAGTAGCCATGCTGGTATATCACTTATAAATCTGGTGTGAGGATTAAAACTCCAAAGAGGTAAACATAACTAACACTCCAATAATTTGTTAATGGACATAGAAGATAAAATAATGTAAATTATTACATCACAAAAGTAAAATGTGAGAGAGAAAGGTAAAAAATTATTCATATATGCATTTGAATATTAAGCTGTTTTCATGTTAAAACATACTGTTTTAAGATAAGATCTTTATTTTAATTTTTCCATTTATTTTTATTAGTTGGAGGCTAATTACTTTACAATATTGTAGTGGTTTTTGCCATGCATTGACATGAATCAACCATGGATTTACATGTGTACCCCATCTTGAACCCCCCTCCCGCCTCCCTCCCCATCCCATCCCTCTGGGTCATCCCAGTGCACCAGCCCTGAGCACTTGTCTCATGCATCCAACCTGGGCTGGTGGTCTGTTTCACACTTGATTATATGCATCTTTTGATGCTATTTTCTCAGATCATGCCACCCTCGCCTTTTCCCATAGAGTCCAAAAGTCGGTTCTATACATCAGAATAAGATCTTTAATGTAAGCCTCATGGTTAATACAAAGCCAATCTATAGTAAACTCACAAAAGACAAAGAGAAATGAATCTAAGCATGCTGCTGCTGCTGCTAAGTTGCTTTAGTCGTGTCCGAGTCTCTGTGACCCCATAGATGGCAGACCACCAGGCTCCCCCATCCCTGGGATTCTCCAGGCAAGCATACCACTACACAAAGCAGCAAATTATAAAGAAAGCAGAAGAAGAGAGAAAGGAATTACAAAACAGAAAAATAAACAAAATGGCAATAGTTTATTCACATCTGTCAATAATAATTTAAATATAAATACTAAATTCTCTGATCAAACACAACGAGTGGTGAAGGGATATAAAAGTTGAACCCAGCTATAGGTACCTACAAGAGACTCATTACAGCTTTAAGAACTGAAAGAAATTGAAATAGATTTGAAGTGAAGGGATGGAAAAAGTAATTCCATGTAAGTAAAAACCAAAATAGAGCAGGGTTAAGCTATACTTATCTCAGAAAAATTAGTCTTTAAGACAAAAAGTACTGCAAGAGCCAAAGAAAGTCATTATACAATGATAAAGGGATCAGACTCAAAAAGGGATATAGCATTTGTAAATATATATAAACTCAGTATAGAACATTTAAATATACAAATAAAATATTAACAGACTTGAAGGAAGAAGCAGATAGCATTACAGTAATAGTAAGGAAATTCAATATCCCACTTTTAACAGTGGATAGATCTTCGAGAAAAAATATCAATAATGAAACATTGGAATCAAGCTACACATTAAAACAGAGATGTGTAAATGGCACAGAACATATGCACAAAGGAAGTAGAAGACATTCTCTTCACAAGAGCATGTAAGTCATCCTCTAAATAGAGCATATGTCAGGCCACAAAAGACGTCTCAAGGAATATAAGGAGACTGAAGTGATATCAAACATCTCTCCAGACACAAATGTGTGAACTTAGAAATTAAATGCAAAAAGAACACTGGAAAATTTGCAAATTTGAGGAGGTTAAACAACATGCTACTGAGCATCATGGGTCACGGAAGAAATCAAATTCAAAATTTAAAAAAATTGGGACATCCCTGGTGTTTCAGTGGTTAAGATTCTGCCTTGCAATGCAGGGAACATGACTTTGATCCCTGGTTAAGGACCTCAGATCCCACATGCTGCAGAGCAGCTAAGCCTGCACACTCCGATGACTGAGCCCATACTCCACAACTAGAGTCCATGGAGAGCAATGAAGACCCCACATGCTTCAGATAAGACCCAATGCAGCAAGACAGTATGGTACTGGCACAGAGACAGAAATATAGATCAATGGAACAGAATAGAAAGCCCAGAGACCAATCCAGGAACCTATGGACACCTTATCTTTGACAAAGAAGGCAAGGATATACAATGGAAAAAAGACAACCTCTTTAACAAGTGGTGCTGGGAAAACTGGTCAGCCACTTGTAAAAGAATGAAACTAGAACCCTTTCTAACACCATACACAAGAAGAAACTCAAAATGGATTAAAGATCTAAATGTAAGGCCAGAAACTATAAAACTCCTAGAGGAGAACATAGGCAAAACACTGTCCGACATAAATCACAGCAGGATCCTCTATGACCCACCTCCCAGAATATTGGAAATAAAAGCAAAAATAAACAAATGGGACCTAATGAAAATTAAAAGCTTTTGCACAACAAAGGAAACTATAAGCAAGTTGAAAACACAGCCTTCAGATTGGGAGAAAATAATAGCAAATGAAGCAACAAAGGATTAATCTGAAAAATATACAAGCAACTCCTGAAGCTCAATTACAGAAAAATAAATGACCCAATCAAAAAATGGGCCAAAGAACTAAACAGACATTTCTCCAAAGAAGACATGCAGATGGCTACAAACACATGAAAAGATGCTCAACATCACTCATTATCAAAGAAATGCAAATCAAAACCACAATGACGCACCATTGCATGCCAGTCAGCATGGCTGCTATCCAAAAGTCTACAAGCAATAAATGCTGGAGAGGGTGTGGAGAAAAGGGAACCCTCTTACACTGTTGGTGGAAATGCAAACTAGTACAGCCGCTATGGAGAACAGTGTGGAGATTTATTAAAAAACTGAAAATAGAACTGCCATACGACCCAGCAATCCCACTTCTGGGCATACACACCGAGGAAACCAGATCTGAAAGAGACACGTGCACCCCAATGTTCATCGCAGCACTGTTTATAATAGCCAGGATATGGAAGCAACCTAGATGCCCATCAGCAGACGAATGGATAAGGAAGCTGTGGTACATATACACCATGGAATACTACTCAGACATTAAAAAGAATTCATTTGAATCAGTGCTAATAAGATGGATGAAACTGGAGCCCATTACACAGAGTGAAGTAAGCCAGAAAGATAAAGACCATTACAGCATACTAACACATATATATGGAATTTAGAAAGATGGCAATGATAACCCTATATGCAAAACAGAAAAAGAGACACAGATGTACAGAACAGACTTTTGGACTCTGTGGGAGAAGACGAGGGTGGGATGTTTCAAGAAAACAGATTCAGAATATGTATATTATCTAGGGTGAAACAGATCACCAGCCCAGATTGGATGCATGAGACACGTGCTCGGGCCTGGTGCACTGGGAAGACCCACAGGGATCGGGTAGAGAGGGAGGTGGGAGGGGAGATCGAGTTGAGGAATACATGTAAGTCCATGGCTAATTCATGTCAATGTATGACAAAAACCACTACAATATTGTAAAGTAATTAGCCTCCAACTAATAAAAATAAATGAAACAAAAAAGAATATGATGACAGAAAAAAAAGACCCAATGCAGCAAAATAAATAAATAATGGACCTTTTTAAAAAATGTTTTGAGACAAAGAAAGTAGAAATACAACATATAATTGATGAAATGTAGAAAAATCAGTTTTAAGAGGGAAATTCATAGCAATGAGTGACTGCATAAATAAAGAAGGTGTTCCAAAGTGACTGTATCGATTTACATTTCCACAAACAGTGCAAAAACATTCCTTTTCTCCACACCCTCTCCAGCATTTTTTGTTTGTAAACTTTTTGATGATCATTATTCTCACCAGTGTGAGCTGATATCTCATTGTAGTTTTGATTTGCATTTCTCAAAATGACAGCAAATATGGAAAACTCAGCAGTGGCCACTGGACTGGAAAAGGTTGTTTTCATTCCAATCCCAAAGAAGGGCAATGCCAAAGAATGTTCAAACTACTGCACAATTGCACTCATGTCACATGCCAGCAACGACTGAGCAGCTTCACTTCACGTCACTTTCAGGATTCAATGGTGTGTGAACCAAGAACTTCCAGATGTACAAACTGGATTTAGAAAGGGCAGAGGAACCAGAGATCACATTGCAAATATCCACTGAATCACACAAAAAGCAAAGGAATTCCAAAAAAACATCTACTTCTGCTTCATTGCACTGAAGGCTTTGACTGTGTGGATAATAACAACCTGTGGAAAATTCTTAAAGAGGTGGAATACAAGACCACCTTACTTGTATCCTGAGAAACCCGTATGCTGGTCAATAAGCAACGGTTAGAACCAGGCATGAAACAACAGACTGGTTCAAAATTGAGGCAGGAGTATGTCAATACTGCTTATTGTCACCCTGCTTATTTAATTTATATGCAGAGTACATCACATGAAATGCCAGACTGGATGAAGTACAAGCTGGAATCAAGATTGCCTTATGTTTTTAAATCTGTCTTAACAATCTGTTCAGTCTCAATGGTTCAATCATTGGTTTTTATCACAAGGTTATATAACTGCTAACAAATTGAAAGTGAAAGTGCCTCAGTGGGTCTGACTCTTTGCCACCCCGTGGACTATACAGTCTATGGAGTTCTCCAGGCCAGGATACTGGGCTGGGTGGCTGCTCCCTTCTCCAGGGGATCTTTCCAACCCAGGGATCAAGCCCAGGTGTCCCATATTGTGAGCAGATTTTTTATCAGCTGAGCTACAAAGGAAACCTAAGAATACAGGAGTGGGTAACCTATCCCTTCTCCAGCATATCTTCCCAACCCAGGAATCCAACTTGGGTCTCCTGCATTCAGATGGATTCTTTACCAACTGAGCTATCAGGGAAGTCAGAAGCATCAGTGAGGAGTAGTAGTGTTAGTAGCTCAGTCGTGTCCTCCTCTTTGTGACCCCATGGACTGTAGCCCGCCAGGCTCCTCTGCCCACGGGATTCTCCAGGCAAGAATACTGGAGTGGATTGCCATTCCCTCCTCCAGAGGATCTGCCTGACCTAGGGATCGAACCTGGGTCTCCCGTGTTGCAGACAGATTCTTTACCATCTGAGCTTTACCATCCCTGACCCAGGGAACCTGGGTCTCTATTATCAAGAGCTAAATCACATAATAAACTCATTACCCACCCATCTCTTTCTCCCTAGAAGTAAGATTAGTTGAAGAAGATGAAACTGAGAATGATGCCCTCCTAAAGTATCTCTATATCCGCAGGAATGACAGGATAGATGAGCTCCATTTAAAACAAACAAACAAAAGAGCCCCAAAAATGTTTGTGAGAATTATCTTAAGTAGATATTTTTAGTGAATGATTAGTAATTCAGCATATTTTGGAAAGAACTCTAATTTAGAGCATATTAGTTATACCTGCTATCTGTGGGAGGTGGGGGAGCAGGCAGGATCTAAGTTCCACAACGAGGGATGGAACCCATGCACCATGCATTGGGAGCTTGATTCTTTACCACTGGACCTCAGGGAAGTCCCCATTACACCTACTATTAACAGAAGGCATGCTGCATACTACACACTCTAAATACTTTATGAGCATTATCTAACTTGAATCTATCAGTCCTATATTATAGGTGATAGTACTAAATCTCAGGTTAATTTGCTGGAGGTCACAGCCTCATCAAGTAGAAAAGATAAAATTCAACTCAGTTTGGCCAATACAAATGCCTGTGGCTTTAACCATGATAATTTGTGGCCCCATCATGAATTAGTTTTATTGTATTCCTTTTTGCTTAAATTTCTCATTTAGGCAAAGGACATAATGCATATCCATCTCTCAAGGGGTTTTCTGAGTGAGGTTAGGTATTTGAGAAAATGTGTGTATGTATATGGGCTTCCCAGGTAGTGCTACTGGTAAAGAAACCGCCTGCAGGAGAGAAAAGAGACACAGGTCGGTCCCTGGGTCAAGAAGATCCCCTGGAGGAGTGCATGGCCACCCACTCCAGTATTCTTGCCTGGAGAACCCCACAAAGAGAGGAGTTTGGTGGGCTACTGTCCACTGGGTTGCAAAGAATAGGACAGAACTGAAGTGACTTAGCTCGCATATAGGTATGTGTATGTCTATAAAATGAAATTGCTTTGCAAACAAGAATCTGTTCATATGTATGTATTTTGTTGTGTTCAAAATATTTTTCCAGCTAACTGTGACATCTTGGGCAAAATTGTAGCTCCATATATTCAGATCCTCACTTGGAAATCATAGGTATAGGACTAGAGGCTCACCATGTCCATTTCAGCTCATAGGACTCCAATTTCACGAAAAGTTACGATGATGAGATCATGTCATGCCCAAGGGACAGTGAGAACTGACTCAGGAGGGACACGGTGACACAGGGCGTGAGGTTAGCAGGGACAAAGCCTCCATGACAACCAGGACTCTAGAGAGCAAGCACTTGGAGTTTTGTCCCCTAATTGCCTTCCCTCCCAGCTAACTCTGCCCTTGGTAACACATGAAAGAGGATATTCAGTGTGGGCACCTCTCTGGCTGTGAGTGTATAATGGTTTAAAGGCTCCCATCTCAGAGAGCAATAGGACCCACCTGGAAAATTCCTTTGGAAAAGGAATACAAAATTTCAACCTTGGCAAGAACTCTGTCTCTTTGGGTATCTGGGTCAAGGTGAGAGGGCAAGATTTAGAGAGACTAGCAGGCTGTGTGCTGTCTCTATAGCCATGTGAAGCATCCAGGATGACCTTTGCAGAAGAAAGTTTATAGTCCTCAGGATCTCCCATCTTTCTACTCTTCCCCCGCTCTCAAATCCATATGTTCCACTTATGGTTCTTCCTGAAGTTTTCTTTCTCCTTTATACCAGTTCTCCAACCTTCAGTGAAAAGATTGATCTATAGTGTAAACATCAGATTTTGTTCTGGGGTTACGGATGGATGTTGAATTTCTTAAGGATGGGATCTTGAACTTTGTTACCTTTTGATTTTTCTTTTTCACCTAGAAAATGAGGGTAAAGGATCATCTAGAATAAAATGAGATAATGTCTAGTTAAGCCTACTACCTTGTATAAGTGAATTGTTTGAATCAATAATAATCATTTACTGAACTTCATGGGAATTAAGTATGGTTTAAACATGCCTGACTATTCTTGCCAAGAGCACTTCTAATTTAATTTGTTCCCTTGAGGATACTTTCATATAACAATAATTGATTTGATATCTGCTTCAATATATAGCTTTGAATCATCAATTTCTGTACAGGAAAGCCAAACTAGTTACTCCGTAATAATAAGTCAGCATTACTCATGTATAATTCCATGGACTTTTGGTTGTACTTCACTAGTTTTCCATTGTCATCTTTGGAGATCCTGGGGTTCTGAGGATACTAGAGTGGGTGACACAGTTATCAGAGGGGCCCCCCTGTATACACAGGTGTGTGTTAGTCGCTCAGTCGTGTCCGACTCTGAGGTCTCCATGGACTAGAGCCCACGAGGCTCCTCTGTCCGTGGAATTCTGCAGGCAAGAATACTGGAGTGGGTTGCCATTTCCTTCTCCACCAAACAGACATAGTGGTTGTTTCACTGCCTCCTTTGAACCTTCTTACATCGTTCTTTATCTGGTGACATTCTTGGCTTTCTTAACCTGCACAAACTCCCAAGTGACCATGTCCTTAGTAGATCAGATTTGAAAAAGATTTTGACATATATGTATGCTGACCACTTATTGGCTTATGCTTTTTATGTTAAAGGCTTTACCACATTGCCTCTTAAAAATATTTTGTGATTATATTTGCCATTTCATCAAGTGTATTTCAAAATTATTTTAGGTAAGTCGAGCTTTCAGTCATAATCAACTTTCCAATTTTTATAGTTTTTCTCTTATAGTTTCTGGTTCATTGTTCTATTTTGGAAATTTCTTTTTCATCCCAAGTTTATATAAGAGCATATCTATTAATTTTGCTAATTCTTTAAAAAAACTGAAATACAGTTGATTTACAATGTTGTATTCATTTCAGGTACACAGCCAGGTGGATCAACTGTGCACATACGTGTAAATATATATGTATTCATTTTCTGATTCTTCTCATTGTAGATTATTGCAAGATATTGACTATATTTCCCTGTGCTGTACAGTATGTTCTTGTTATTTGTCTATTTTATATATAGTAGTGTATAGATGTTAACCTTAAACTCCTAATTTATGTCCCCCCTCTAGCCTGCTATCCCCTGTGTGTTTTCTATGTCTATGAGTCTATTCCTCTTTTGTAAAGAAGTTCGCTTGTATCATTTTTTTAGGGTTCACATCTAAGTGATGTCATATGATACTCGTCTTTCTCTCTCTGACGTTTCATTTCGTATGATAGTCTCTAGGTCTATCTGTGTCGCTGCAAATGGCATTATTTCACTCCTTTCAATGGTTGCGCGATATTTGTTTGTCTATGTGTGCTTCCTCTTCTTTTTCTTTCTCTTAAAAAGTTTAGCTTCTTTGTTTTATTTTCCTTTCAGCCCCGACGCCCCCATGTCACTTTTGCACCCAGCAATTATTTATGTTCACATATTTTTAAAAGAAAATAACGGGAAGTAGTGTCTTACTTTATAAAATGTAGTTTCCAGCCACTAAAGCATTTCTCGTTCTCTGATTTCATTCGCACAGCTTTAAATTTTTTTTCATTTTATTTTTAATTGGAGGATAATTATTTTACAATGCCGTATTGATTTGTGCCTTGCATCCACATGAATCAGCCGCAGGTGTACGTACGTCCCCTGGCTCTCAAGCATCCCTCCCTCCCCCCTCCCATCCCCCCCCTGAGTTGACACAGAGCTCCGGTCGTGGGTTCTCCGTGTCACAGAGCAAGCTCCCCCTGGCTGTCTGTGCTGTATATGGTGGTGCATGTGTTCAGCGCTGCTCTCTCAGTCATGCCACCTCTCCCTCCCCAGCCGTGTAAGATTTCACTGTGTGTACCACGTCTTCTTCATCCATGCCGCTGTTAATGGACATTTGTATTGCTTCCATACCTTGGTTATTGCATGTGGTGCTGCTATGAACATTGGAGTGTGTGTATCTTTTTCAATTAGAATCTCCTCTGAACAGATGCCCAGGAATGGGATTGTAAGGTCAAATATTGGCTGCAGCAATTTACAGTCCCACACAACAATGTGGGAGGGTTCCCTCTTCTCCACATCTGTTCCAGCATTTATTATTTTAAAATGGTTTGATGATGGCCATTCTGACTGAACAACAAAAACAACAACAGCATTCTGACCAGTGTGGGATGATTGTTCTGCAGAACAGTTTACTTTTGCTTTAGGGTCAAAAGACTCATTAGCAAAAGAAATCACTTGTTACATACAAATAAATGATTTCAATTTTTATAGTTTATCTGACTTAATTTCAATATACATTCATTAAAAGAAAGGAAATAGAAAAAAATAGAGAAGTAACAGTGTACACATCATCAAATTGGGCCAGCAACCTACATGCACACTTGAACGGCACTGGGAAGTCCCGAGTAATAGCAATCTGGAGTCTCTTTTGGGAAAGGGTCCCAGGCGGTGCATCCACCTGAAGGGTGAGACTTCCAGTTTCAGTCAGGGGGGCTCCTGTTTGCAATCCACGGCTGGAAACTGATAGCATCATCAGTTTGTGTGCAAAAATGCAGCTTTGATCTTACTTTAACTTTTACAATGCTGTTTGTTTCACCTTGAGAATCGTTAAGACTTCTTGGACCCCGGGGATTGGCCAGACCTCCAGGGGCTTAAGAATTCCAAGACCCACTCCCCTTTTGATCTAAAGTGCCATCTGACTTGTTGTGATTGCAAGCAGGCAGAGAATCCAGGCAGTGTCCAGGCAGGTCAGAAGCAGGTCAGAGGCCTGTTTCTGATGTCTGAACAAGACATCCTCCATCTAATTTCCCTAACAGGTGGTACCTCATTGTAGCTTTATCTGCATTTTCTAAGAAATAACAATACGGAAAAGCATTCCATGTGCCTGTTGGCCATTTGTGTGTCTTCTTTGGAGAACTGTTTCTTTAGGTCTTCTGCTCATTTTCTGATTGAGTTGTTTGGTCTTTTTGCTACTGAGTTTTATGAGCTGTCTTTATGTTTTGGAAACTAAGCCTTCATTGGTTCCATCATTTGCAAATATTTTCTCCCAGTCTGTTGGCTGTCTTTTGGTTTTGTTTATGGTTTCCTTTGCTGTGCAAAAACTTTTTAAAGTGTGATTTATTTATTTTTGCTTTTGTTTCTTTTACCTTGGGAGACTGTTACTGTCATTTATCAGTCAATGTTTTTCCTCTGTGCTCTTCTAAGTGTTTTGTGATGTCCTGTCTTATGTTTAAGTCATCAAGTTAGTTTTGTTTATTTTTATGTATGGTGTGAGTATTTTCTAACTTTTTTGATTTACATGTGGCTATCCAGCTTTCCAAACACCACTTGCTAAAGAGGCTGTCTTTTCTCCATTGTGTACCCTTGCCTCCTCTGTTGCAGACTGACTGACTGTGCGTGGATTGGCTCTCGATTCTGCTCCATTGATCCACGTGTCCGTGTTTTGCCAGAACCAGTCTATTTTGATTGCCGTAACTTCAAAGTATTGTCTGAAGTCTGGGAAGGTTATGCCTCCAGCTTTGTTCTTTTTCCTTAGAACTACTCTGGCAATTCTGGGCCTTTTGTAGTTGCCTATTAACTTTAGGATTATGTGTTTTAATTCTGTGAGAAAAGTCCCAGTTATTTTGATAGGGATCACATTAAATCTGTAGATTGCTTTGGGTAGAATGGCTATTTTAAAGATATTAATTCTCCCAATTCAATAGCATGCGATACCTTCGTATCATTTTTGGTTTCCTTTGCCTTATTTTCAGTTTCCTTTGTTAATTTTTTATAGTTTTCAGTGTGTGTGTCTTTCACATCCTTGGTTAGGTATATCATTTTTTTTGACATGACTTAAATGGAATTGTTTCTTTTTTACTTTCTGTTTATTATATTTCATTTTTTGTTTAAAGAAATATAAAAAATATTTGTATATGATCTTGTATCCTGCTACCTTACTGAATTCATTTATTAATTTTATTAAGCTTTTGTGTAGAGTCTTTAGGGGTTTCTGCATAGAGTTTTAAATTATTTGCATGCAATGACAATTTTACATGTTCCCTTCCAGTTGGGTCCATTTTATTTCTTTTTATTGTCTGATTTCCGTGGCTAGGAAACATATTGAATACACTTGGTATTCTTGTCTTGTTCCAGAATTTAACAGAGAGTGTTTCAGTTTTTCACTGTTAAGTGTTATATTGGTTGTGGATTTGTCATAAGTGGTATTATGCTGAGATATGTTCCCTCTATATCCATTTTGGTGAGAGTTTTTATCATGCTGAGTGGTGTTTATGATGTTGAATTTTATCAAATGCTTTTTCTGCATCTATTGAGATAGTGCGGTTTTTGTCTTTTCTTTTGTTAGTATGGTGTATCACATTGATAGATTTGCGTACGTTGAACCATCCTTGTGACCTGGGGATGACTCCAGCTTGATTGTAGAATATCATCCATTTTAAATGTTGTTGGATTCAGTTTGCTAATACTTTGTTGAGGGTTTTTGCATCCACATTCATCAAAGCTATTGGCTTGTAATTTTCTTTACTGTAGTGTCTTTGTCTAGTCTTGGTAACAGGGGGATAGTGGCCTCATAGAGTGACTTTGGGAGCATTCCTTCCTTTTCAGTGAAATGTTCTTTGTTATGTTGAGGTCCATTCGCTCTACACTGTTTGGTGAGATGTTGTTCAGTCGTGCAGTCATGTCCGACTCTTTCCAACCCCATGAATTGCAGCACTCCAAGCTTCCCTGTCCTTCACCATCTCGTGGAGCCTGCTCGAACTCAATTCCATCGAGTCAGTGATGCCATCCAACCATCTCATCCTCTGTTGTCCCCTTCTCCTTCTGCCTTCAATCTTTCCAAGCATCAGGGTCTTTTCTAATGTCAGCTTTTCACATCAGGTGGCCAAAATATTGGAGCTTCAGCTTCAGCATCAGTCCTTCCAATAAATATTCAGGCTTGATTTCCTTTATGATGTGTTGGTTGGATCTCCTTGCAGTCCAAGGGACTCTCAAGAGTCTTCACCAATACCCCAGTTCTATAGCATCAAGTCTTCAGTGTTCAACCTTCTTTATGGCCCAAATCTCATATCCATACATGACCACTAAAAAAACCATAGTTTTGACTAGACGCACCTTTATCAGCAATGTCTCTACTTTTTCACATGCTGTCTAGGTTTTTCATAGCTTTTCTTCCAAGGAGCAAGTGTCTTTTAATTTCATGGCTGCAGTTACCATCTGCAGTGATTTTGGAGTCCAAGAAAATAAAGTCTCTCATTGTTTCCATTATTTCCTCATCTCCATGCCGTGAAGTGACGGGACTGCATGCCATGATCTTAGCTTTTTGAATGCTGAGTTTTATGCCAGCTTTTTCACTCTCCTCTTTCACTTTCATCAAGAGGCTCTTCAGTTCCTCTTAGCTTTCCACCATAAGGGTGGTGTCATATCCATATCTGCAGTTATTGATGTTTGTCCCCGCAATCTTGATTCCAGCTTGTGCTTTATCCAACCTGGCATTTCGCTTGATGTACTCTGCATATGTTAAATAAGCAGGGTGACAATATACAGCCTTGACATACATCTATTTTAATTTTGAACCAGTCCATGTTCCATGTCCAGTTCTAACTGTTTCTTCTTGACCTGCAGACAGGTTTCTCAGGTAGCAGGTAAGGTGGTCTGGTATTCCCATCTCTTTAAGAATTTTCCACAGTTTGTTGTGTTTACACAGTCAAAGGCTTTGGCGTAGTCAATGAAGCAGAAGTAGATGCTTTTCTGGAATTCTCTTGCTTTTTCTGTGATCCAGTGGATGCTGGCAGTTTGATCTCTGTTTGATAAGAGTATTTTTAAAATCATGAATAGATGCTATATTTTGTCAAATGCTTTTTCTGCATCTGTTGAGAGGATTGTGTGATTTTTATCCATTCTTTTGTTAATATGGTATGTTACATTGATTGATTTGTGTATGTTAAGCTATTCTTGTGACCCTGTAATAAATCCAACTTGTTCATGGTGTTTGATTCTTTCATAAATTGTTGGATTCAGTTTGTTAATGTTTGTTGAGAATTTTTGCATCCTTTTTCATCCAAGGTATTGGTCTATATATATATATATATATATATATATATATATATATATATATTGTAGTGTCTTCACCTGTGGGCTTCTGTGTAATAGTGACCTTGTAGGATGAGTTTGAGAGTGTTCTCCCCACTTCAGTTATTTGTAATAGCTTAAGAAAGATTGTGATTAGTTCTTCTTTATATGTTTGATAGAATTCCCCTATGATGCTATCTGGTCTGGGGCTTTTGGTGGGAGTTTTCTTACAAATTCAATTTCACTACTAGTAATCAGTTTGCTCAGATTGTCTATTTCTTTTTGATTCAGTCTTGGCAGGTTATACGTTTCTCAAGATTTTTATTTCTTCTAAGATGTCCAATTTGTTGTTGTATAGCTTCACAGTATTTGCTTATGATTTTTTTTTAATATATCTGTGGGATTGGTTTTTATAGCTAGCCACCAAGATAGGACTGAGTGACTGGACAACAAACACGCAAATGAGTTCCACACGAAGAGGGCATTGCATGTCCGATTGGCTTATAAATCCAGCAAAATTAACCTAGGTACCCAACTGAGATAGTCCGCTATGTAGTATGGTACTTTTAGAGGTTTATAACACTTTTCACACAAATAATACATAAAAGACAAACACACACAGAAAAAGACATTTTTAATCTTACAATATAGTAACTTGAAAAGTACCATAGACTACCAGCTACATTACTGCTGGCTCTATGCTTGCTTTCAAACGTTGAGGCTTAAAACAAAGATATTATACTATTGTACCCTATACAGTATTTTATAGTAAAGTACACTAAAGCGAACTTGTAGAAGATGGAAGCATGTGACAGTATATGCCAGATACTTGAACTAAATTACCTGATCGGACATACAAATGCATGTTTGCATCTTTGAAGGTTTCCAACTTGAAAGTTTATATATAAGGGATTTACTGCATCTCTCCTCTTTCATTTGCTATTTTGTTTAGTTGGGTCCTCTCTCTTTTATTCTTGGTGATCCTGGCTAAAAGTTTGTCAATTTTGTTTATCTTTCCAAAAAACCAGCTCTTGGTTTCATTTGTCTTTTCTATTGTTTTTTAACTAGTTCTTATGTGATCTTTATTATTTAATTCCTTCTGCTGACTTTAGGCTTTATTATCCTATTACTAATTCTTTTAGGTGGTACATTAGGTTTTTCCTTTTTCCTAAAGAAGGCCTATATCTCTATGAAGGTTATACTCAGTTCATGATTTTTAGAATATTGGTTGTATTCTATACAGTGTATGATGTAACCGGTAGCTTATTTGCTTTATAAATAGTAGTTTGTACCTCTTAACTCCCTGCCTTTGTCTTGCCCCTACTCACTTCCCTCTCCCAGCTGGTAACTATCAGTTTGTTTTCTGTAACTGTTATTCTCTTTTTATTAGTTTCATTCATTTGTTTTATTTTTTAGATTCCACATGTAAGTGATAGCATATAATATTTGTCTTTCTCTATCTGGCTTATTTCACTAAGTGTAATACTCTCCGAGTTCATTCATGTTTTTGAAAATAAGCATACCTTCTAGGTCCCTCCAAAATATCAGATATATAACTCATAATATAATTTTCCCGCTATTTAGAAGCTGCTGTGTTAAAAATATTTTTAAAAGTTTTAGAAGTTATCTTGTGAGTAAAAGAAGAAAATTTAAAAATCTATCCAGATGGTCATCTGGGAGAGAATAGCTCTTTCAAACTTATGCTGAATGTTGCACTTGTGCTTTGTTATTATAAAGCAGCAGTTATAGATTGACTTATCAGCAGTCTCTTAGAAAACCATTATTTTAATCTATGAGCTCTTATTTGTATAGAGTAACCACAGGATTTCTGTTGTTTTATTTCAAAGATTTTTTTAATTTGAATTTAAAAAAATTAATTAATTTATTTTATATGGAGGCTAATTACTTTACAATATTGTAGTGGCTTTCCAGCCTTTTAAATATGTCTTAATTTTCATGAGACCTACCTCATGAGATAACTGAGAACCTGAAACACTGAGACATTACTTCTTGACAAGTTGAGATGAAAGACTGAGGTCTTTCACCAGAACAGTTAAGCATTTCCCCTTTTCCAGGGGTAAATAGGGGGGAAATATGAGACTTGTAATGCTACCATCTCAGCTGAATCAGCAACGCATCCTCTCGTCTTTCTTCTGATTTTAGGAGCATCAAATCAATGATTAGGAGAGAAAATATCACAGAGATCACTTATTTTATCCTCTTGGGATTCTCAGATTTTCCCAGAATCATAGAAGTGCTTTTTCTCATATTCCTGGTGGTATACATTATGACCCTGACTTGGAACCTGTCCCTCCTCATCTTAATAAGAATGGACTCCCACCTCCACACGCCCATGTACTTCTTCCTCAGTAACCTGTCCTTCATGGACATCTGCTACGTGACTGCCACAGCCCCCAAGATGCTTTACGACTTCTTCCGGGAACAGAAAATTATCACCTATGTGGACTGTGTGATTCAGAATTTCGTATTCTCAACCATGGGGCTGAGTGAATCTTGCCTCATGACTGCCATGGCTTATGACCGATATGCTGCCATTTGTAACCCACTCCTCTATTCCTCAATCATGTCGCCAGCTCTCTGCGGCCAGATGGTCCTGGGATCCTACTTGGCTGGACTCTCTGCTTCTATATTCCATTTGTGTTTCATGTTGCAGTTCCAGTTCTGTGGACCTAATGTCATCAACCACTTCTTCTGTGACATGCCCCAGCTGTTAGTTCTGTCCTGCACCGACACGTTCTCTGTACAACTCTTCACTGCTTTATTGACAATGATCTTTGGGATAATAAATGTTTCTGTTATCATGATATCCTATGTCTACATTGTCATCTCCATCCTGAAGATCACTTCCGTGAAAGGCAGATCCAAAGCTTTCAACACCTGTGCTTCCCACCTGACCGCAGTGAGCCTCTTCTATACCTCAGGGATGTTTGTCTATTTGAGCTCCAGCTCCGGTGGTTCCTCCAGCTTTGACAGATTTGCATCAGTCTTCTACACAGTGATGATTCCCATGCTGAATCCTTTGATTTACAGTCTGAGAAACAAAGAAATCAAAGATGCCTTGAAGAGGTTGCAAAGGAAGAGAGGGTGTTGCTGAGGCCATAGACTGAGATTTCTGATGGATTTGTCTTTTCAGAATCATCTTAACCCTCAATAATATTCATGTGGAAGGACTATAGAATTCCTGGCTCCTTTGACAAAGATGGCTTAATCTGATATGCAGTATGCCAATATGCACCAATAGCTGACTAGTTGTCACATGAACATGATGTCTTTACATCCTGAGATTCATGGATTTCATCCTCCATGAGGAGTGGCCTCAATACTTATTAATATATCTGTAAGTATTTGTGAAACGTTAAGGTTTAGAACCTTGCTATTTCTCTTTTGCTTCTGAGAGGGAGCCCGTTCAATCTCGGGCTTCTGACCCTGAAGGAGAGACAGCTGACATAGACCTCAGGAGTGCATCAACCTTATTTCCCAAATATTCTGACGCAGCCCAATCCAGACGTGGTGGTGGCCAAGGTTTGTTCTGTGTTTCTGATGACAGTGTATGCAGAGACAAGGTATACTATTTGCCTGCTTGGACTTCCTTGGTGTCTCAGCAGGTGAACAGTCCGACTGCAATGTGGGAAACATGGGTTCAATCCCTGGGTTGGGAAGATCCCCTGGAGAAAGGAACATCTACCCATTCCAGTATTCTGGCCTGGAGAATTCCATGGACTGTACAGCCATGGGGTCATGAAGAGTTAGACATGATTGAGTGACTTTTACTTTACTTTGCTTCACTTCATCGGCCTGATTGTGCCTCCTGGGAAGACCAGTATGACACAGCTTATATTTGTGTAAGTTCTTCTCGGGGACAATTACCCAATAAGCTTGGGATTATATCCTAGGCTCCAGCACTGTAATCTATTGAAGGCGGAGGCAGCTTGAATGATAAAGAGGAATGGAATGAAGCATGTGTTCCCTTCTGTGCCATTTACTGACAAGTTTCATGATGCAATTTCTTGCCTCTAGTGTACAAAGGGGATTTCTGATGGGGATGATATTAAAAATCAGTGTGACAATCAATAGAGATTTCTGATATTGTAGGACTCAAATCTCTCTCCCATTAAATTTGGAAAATTCACCCTAAGATGGCAGGCTTCCCAGGTGGTGCTAGTGATAAATAATCTGCCTGCCAATGCAGGAAATGCAAGAGACGCAGGTTTGATCCCTGGGTTGGGAATGAGAGAGTCATTTCCTAGGAAGGTTGATAACAAGTCTAGGGGTCCCCAAGGAGAGAGAGGTGTGGAATACTCAAGGAGGAAGAAAGGACAAACTTTACTTTTTCCCTCTACCTTCCTTAGGGTTATATAGCAATAATGTATCCTGCCTGAGCACGTTCTCTGGATTAAGCCCTCTGGCTGATTCTGTTTTCTTAAAACATAAATTATGGGAGTAGGTCTGGTCTTTACAAGGATGCATCCTGCCTGAGGACAGTCTCTGGATTAAACCTTTTGGCTAATTCCATTATCTTAAAATACACATTATGGGAGTAGGTCTGGTGAAGTCTGTACAACCTCCAGACATCCTTTAGATTCATTGGAAAGTATGTAACTCCTTTGCGGACACTCTTCCTACCCCCTTCTGATGTCTATGTCAGAAGATTTGTCTCCTTTTTACTGTAATACAACTTTATTACACAAAAGCTCTCAGTGATCAAGCCTCATCTCTGGCCCTGGATTGAATTCTTCTCCTGCGGAGGCCAAGAACTCTAGTGTCTTTGCCTGATTCAGCAACAACATTTCAGGAAGATCCTTTGGAATAGGAAGTGGCAACCCACTGTATTCCACTTGCCTGGAGAAATCACATGAGCAGAGGAGCCTGTGGCTACAGTGCGTGGGACTGCAGAGTCAGAGGCAACTAAGCCCATCCTTGTTGGACATGGACAGTGTGATCATGCTACCAAATCATTTCTGCTATTTCAAGCATCTGAACATGTTTGATGTGATGAGAATTGTATAAAATTCATGGACATAATAAAGTTACTAAATATCTCATACTGTAGACCAAGAACAAATATGAAAAACTGGTATAAAGTCTTTTCTTTTATCTGTGTCCAACATTTGATGTCCCCAAAATTTGTGATTGTATGGTGTGATATAATGGTTGGAGTAGAAAGGCTAGAGTTACTTTAATGCTGATATTTGCCAGGAAACCTTAAGGTGCAAAAGAGGAAATAGATTTAAGATAGGCAGTATTCTTAACTCTGGCCATATTTCATCTTCAGTAGGAGGATGTAAGTTTGTGGCCCTTGTGATCTGTTTAAAAATAAGAACAAGATGGGTACTGACTGTTGACTTGCCAGTATTCCCAGACTTCAAGAAACTGATATAAATTACATATTACTCCCGGCAATAAGAAGCCTTTGCCCCACGGTGAGAGAGTCACCCCCGCTCACGGCAACTGTAAAAGCCCAAGTGCAGCAACAAACATCCAGATTAGTCAAATACATAAATTTCTAAAAAATAAATAAAAATTCCAATTCAGTGAGTTTTGACAAATGTATCAGTTCAGTTTAATTCAGCTGCTTAGTCATATCAAAACTCTGTGACCCCATGGACTGCAGCACTCCATGCCTCCCTGTCCATCACCAGCTCCTGGAATGTACTCAAACTCATGCCCATTATTTCGGTGATGCCAAACATCCAACTCATCCTCTGTTGTCCCCTTCTCCTCCTGCCTTCAATCTTTCCCAGCAGCAGGGTCTTTTCCAATGAGTCAGTTCATCACATCGGGTGGCCAGAGAATTGGAGTTTCAGCTTCAACAATGAATATTTAGGACTGATTTCCTTTAGGTTGGGCTGGTTGGATCTCCCTGCAGTCCATGGGACTCTGAAGAGTCTGCTCTAATACCACAGCTCAAAAGCATCACTTCTTTATAGTCCAACTCTCACATCCAGATATGACTACTGGAAAAGCCATAGCTTTTACTAGACCATTGCTGGCAACGTAATGTCTCTGGTTTTCAATACACTGTCCAGGTTTGTCATAACTTTTCTTCCAAGCAGTAAGCATCTTTTAATTCATGTCTGTAGTCACCATCTGCAGTGATATTGGAGCCCAAAAAAATAAAGCCTGTCACTGTTTCCCCATCTATGTACCATGAAGTGATGGGACCAGATGCCATGATCTTAGTTTTCTGATTGTTGAGCTTTAAGTCAACTTTTTCACTCTCCTCTTTCACTTTCATCAAGAGACTCTTTAGTTCTTCTTTACTTTCTGCCATAAGGGTGTGTCATCTGTATATCTGAGATTATTGATGTTTCTCCTGGCAATCTTGATTCCAGCTTGTGCTCCATCCAGCCCAGCATTTCTTATAATGTGTTCTGCATATAAGTTAAATAAGCAGGGTGACAACAGACAGCCTTCACATACTCCTTTCCTGATTTGGAACCAGTCTGTTCCATATCCGATTCTAACTGTTTTTTCCTGACTTGCGTAGAGATTTCTCAAGAGGCAGGTCAGGTGTTCTGGTATTCCCATCACTTGAAGAATTTTCCACAGTTTGTTGTGATTCACACAGTCAAAGTCTTTGGCATAGTCAATAAAGTAGAAGTAGATGTTTTTCTGGAAACTCTCTTGCTTTTTTGATAATCCAATGGATGTTGACAATTCGATCTCTGGTTCTTCTGCCTTTTCTAAAACCAGCTTGAACATCCTGAAGTTCATAGTTCACGTTCTGTTGAATTCTCCTGGCTTGGAGAATTTTGAGCATTACTTTACCAGTGGATGAGATGAATGCAATTGTGTGGTAGTTTGAACATTTATTGGCAATGCCTTTCTTCAGGATTGGAATGAAAACTGACCTTTTCCAGTTCTGTGGCCACTACTGAGTTTTCCAGCTTTGCTGCATATTGAGTGCAGCACTTTCACAGCATCATCTTTTAGGATTTGAAATAGCTCAACTGGAGTTCCATCACCTCCACTAGCTGTGTTCATAGTGATGCTTCCTAAGAGGCACCTGGCTTTGCATTCCAGGATGCCTGGCTCTCAGTGAGTGATCACACCATCATGATTATCTGGGTTGTGAAGATTTTTCTTGTATAGTTCTTCTGTGTATTCTTGTCAGGTCTTCTTAATATCTTCTGCTTCTGTTCGGAACATACCATTTCTGTTCTTTATTGAGTCCATCTTTGCATGAAATGTTCCATTGGTATCGGTGATTTTCTTGAAGAGATCTCCAGTCTTTCTCATTCTATTCTTTTCCTCTATTTCTTTGCACTGATCACTGAGGAAGTCTCTCTTATCTCCCATTGCTATTTTTTGAACCTTGCATTCAAGTGAGTATAATTTTACTTTTATCCTTTGCCTCTCACATCTCTTCTATTCTCAGCTATTTTTGAGGCCTCCTCAGAAAACCATTTTGCCTTTTTGGATTTCTTTTTCTTGGGCATGGTCTTGATCCCTGCCTCCTGTATATTGTCATGAACCTCCATCCATAGTTTCTCAGGCACTCTGTCTATCAGATCTAATCCCTTGAATCTATTTGTTATTCCACTGTATAGTCATAAAGGATTTGATTTAGGTCATACCTGAATGGTTTAGTGGTTTTCCCTGCTTTCTGCAATTTAAGCCTGAATTTGGCAATAAGGAGTTCATGATCTGAGCCACAGTCAGCTCTGGTCTTGTTTTTGCTGACTGTATAGAGCTTCTCCATCTTTGACTACAAAGAATATGATCAATCTGATTTCGGTGTTGACCATCTGGTGATGTCCATGTGCAGAGTCTTCTCTTGTGTTGTTGGAAGAGGGTGTTTCCTATTCCCAGAGCATTCTCTTGGCAAAACTCTATTAGCCTTTGCCCTGCTTCATTCTGTATTCCAAGGCCAAATTTGCCCATTACTCCACGTATTTCTTGACTTCTTACTTTTGCATTCCATTTCACTATAATGAAAAAGACATCTTTTTTGGGTGTTAGTTCTAGAAGTTCTTGTATGTCTGCATAGAATCCTTCAGCTTCAGTTTCTTCAGCATTACTGGTTGGGTCATAGAGTTAGAGTACCGTGATATTGAAAGGTTTGCCTTGGAAATGAACAGAGATCATTCTGTCATTTTTGAGATTGCATCCAAGAACTGCATTTTGGATTCTTTTGTTGACATGATGGGTACTCCGTTTCTACTAAGTGATTCTTGCCCACAATAGTAGATACAATGGTCATCTGAGTTCAATTCAGCCATTTCAGTCCATCTTAGTTCACTGATTCCTAAAATGTCGATGTTCACTCTTGCCATCTCTTGTTTGATCACTTCCAGTTTCCATTGATTCATGGACCTAACATTCCAGGTTCCTATGCAACATTGTTCTCTATAGCATTGGACTTTACTTCCATCACTAGTTACATCCACAACTAGATGCTGTTTTTGCTTTGGCTCCATCCCTTCATTCTTTCTGGACTTATTTGTCCACTTATCTCTAGTAGGATATTGGTACCTACCGACCTGGGGAGTTCATCTTTCAGTTTCCTATCTTTTTGCCTTTTCATGCTGTTCATGGTTTTCTCAAGGCAAGAATACTGAAGTGGTTTGCCATTCTCTTCTCCAGCAGACCACATTCCGTCAGACCTCTCCACCATGACCTGTCAGCCTTGGGTGGCCCTACATGGCATGGTTCATAGTTTCATTTAGGGTTAAGGTCAGGGTTAATTTCTCTTTTTCTCAGTCTAGCTAAAGCTTTGTCACTTTGCTATCCCTCTAAGAATTATCAATAATTTTTATTAATTTTTCTATTGCTATTCTTATCTTTGTATAATTTACCTTGCTTTTTAAAAAGTCTTGTGTGAGTAAGCACACATACACACACATGAAGAGCTACTCTATGTAATAGCTACTATTGTCAGCTCCATGGTAACACTGGGGTGACAATTCTGAGGCTTAGAGAGGTTAATTTGCTGAAGATTATGAAATCCTCAAGTGGAAGCGATGATATGACTCAGATTTGCTTATACCAATGATCATGGTTGGAATCACAATAACTAGTGGTCTTGTCATCTATTAATTTTGTGTGTTCCTTGTTGCTTTGATTTCCTCACTTATGCATAGAAAATGACATCTTGACTATCTCACAGGGCTGCACTGGTGATTGATTCAGTTAAGACAATTGAAAAAAGATATGCATGCATATATCTAAAATAAAATGCTTTGTAAACATAAAGTCCACATGTTTGTTTTTTCCATGCAATTTTACCAACTGGCTATGTTATTTTGGGCAAATCACTTAGCTGCACTTGTTTCAGGTCTTCACCTGGAAAGTGAATGCATTGAACTGGATAATCCCTAGGTCCAGGGATCTCCAACTCTAATGACTCCAAGGTCATTAAAAGAAAAGTTAAAATCATAAGATCATGATTGGACTATGGGGAAGTGGGGAATGGATCCAGAAGGGACAGAGGAAAATCGAGTATGAAATTAGCAGGGACAAGAACTCCGTGACAACCATAACTCCAGAGAGCAAGTGCCTGGAGAGTTTTCTTTCCCTAATTGTCTTTTCCCTTTCACCTCTGCCTTTATTAACACATTTAAGAATATCCCCCGTGTGGCATTCTCTCTGGCTGTGAGTGAACAGCTAGTTCATGGACAAAAGGTTCCATCTTTGACTGCAATAGGACCCACCTGAGAATTTTGGGGAGATAGAAATAGACGATTTCAATCTTTGGCGAGAACTCTGTCTTTCTGGGGGATCTGGGCCAAGGTGAGAAAGCAAGATATATAGAGAAGAGTGGATTTTGTGCTATCTCTATAGCTATGTGATTCTTCTAGGAGGACCTTCAGAGAGAAAGGTTTTTAGTCCTGTTGGTTTCTTTCTTGAATTCTTCCCCCTCCCGCAGGTCCATGACCTCCTCCTAAGCTCACCCTCAGGTTCCCTTTCTCCTCACCCAAATTCTCTGACCTTCAGTGACAAGGATAATCTCTAACTTAAAATTTCAGGTCTCACTCTGCAGTGAGAGACAACTGTTGAGATCTAGTTCTGCAGTTTCCCAAGGATATAATTTTGAATTCTCTTACCTTCTCTTTTTCATTGGTAAAATAGGGGTAATAAGATCACTGAGACTAAAATGAAATGATGCCTGTGAAGCGTAACACATTGTGCAAGTTAACTGCGTGCTGAATGTAACTAATAACTCACTGAATTCCAGGGGCCTTTCCTAAGCTCAACAACGCTTGCCTGTGTTTCCCAACTTTATCCATCCCAAGGACCCTTTAAATTTATGCATGCTGAAAATGGTGGTAAAAAATCATAATGAATATGAATTCTACTTCAATATACAGCTTGGATTCATTATTTCTGTGTAACGAAAGTTCAGCTGATCATGCCATAATAATATGAAAAAGTCCTCAAGTAGCATTCCACTGGGCGTTTGAAATACTTTAAGTAGCTCTCCACTATTATTTTGAATAATTTGGGGGTCTGGAGATCAGAACTTGGATGAAACAGACATCAGAGATTCCCCACTGCAGGTACAGGCAGTGTTGGTTTAAAGGTCACTTTTAGTCTTTTCTTTCTTACATTGTCCTTCTTTATCCAGCAACATTCTTGGCTTTCTTAACCTGACTTTGTACTCTGCACAGTCTGGCAAATGACCATGTCGTTAGCAGGTAAGATTTGGGAAAAGTTTTCATAAGCTATGTCTCCC
This sequence comes from Muntiacus reevesi, assembly GCF_963930625.1. Lineage (NCBI taxonomy): Eukaryota > Metazoa > Chordata > Mammalia > Artiodactyla > Cervidae > Muntiacus > Muntiacus reevesi. Next base: position 1,745,953 of record NC_089257.1, read on the forward strand.
TAGTGAAAATCTCCAACCAATATTTACATCAGTCACCTTTTCTGGTACAAACCATCTTGAAAGCTGGTGAACACATACAGAAGATTCATTAGAAGACAGTGACTATATTCACAGCATATTTGCTTTTCCTGTGATTTACCAAAACAACATAAATTTTTAGGATAAATTTTATCAGGGATAAGTGAAACTACGCACAGCTCTTTGTTCTCTCCTGGCAGTGATGGGTTACATAGGTAATTTTAGTTGAGGCTGAGTCTGTTTCTATACTGTGTTGGGAAAAAGAAGGTTCTCACTGTGAGTGATTGGTCAAAAGCTTGACTTACTTTCGCTGAACTGATTAAGTATGTTGATATACTGGGAATGTGGGTGAGAGTTTATATTTTCAAAATATTCTCATGGAATCCTACACATCTTGGACAGAATAGCTGAGAAATATGTTGGCAGTACTCTATTATAAGAGTAGACAGAAAGATTTTAAAATTCATAAAACTTTAAATTGAATTGAAACAAATGTATCTTGACTTTCATATCCAGAAATGAGTAAAAGAATTTCTTAATGTATCCAGCATATGTTTCTTGAGTAACACAAATATTAGTATATGAGATGCCTACAGTAAAACCTCTCCACTAGTCTACATACTGTCCATAGTGAACATCACAAGTCCCACTCTACTTGGTGGAACATAAAAAGCAGAAATCAGAGCTTCCAATTTTGCTGATTGGAAAATAATGCCGTATAGAAACAAATACAATCACTTATTAACAACATTCTAGAGTCGAGGTTCAGAAGTCATTTAATTCAGGAAATAATTTTATGACGAACTCCTTGCTACTTGATGATTAGTCCTGCCGTGTTTTTCCCTTCATGGTGAGGAATGACCATGGAAATGACAACTGGTGACGTTTACTCATCTCTTAGAGTTTGAGTACTTTATGTCAGTCAGTCCCTGCAACAACCCAATGAGGTGGTAAAGGACTGTTAGCCCCATTTACAGATGAGGCAACTGGGAGGTTAATAACTAGCTAAGTGTTGCACAGCCAGTAGTTAAAAGTCAGGAAAATCTATTGTCTCTGACCTTCTTCCTCGTTCTCTCTGTCGTTTTTCCTCTCCCTGTCTCTGTCTCCATTTGCTATTAAGGATTAAGATGCATGTATCTTAGTAACTTGTCCTTATTACAAAATACAGGAGCTGCAGAAAGCTGAAAAACACTGTACAATCAAAGGAGAAATTGAAAACCATACCATTTATTACTTTTGGCCTTTGTATTTAGTTCACATGCAGTGTGCATGAGAGAGACAGAGAGAGAGAGAGACAGAGATTAGCTAAAGCCCATGTCCTTGTCTTGATGGTGATGTTGTCCCATAATAAATCTTTTAGGCATTCTAACCCTGACTCTTTTTCATTGTTTTTCCTCCTGCTTTGTTGAGTGTGCTGTTAAAAGTCTCTATTGATTTCTTCAGCTCTAGGATTTCTGTGTTTTTTTTTAATGGTTTCTCTTTCTTTGTTTAACACATTTTGTTCATTTTGCTAATGTATTATTTTCTTAATTTCACCCGGTTGTCTCTTTATGGGTTTTATATTATACCAAACTTTTTAAAGAGAATTATGCTGAGTTCTTTGTCAGACCATTTATAGATCTTTATTCCTTTAGCGAAAGTCACTCAGTCACGTCTGACTCTTTGCAACCCCATAGACTGTACAGTCCATGGAATTCTCCAGGCCCGAATACTCAAGTGGGTAGTTGTTCCCTTCTCCAGGGGATCTTCCCAACCAGGGATCGAACCCAGGTCTCCCCCATTGCAGGCGGATTCTTTGCCAGCAGATTCTTATAAAGCCTTTAAAGCTTTATAAGTTTCCTTTAGTGGTGTCATATTTACCTAATTTTTCATGATCCTTGATTCCTTTGTTACTGTCTGCACTTTTGATCTCTACTTCCAGATTTTCCAGGCTTGCTTTAGTAGAGACAGCCCTTCCCCAGTCAGCTCAGCTTGGAGTTCTAGATAGATCATCTGGCAGTGACCTCGATCAACTGGGCTAGCTATCAAAGAATGGGTTGGATGAAGCACAAGCTGGAATCAAGATTGCCAGGAGAAATATCAATCACCTCAGATAAGCAGATGACACCAACCTTATGGCAGAAGCTGAAAAACTAAAGAGTCTCTTGATGAAAGTGAAAGAGAAGTGTGAAAAAGCTGGATTAAAACTCAACATTCAGAGCACTAAGTTCATGGCATCCGATCCCATCACTTCATGGCAAATAGATGGGGAAACAGTGGAAACAGTCACAGACTTTATTTCTGGGGACTCCAAAATCACTGCAGATGGTGACTGCAGCCATGAAATTAAAAGGCACTTGCTCCTTGGAAGAAAAGTGATGACCAACCTTGATAGCATATTAAAAAACAGAGACATTACTTTTCCAACAAAGGTTTGTCTAGTCAAACCCATGGTTTTTCCAGTGGTCACGTATGATGTGAGAGTTGGACTGTAGAGAAAGCTGAGTACTGAAGAATTGATGCTTTTGAACTGTGATGTTGGAGAAGACTCCTGCAAGTTCCTTGGACAGTAAGGAGATCCAACCAATCCATCCTAAAGGAAATCAGTCCTGAATATACATTTGCAGGACTGATGCTGAAGCTGAAACTCCAATACTTTGGCCACCTGATGCGAAGAACTGACTCATTTGAAAAGACCCTGATGCTGGGAAAGATTGAGGGCAGGAAGAGAAGGGGATGACACAGGATGAGATATTTGGATGGCATCACCGACTCGATGGACGTGAGTTTGGGTGGACTCCAGGAGTTGGTGATGGACAGGGAACCCTGATGTGCTGTTGTGTGTGGGGTCGCAAAGAGTCAGACATGACTGAGCAACTGAAATGATGGTGATACTGATTAAAGTCTATTTTGAGGTGAGGATTTTGCCCAGGCTCTGAGGATGGGGTGCAGATGCTGCTGGCTGGGAATAGTTGATATGATTGCTGCCTTGGTTTCTTGGCCAAGAGTAGCATTAAGACAGCTTCTCTTCTTACCTGGATTCTCAGGCCAGGCTTCTGAGCTGAGCAGGACTGAGTACTCTCTCCAGCAGGAGGTAGGGCTTGGATTTAACTTCACAACCTGGCCAGGGCTGCAGAATGTGCTCCGGGGCTGTCGTGACCCACTCACTGGGGACCCAAGTCAGAAGAACTGTACCCCGAGTTCCTTGGCCACATGGGGCACAGCTTGGCTCTGCAGAGATGCAGAGAGGTCAGGTTCTCTGCTCACACACTGCTTCAAGCAGGGCTGTGGGGCTGGCTACGCAGTTTCCCAGGTGCTTTGGTTAGTTCTCCTGGACGGTGGGGCTGAAGGTTGTGTTCAGCAGCGGTTAGGGCTACACATCATCCTTCTGGCCTGGACACGACCACAGAACAGGCCGAAGACTGGCAAGGCTCCTTGTTTGGGAAACAAATTGGGCAGAACTGCACACAAAGTCCCCTGGCCAGATGGAGCCATGCAAATGGGCAGAGCGCCTGTCTGGACACTCCACACGTGCTCCTGGGTGATGGAATTTTCTGAGTGGTCTACCATGCTTGCATAACCTCAGTAGTAGATGGGGTTATGAATCGTAGGTGCAGGAGAAGAGGCTCCCAGGATGGCAAGGCTCATTTTTTGGGGTCCCAAATCAGGCAAAACTGCTGAAACTCAGTCTGCCAAGATCCAAGCCCTGACTGTTCCAAGGCCTGTCTCTCTTTGTTGCAGGGGCATTCTCAGTGGTCACACCCCACAGATTCCCGCTTGGTTTCTAGGACGTGACACCAGAGTGGGTCTTCCTAAGACGTGACCCGTAATGCCGAGGGAGCTGGAGGTCTACACTGAGCTCTCTCTCTTTTCCATAAATAAACTATAGCCCAAGAAGGATCCCCTTGGTGTAGCTAGGGGAGGGGCAATGCACTCAAATATGTCTGTTCCTCCACCCTCCTAATGTGGTCTTACTCCATCTCTCTAGTTCACAGGAATGCTTCAGCTTCATCCCTGCGCTTTAGGATTTTTCATTGGTACCATGTCTATGAATAACTGCTAATTGTTTTTCTGGTGGGGCTTCCCTGGTTGCTCAGCTGGGAAAGAATCCACCTGCAATGCAGGAGACTCTGGTTCGCTTCCTGGGACAGGAAGTTCCTCTGGAGAAGGGATAGGCTACCCAATCCAGTATTATGGCTTGCAGAATTCCACGGACAGAGGAGCCTTGCAGGTTACAGTCCAGGGGGTCAGAGAGAGTCAGATATGGCTGAGCAACTTTCACTTTTCTTTCTTCTGGTGAGGGGGAACTGAAGTCAGGCATGGCCTATGTTATCATCTTGCTTATGTCACTGAGAACTATTTCTCTAAGTTGGAACTTTAACCACAATACTAATCGTTTCCTTGTTCAGTTCCTCAGTTGTGTCTGATTCTTTGTGACCCCATGGACTGCAGCATGCCAGGCTTCCCTGTCCTTCATTATCTCCTGGCATTTGCTCAGACTCATGTCCATTGAACTGATGGTGCCTACCATGCAGAATATTCGATTATTAGGACAGTAATTGGGGCTAGTAGTGAGTTGTACTAGGCTCCCTTTAGAACAGTTTGTGCATGGCTTCTCTAAGAAGACTTATTTCATAACAATTTGGCACACATGCTGCTCTCTACAAAAGTATTTCGAGAATATAAATTAAGGTAAATTTCCACATTATTTTGGAGATGATGTATTGAATACATATGTAAAATATTGAGGTGTTATTGTAAACAGGGTAATTTCTTATGGGTAAAGAAGAAATTCTTGAAAACCCATCTGGGTGACCATCATGGGAAGAAGGGCTAGTTCAAATTTATCTTGAAATGATGCTGCTTATCCTTTTATTATTATAAAGCAACAGTTATACATATTAATTCATCAGAGGTCTTTAAAATCCTCGTTGTTTTAACCAAAGGTCTCTTCGTGATATACAAGCACAGAATTTCAATTGCTTTGGCAGACATAGACTTTGCTTTATTTCAAAGTTTGAGTCAATTTAAAAAACATGCCTTTTAATTTTTGTGAGACCTCATAAAATAATTGGGCTTCTCTTGTGGCTCAACTGGTAGAAAAATCTGCCTGCAATGCAGAGGTACCAGTTCAATTCCTGGGTTGGGAATATCTGCTGGAGAAATGTTAGGCTACCGCATCCAGCCTTCTTGGACTTCCCTGGTGGCTCAGTTGGTAATGGATCCGCCTGCAATGTGGGAGCCCTAGGTTCGATCCCTGGGTTGGGAAGATCGCCTGGAGAAGGGAAAGGGTACCCACTCCAGTATTCTGGCCCGGAGCATTCCATGGACTATAGAGTCCATGGAACACTGAGAAGGCTCTTCTTGAAAATTCAAGATGAAAAGCTCGGCTCTTTACCTAGGACCTTAGAGCTTTTTCACTTTTCCAGTGCTCAGTAGGGGAAAATATGGTGTAAATGAGACTTGTAATGCTACCATGTCACGAGTAGGCCATGTATCCTCTGGTCTCTTTTCTGATTTTAGGAGTGTCAAGCCAATGATTGGAGGAGACAATATCACAGAGATCACTTATTTTATCCTCTTGGGATTCTCAGATTTTCCCAGAAGCATTGCAGTACTTTTCGCTGTATTCCTGGTGATATACATTTTGACCCTGACGTGGAACCTGTCGCTCATCACCTTAATAGGAATAGACTCCCACCTCCACACCCCCATGTACTTCTTCCTCAGTAACCTGTCCTTCATGGATATCTGCTACGTGACTGCCACAGCCCCCAAGATGCTCTACGACTTCTTCCAGGAGCGGCAAACTATCACCTTTGTGGGTTGTGTTGTTCAGTACTTTGTATTTTCCACCATGGGGCTGAGTGAGTCTTGCCTCATGACTGCCATGGCTTATGACCGATATGCTGCCATTTGTAACCCACTCCTCTATTCCTCAGTCATGTCGCCAGCTCTCTGCGGTCGGATGGTGCTGGGATCCTACATGGCTGGACTCTCTGCTTCTATATCCCAATTGTGTTTCATGTTGCAGTTCCAGTTCTGTGGGCCTAATGTCATCAACCACTTCTTCTGTGACATGCCCCAGCTGTTAGTTCTGTCCTGCACCGACACGTTCTCTGTACAACTCTTCACTGCTTTATTGACAATGATCTTTGGGATAATAAATGTTTCTGTTATCATGATATCCTATGTCTACATTGTCATCTCCATCCTGAAGATCACTTCCGTGAAAGGCAGATCTAAAGCTTTCAACACCTGTGCTTCCCACCTGACCGCAGTGAGCCTCTTCTATACCTCAGGGATGTTTGTCTATTTGAGCTCCAGCTCCGGTGGTTCCTCCAGCTTTGACAGATTTGCATCGGTCTTCTACACGGTGATGATTCCCTTGCTGAATCCTTTGATTTACAGTCTGAGAAACAAGGAAATCAAAGATGCCTTGAAGAGGTTACGAAAGAAGAGAGGGTGTTGCTGAGGCCATAGACAGAGATTTCTGACAGATTTGTCTTTTTAGAATCATCTTAACCCTCAATAATATTCATACAAAGAACTATAAAATTCCTGGCTCCTTTGACAAAGACAGCTTAATTTGAAACACAATATGCCAATATGGACCAACAGCTGACTTGTTGCCACATGAACACCATATCTTTATATCCTCGAGGTTCATAGTTTTCATCCTCCATGAGGAGTGGCCTCAACATTTATTAATATATCTGTAAGTATTTGTGAAACGTTAAGATTTAGAACCTTGCTACTTCTCCTTTGCTTCTGAAAAGGAGCCCTGTTCAATCTCAGGCTTCTGACCCTGAAGGAGAGGCAGCTGACATAGACCTCAGCAATGCACAAACCTTGTCTCCCAAATATTTGGATGTAGCATAATCCAGACGTGGTGATCACTGGTGTCCATTCTGGGTGTCTGACAAGAATGAAACGGAGCACAGAGGAGAAATGTGTCTTTGGACAGAAACAAGATTTACAATTGGCTTGGTTGTGCCCCTTGGGAAGACCAGTCTGAGACAGCTTATGCTTGTGCAAAGCCTCTTTTTGTGCTTAATATCTAATAAAATTTTGATTACATGTTAGTTTCCACCATCTGTATTTTAAGGAAGGAGGAGGTGATTTGAACCTAAACAGAAATGGAATGATGCAAGTGGTCCCTTCCGTGCCATTTACTCATGAGTCTGATGATATCATTTCTTGCAACTGGTATCCAGTGGGGATTTCTGATGGGAGATGATATTCAAAATCCATGTCACAGCCAATAGGAATTTCTGCCACTATGGTACTCAAGCTTTTCTTTCTCTTCTGCCCTACTTAGCCTGGAAAATTACTCTGTTTGACATAGCCAATGGGATCGGATCACCCAATTATTTCTGACCTCATAAGGATCTATTCAAATTTGATGTGAGGATACTTGTATGGGAAATTATTGTATTAACAGCACTACCGAATATTCAATATTGCAGGGAGTAAAAACAAATATGGAAAACTGATATACATGTTTTCCCCCCATGTGTGTATGGTGTTTTATCTCCTAGAGATTTATGGCTGCATGCGGTGATATGTTGGTTGGAGTAGAACTGATAGTGTTGCTTAATGCTGATTATTCCCAGGAATCCTCAAGGACCAGGAGATGAAATAGTGGGATGGGCAGGGTTCTCAGTTGTCATCAGTTTCATTGGGGAAGAAAGATATAAAGCTTTTGGTCATTGTGGTCTGGTTCAAAAGAGGAAGAAGAGGTGTAGCAGCAATCGATCTTGATTTGAAACTTGAACAAACTGATATAAACCAGATGTCACTTACATTTACATATTATCCTTAGAGATTCACTGGGCTCTTAATGAATGTTTTGGAGGTCTCATTTTCAATGAGCTGCATGAATTATTCTGCTTAATTAAGGACTATCAATGCAGATGTATTTGAAGTCTTTGCCAAATCTTCCATGAGTATATACATGTATAAGATTTAGAAGGGGGGGGGGTGCTGTTGAAACTCTGGGAGAGCGTTTGGGGCTTATCCTGTGACAAGGAACCTGTAATATGAATAATGATGTTTTGTCCTCCCGTCCAGGTATTTGTGGGTGCTGTTTAGTTGCTCAGTCGTGTCTGACTCTTTGGGACCCCATGCACCACAGCACACCAGGCTTCCTGTCCTTCACTATCTCGCAGAGTTTACTCAAACTCGTGTCCATTGAGTTGGTGATGCCATCCAACCATCTCATCCTTTGTTGCTCCCTTCTCCTCCTGCCCTCAATCTTTCCCAGCATCAGATATAGGTTTTTCTGAAGCATTGTTGTATAAGTCTGTTTTTAAGGGGCCATGATGACTTCTTTAGGAGACAGAACTCTGTTAGATGTTAATGCATGGAAATGCAACTAATTTCTGTACCTCAAACATACATCGATCCTGTATGTTTACTGAATTTGTTGATTACTTATGCCAGCTTTTTTGGTGGAATCTTTAAGATTTTCTTTTTTTTTTTTTTTCATTTATTTTTATTAGTTGGAGGCTAATTACTTTACAATATTGTAGTGGGTTTTGTCATACATTGACATGAATCAGCCATGGATTTACATGTATTCCCCAACCCAATCCCCCCTCCCACATCCCTCTCTACCCGATCCCTCTGGGTCTTCCCAGTGCACCAGGCCTGAGCACTTGTGTCATGCATCCAACCTGGGCTGGTGATTTCTTTCACCTTAGAAATATACATATTTCGATTCTGTTCTCTCGAAACATCCCACCTTCGACTTCTCCCACAGAGTCCAAAAGTCTGCTCTGTATATCTGTGTCTCTTTTTCTGTTTTGCATATAGGGTTATCATTACCATCTTTCTAAATTCCATATATATGTGTTAGTAAGCTGTAATGTTCTTTATCTTTCTGGCTTATTTCACTCTGTATAATGGGCTCCAGTTTCATCCATCTCATTAGGACTGATTCAAATGAATTATTTTTAATGGCTGAGTAATATTCCACGGTGTATATGTACCACTGTTTCCTTATCCATTTGTCTGCTAATGGGCATCTAGGTTGCTTCCATGTCCTGGCTATTATAAACAGTGCTTCGATGAACATTGGGGTGCACGTGTCTCTTTCAGATCTGGTTTCCTCGGTGTGTATGCCCAGAAGTGGGATTGCTGAGTCATATGGCAGTTCTATTTCCAGTTTTTTAAGAAATCTCCACACTGTTCTCCATAACGGCTGTACTAGTTTGCATTTCCACCAACAGTGTAAGAGGGTTCCCTTTTCTCCACACCCTCTCCAGAATTTATTGCTTGTAGACTTTTGGATAGCAGCCACCTTGACTGGCGTGTAATGGTACCTTATTGTGGTTTTGATATGCATTTCTGTGATAATGAGTGATGTTGAGCATCTTTTCATGTGTCTGTTAGCCATCTGTATGTCTTCTTTGGAGAAATGTCTGTTTAGTTCTTTGGCCCACATTTTGACTGGGTCATTTATTTTTCTGGAATTGAGCTTCAGGAGTTGCTTGTGTATTTTTGAGATTAATCCTTTATCTGTTTCTTCATTTGCTATTATTTTCTCCCAATCTGAAGGCTGTCTTTTCACCTTGCTTATAGTTTCCTTTGTTGTGCAAAAGCTTTTAAGTTTCATTAGGTCCCATTTGTTTATTTTTGCTTTTATTTCCAATATTCTGGTAGGTGGGTCATAGAGGATCCTGCTGTGATTTATGTTGAAGAGTGTTTTGTCTATGTTCTCCTCAAGGAGTTTTATAGTTTCTGGTCTTACATTTAGATCCTTAATTCATTTTGAGTTTCTTTTTGTGTATGGTGTTAGAAAGTGTTCTAGTTTCATTCTTTTACAAGTGGTTAACCAGTTTTCCCAGCACCACTTGTGAAAGAGGTTGTCTTTTTTCCATTGTATATCCTTGCCTCCTTTGTTGAAGATAAAGTGTCCATAGGTTTGTGGATTTATCTCTGGGCTTTCTATTCTGTTCCATTGATTTATATTTCTGTCTTTGTGCCAGTACCATAGTGTCTTGATGACTGTGGCTTTGTAGTAGAGCCTGAAGTCAGGCAGGTTGATTCCTCCAGTTCCATTCTTCTTTCTCAAGATTACTTGGGCTATTCGAGGTTTTTTGTATTTCCATACAAATTGCGAAATTATTTGTTCTAGTTGTGTGAAAAATACCGTTGGTAGCTTGATAGGGATTGCATTGAATCTATAGATTGCTTTGGGTAGTATAGCCATTTTGACAATATTGATTCTTCCAATCCATGAACACGGTATGTTTCTCCATCTGTTTGTGTCCTCTTTGATTTCTTTCAGCAGTGTTTTATAGTTTTCTATGTATAGGTCTTTTGCTTCTTTCGGTAGATATACGCCTAAATATTTTGTTCTTTTTGTTGCAATGGTGAATGGTATTGTTTCCTTAATTTCTCTGTTTTCTCATTATTAGTGTATAGCAATGCAAGGGATTTCTGTGTGTTAATTTTATATTCTGCAACTTTACTATATTCATTGATTAGCTCTAGTAATTTTCTGGTAGAGTCTTTAGGGTTTTCTCTGTAGAGGATCATGTCATCTGCAAACAGCGAGAGTTTCACTTCTTCTTTTCCTATCTGGACTCCTTTTACTTCTTTTTCTGCTCTGATTGCTGTGGCCAAAACTTCCAACACTATGTTGAATAGTAGTGGTGAGAGTGGGCACCCTTGTCTTGTTCCTGATTTTAGGGGAAATGCTTTCAATTTTTCATCATTGAGGGTGATGCTTGCTGTGGGTTTGTCATATATAGCTTTTATTATGTTGAGGTATGTTCCTTCTATTCCTGCTTTCTGGAGTGTTTTTATCATAAATGAGTGTTGAATTTTGTCAAAGGCTTTCTCTGCATCTATTGACATAATCATATGGTTTTTATCTTCCAATTTATTAATGTGGTGTATTACATAGATTGATTTACGGATATTAAAGAATCCTTGCATTCCTGTGATAAAGCCCACTTGGTCATGATGTATGATTTTTTTAATATGTTGTTGGATTCTGTTTGCTAGAATTTTGTTAAGGACTTTTGCATCTATGTTCATCAGTGATGTTGGCCTGTAGTTTCCTTTTTTGTGGCGTCTTTGTCTGGTTTTGGATTTAGGGTGATGGTGGCCTCAGAGAATGAGTTTGGAAGTTTACCTTCTTCTGCAATTTTCTGGAAGAGTTTGAGTAAGATAGGTGTTAGCTCTTCTCTAAATTTTTGGTAGAATTAAGCTGTGAAGCCATCTGGTCCTGGGCTTTTGTTTGCTGGAAGATTTCTGATTACAGTTTCGATTTCCTTGCTTGTGATGGGTCTATTAAGATCTTCTATTTCTTCCTGGTTCAGTTTTGGAAAGTTACACTTTTCTGAGAATTTTTCCATTTCTTTCAAGTTGTCCATTTTATTGGCGGAGAGCTGCTGGTAGTAGTCTCTTATGATCCTTTGTATTTCAGTGTTGTCTCTTGTGATCTCTCCATTTTCATTTCTAATTTTGTTAACTTGATTCTTCTCCCTTTGTTTCTTAATGAAACTTGCTAATGGTTTGTCAATTTTGTTTATTTTTTCAAAAAACCAGCTTTTAGCTTTGTTTATTTTGCTATGGTTTCTTTAATTTTTTTGCATTTATTTCTGCCCTAATTTTTAAAATTTCTTTCCTTCTACTAACCCTGGGCTTCTTCATTTCTTCCATCTCTAATTGCTTTAGGTGTAGAGTTAGGTTATTTATTTGACTTTTTTCTTGTTTCTTGAGGTAAGCCTGTAATGCTATGAACCTTCCCCTTAGCACTGCTTTTACAGTGTCCCATAGGTTTTAGATTGTTGTGTTTTCATTTTCATTCATTTCTATGCATATTTTGATTTCTTTTTTGATTTCTTCTATGACTTGGTCGTTATTCAGAAGTGCGTTATTTAGCCTCCATATGTTTGAATTTTTAACAATTTTTTTCCCTGTAATTGAGATCTAATCTTACTGCACTGTGGTCAGAAAAGATGACTGGAATGATTTCAATTTTTTTGAATTTACCAAGACTAGATTTATGGCCCAGGATGTGATCTATTCTGGAGAAGGTTCTGTGTGCATTTGAGAAAAAGATGAAATTGATTGTTTTGGGGTGAAATGTCCTATAGATATCAATTAGGTCTAGCTGGTCCATTGTGTCATTTAGAGTTTGTGTTTCCTTGTTAATTTTCTGTTTAGTTGATCTATCCATAGGTGTGAGTGGGGTATTAAAGTCTCCCACTATTATTGTGTTACTGTTAATTTCCTCTTTCATACTCGTTAGTGTTTGCCTTACATATTGCGGTGCTCCTATATTGGGTGCATATATTTATAATTGTTATATCTTCTTCTTGGATTGATCCTTTGATCATTATGTAGTGTCCTTCTTTGTCTCTTTTCACAGCCTTTATTTGAAAGCCTATTTTATCTGATATGAATATTACGACTCCTGCTTTGTTTTGTTCTCCGTTTGTATGAAATATTTTTTTCCAGCCCTTCACTTTTAGTCTGTATGTTTCTCTTGTTTTGAGGTGGGTCTCTTGTGGTTTTTTTGTGTTTTTTTTTCCCAACTATCTTTTTTAGTTAGAGACTAATTACTTCACAACATTCTAGTGGGTTTTGTCATACATTGACATGAATCAGCCATGGAGTTACATGTATTCCCCATCCTGATCCCCCTCCCACCTCCCCCCCACACAAGGTGGGTCTCTTGTAGACAGCATATATAGGGATCTTGTTTTTGTATCCATTCAGCCAGTCTTTGTCTTTTGGTTGGGGCATTCAACCCATTTACATTTAAGGTGATTATTGATAGGTATGGTCCCATTGCCATTTACTTTGCTGTTTTAGGTTCACGTTCATACAACCTTTCTGTTTCCTGTCAAGAGGAGATCCTTTAGCATTTGTTGAAGAGCTGGTTTGGTGGTGCTGAATTCTCTCAGCTTTTGCTTGTCTGTAAAGCTTTTGAATTCTCCTTCATATCTCAGTGAGGTCCTTGCTGGGTACAGTAATCTAGGTTGTAGGTTATTCTCTTTCACTACTTTAAGTATGTCCTGCCATTGCCTTCTGGCCTGGAGGGTTTCTATTGATAGATCAGCTGTTATCCTTATGGGAATCCCTTTGTGTGTTATTTGTTGTTTCTCCCTTGCCACTTTTAAGATTTGTTCTTTGTGTTTGATCTTTGTTAATATGATTCATATGTGTCTTGTGGTGTTTTGCCTTGGGTTTATCCTGTTTGGGACTCTCTGGGTTTCTTGGACCTGTGTAACTATTTCCTTCCCCATTTTAGGGAAGTTTTCAGCTATTATCTCCTCGAGTATTTTCTCATGGCCTTTCTTTTTGTCTTCTTCTTCTGGGACTCATATGATTCAAATGTTGGGGCGTTTCACATTGTCCCAGAGGTCTCTGAAGTTGTCCTCATTTCTTTTGATTCTTTTTTCTCTTTTCCTCTCGGCTTCATTTATTTCCACCATTTTATCTTCTACCTCACTTATCCTATCTTCTGTCTCCATTATTCTACTCTTGGTTCCCCCCAGAGTGTTTTTGATCTCATTTATTGCATTATTCATTTTTAATTGACTTTTTTTTATTTCTTCTAGTTCTTTATTAAACATTTCTTGCATCTTCTCAATCTTTGTCTCCAGCTTATTTATCTGTAACTCCATTTTGTTTTCAAGATTTTAGATCATTTTTATTATCATTATTCTAAATTCTTTTGCAGGTAGATTCCCTATCTCCTCCTCTTTTGTTTTACTTTGTGGACATTTTTCATGTTCCTTTACCTGTTGGGTATTTCTTTGCCTTTTCATCTTGTTTAGATTGCTGTGTCTGGAGTGGGCTTTCTGTATTCTGGAGATCTGTTGTTCCTTTTCATTGTGGAGGTTTCACCCAGTGGGTGGGGTTGGACGATTGGCTTGTCAAGGTTTCCTGGTTAGGGAAGCTTGTGTCGGTGTTCTGGTGCATGGAACTGGATTTCTTTTCTCTGGAGTGCAATGTGGTGTCCAGTAGTGAGTTTTGAGATGGGTCTATGTGTTAGGTGTGATTTTGGACAGCCTGTATGTTGACGCTCAGAGCTATGTTCCTTCGTTGCTGGAGAATTTGTGTGGTATGTCTTGCTCTGAAACTTACTGGCTCTTGGGTGGTGGTTGGTTTCAGTGTAGGTATGGAGGCTTTTGGATGGTCTCTTATTACTTAATGCTCCATGTAGTCAGGACTTTTCTGGTGTTCTCATGTTTTGGGCTTAAGTCTCCTGCCTCTGGATTTCAGTTTTATTCTTCCAGTAGTCTTGGGACTTCTCCTACTATACAGCACTGATAATAAAACTTCTAGGTTAATGGTGAAAAGATTCTTCACTGTGAGGGACACCCAGAGAGGTTCACAGAGTTACATGAAAAAGAGGAGAGGGAGGAGGGAGACAGAGATGAGTAGGAGGGGGAAAAGGGGGACTCAAGAGGAGAGAGACAGATCTACGCAGTTGTCTGTTCCCAGAGAGTTCTATGTAGTCCAGATACCCACAAAGATTCACAGAATTGGATTGGGAAGAGAAGGGGAAAGGAGGAAATAGAGGTGTTCTGAGGTAGAAAACGGAGAGTCAAATGTGGGAGAGAGTAATCAACACACTCCTGAATAAAAATGGGAACTGAATATTGGATTCTTAAATGTCCAAAATTTATATCACATACTGAAAAACAAAGATTTAAAATCTAAAGTAGAGGTTAGACTCTTAAAAAACAATATTAAAAACAAAAACAAAACCAAAAAAATTTTAGAAATATATATATAGTTTGGTTTAAAAAATAGGGCTTCTCTCTCTTTTTTTCTTTTGGCAAGGTTATAGTGAAACGAAAATGAAAATTAAGGAGTAGTAGAGGAGTAATAGAGGACTTTAAAGGAATGTAAGAGAAAACGAAAAAGAAAAGAAAGAATAAAAGAAAAAGAAACAAGAAAAAAATTTTTTTCCTAATTAAAAAATTATTAAAATATATGAAAATGAAAGTTAAGGAGTAGTGGGGAAGTAATAGGGAATTTTAAAAGAAAATAAAAGAGAAAAAATTTAAAAAGTAAAAAAGGGAAAAAAATTTTTTTAATTAAAAAAAAATGGTAAAAATATATCTAGGAATTTCTCTGGCGCTGTTGCGGTCAGTGTGGGTTCGTTTCAGTTTCAGATAGCTCCTCATTCCAGCTTACACTTCTCGATATCTATAGGCCCTTTCCGGTGTATCAGT